>NC_090741.1:59211620-59297192 GCF_036898095.1 Palaemon carinicauda
TGGTCGTAGCTGGAATTAAATTTTTAGAATACTGTGTAGTATTCAGCCTTATGATGGAGAAGGCATGAATTAGAAATAAATGCACGCCTAGTATTACGAACAGGATGGTACAGTCTGGGAAGATCTGAATGTAAAGGATGGTCAGAGTTATAAAAAATCTTATGCAACATGCATTAAAAACTAACTGAACGACGGTACCAGATGTTGATATCAAGATCAGGAATAAGAAATGTAATAGACCGTAAGTTCATGTCTAACAAATTAAGATGAGAATCAGCAGCTGAACACCAGACAGGAGAACAATACTCGAAACCAGGTAGAATGAAAGAGTTGAAACAATTCGCCAGAATAGAATGATCACCGAAAATATTAAGGCTCTCAATAAGTAAAATTATTGTGCTATTGAAGAATAAACAGACCTAATGTGTTTTCTCAAAAGTCAATTTGCTATCAAGAATCACACCTAGATTTAAAGAGTCGTATTGTGTTAAAGAAACATTATTAATGCTGGCTTAGTATCAAGTACATTTCTTTGGTCTTTAAATAGAGGTAATTTGATATTAAAAAATTACTGCTATAATGACAGTAGCAAGGATTTCTCCTTAATCTCATATATTTAAATAAAAGGCCTAATCATAAAAATAAGTATCACTGCTGTTCTCTAGTCTTGGGTAGTGCCATAGCCTATGTACCATGGTCTTCCACTATCTTGGGTTAGAGTTCTCTTGCTTTAGGGTACACTCGGGCACACTATTCTATCTTATTCCTCTTCCTCTTGTTTTGTTAAAGTTTTTATAGTTTATATAGGAAATATTTATTTTGATGTTGTTACTGTTCTTAAAATATTTTATTTTTCCTAGTTTCCTTTCCTCACTGAGCTATTTTCCCTGTTGGAACCCCTTGGCTTATAGTATCCTGCTTTTCCAACTAGGGGTATAGCTTAGCAAGTAATAATAATAATAATAATAATAATAATAATAATAATAATAATAATAATAATAATAATAATAATACTTGCTGAGGGTACACCCAGATACACAATTCTATCTGTTTCCTTATTTCCTTTCCGGACTGGGCTATTTACCTTGTTTGAGCCCCTGGGCTTATAGTATCCTGCTTTTTCAACTAGGGTTGCAGCTAAGCAAGTAATAATAATAATAATAATAATAATAATAATAATAATAATAATAATAATAATAATAATAATAATAATAGTAATAGTAATAATAGTGTTAACGAGCAACTCATTAGGTCCTTTGGTCGTTGTTTACCACCCTGCGGCCTTAGAAGCGACCCGATCCTACTAACAGCGACCCTTTGTGACCTTTTCCAGAGGAAAATGTGGGACTTTTCCTCCCGGAAAAAAAAAATTTCCGGAAAAAGAAAAATTTCTCCTTTTGCATTACCTTCCCGAAGAATTGTTAAAAACTCTTTAAAAACATTCCAAAGTTTCTGATTTCATGTCAAGGATACGTCCAACCTTGGGCATTTTTCGTATTCATAAGGCGAAGCATTCTTCTTCTGTGGATTTTACTCCGTGATTTAAAGGCATTTAAAGTTCAAAATTGCAGCGAATGTTTTCGTGTTGAACAGGTTGACACAAATCAATCTATTGTTTATTTATAAAAATATCTATTCTAGTGTTGTTACTGTTCTTAAAATATTTTATTTCAATTATTCATTACTTCTCTTATATTTTTTTTTTCCTTTCCTCACTGGGTTACTTTTCCCTGTTGGAGCTCTTAGGCTTATAACATTCTGCTTTACCAACTAGGGTTGTAGCTTAGATATTATTATTATTATTATTATTATTATTATTATTATTATTATTATTATTATTACTACTACTACTACTACCAGCTGAGCTACAACCCAAGTTTGTAAAGCAGGATGCTATATGGCCAAGGGCTCCAACAGGGAAAAATATCGCAGTGATGAAAGGAAATAAGGAAATACATAATCTACAAGAGAAGTCATGAACAATTGAAATAAAATATTTCAAGAAAGGTAACAACATTTAAACAGATCTCTCAAATATAAACTATAATAAGACTTACGTCAGCCTGTTCAACATTAAAACATAAATGTTGCAAGTTTGAACTTTTGAAGTTCTACGGATTCAACCACCCGATTAGGAAGATCATTCCACAACTTGGTCACAGCTGGAATAAAACTTCTAGAATACTGTGTAGTATTGAGCCCCATGATAGAGAAGGCCTGACTATTAGAATTAACTGCCTGCCTAGTATTACGAACAGGGTGGAACTGTCCGAGAAGATCTGAATGTAAAGGATGGTCAGAATTAAAACAAAAAAACTTATGCAACATGCATAATGAACTAATTGAATGACGGTGCCAGAGATTGATCAGAAATAATAATAATAATAATAATAATAATAATAATAATAATAATAATAATAATAATAATAATAATAATAATAATGATAATAATAATAATAATAATAATGATAATAATAATAATAATAATACATACTTACATACATACATACATATACCAAGGCACTTCCCCCAATTTTTGGGGTTAGCCGACATCAAACAAATGAAACAAAAAAGGGGACGTCTCCTCTCTACGTTCCTCCCAGCCTGACAAAGGACTCAACCGAGTTATTCGTTTCATACAGATTCAATTACAGAGCTGAGTTTAAAAAAGGTAGTCATGTACAACATTTTTAAAAGGCAAAATCTTCATTAGAACCTTGTTTATCAACTAAAATAAAACTTCGTTTCCTTTTTATTCAAAATCACGGTATGCTATGTTCGTTTTTTATTGAATCTGGAGATCTGTTTTTCGTCATTCCAGAAGAGTTATTTTCTTGAACCTTATAAACACGAGATAAGGTTTTGTTTTCTGTGGAGGGGCTGATCCTGTCTCATAGTCCGTTTATAAAAACGAGTATGT
This sequence comes from Palaemon carinicauda, assembly GCF_036898095.1. Classification (NCBI taxonomy): domain Eukaryota; kingdom Metazoa; phylum Arthropoda; class Malacostraca; order Decapoda; family Palaemonidae; genus Palaemon; species Palaemon carinicauda. The sequence goes on from NC_090741.1 coordinate 59,214,541, forward strand.
TCTGTTTTAATACTTAGATGTTTGAAATCAATCGAGATAGAAATGACCTAGAATTTAAACATATGAAAAAATTCGAGTGTATGGTAGGTCGTCGGGCATTTTCAAAAGGTTAGACGAAAATGGACTGAAAACTGGACTTTAGACGGAAATGTATTGGAAACTGGACTTTAGACGAAAATGTATTGGACACTGGACTGTAGACGGAAATGTATTGGAAACTGGACTTTAGACGAAAATGTATTGGACACTGGACTGTAGACGAAAATGTATTGGACACTGGACTGTAGACGGAAATGTATTGGAAACTGGACTTTAGACGAAAATGTATTGGACACAGGACTGTAGACGGAAATGTATTGGACACAACTTTAGACGAAAATGTATTGAAAACTGGACATTAGACGGAAATGTATTGGACACAACTTATGACGAAAATGTATTGAAAACTGAACTTTAGACGGAAATGTATTGGAAACTGGACTTTAGACGGAAATGTATTGGAAACTGAACTTTAGACGGAAATGTATTGGAAACTGGATTTTAGACGAAAATGTATTGGAAACTGGACTTTAGACGAAAATGTATTGGACACTGGACTGTAGACGAAAATGTATTGGACACTGGACTGTAGACGGAAATGTATTGGAAACTGGACTTTAGACGAAAATGTATTGGACACTGGACTGTAGACGGAAATGTATTGGACACAACTTTAGACGAAAATGTATTGAAAACTGGACATTAGACGGAAATGTATTGGACACACCTTATGACGAAAATGTATTGAAAACTGAACTTTAGACGAAAATGTATTGGAAACTGGACTTTAGACGGAAATGTATTGGAAACTGAAATTTAGACGGAAATGTATTGGAAACTGGATTTTAGACGAAAATGTATTGGAAACTGGACTTTAGACGGAAATGTATCGGACACTGAACTTTAGACGAAAATTATTGGACACTGAACTTTAGACGAAAATGTATTGAAAAACTGAACTTTAGACGGAAATGTATCGGACACTGAACTTTAGACGAAAATTATTGGACACTGAACTTTAGACGAAAATGTATTGAAAACTGAACTTTAGACGGAAATGTATTGAAAAAAATACAACACTTGAGATAAAAAGCAAAAAACATAATAAACAACAAGTAGATATTTTGACGTTCTGATTTGAATTTTATTGTTTTAAAAGGAAAATGAACAATTCTAAAATATATATGAATTTCGAAGTTTCACGTAAGCAAGAAATGTGTAAAACAAGGACAATGAAATTATTATTGTAACGTTTTAACTACAAGTATTAAAACATAAGGTAAAGTTTTACTTCAATTTAATCATTGGTATTATATAATCTCTCTCTCTCTCTCTCTCTCTCTCTCTCTCTCTCTCTCTCATCAACTGCCGCGGGGAAGTTGCACCTCAATGTAGTTTGATTATTAACTTTTGAATAGAATTATATGTATATATATATATATATATATATGTATATATATATATATATATATAAATTTATATATAAAATCACATATTGTAGTCTCAATATATATATATATATATATATATTTATATAATGTATATGTACATATATATATATATATATATATATTATATAATGTAAATATATATATATATATATATATATATAAAATGTGCGTATTCTTTTAAGGTTATATGCCTGCATATCTTTGCGTAACCTGCGTAATAACATAACATTTATGTTCATAATTTTCAGTCACCCAAAAAATTTTAACAGTAATGATGGCATACAAATTATCCTCCATTATTACTTAATCCATTAAAATCTACTTATTAAAAATTGGAATAAAAGATATATATATATATATATATATATATAGATGCCTCATTCTTACGAGGGACATAAGACTCACATAATCCTTTATAAACGCCAGGTAGCGGACTCAAAAAATAGGTATTTTAAGTCCTTCCTATAGGTTACCATCTGCCACATGTTCACACAAGGCTCTACATCCAACCCTACCTCCCTTATCCAATATCATCCACTCCCTATTCGAGCTTCCCTATTGATGGGAAAAAAAAAGAAACCGTCCTGATTGAAGGTGGTTCTTTCCTTGGCCGCCTTCCAATAGGGGATTTCGACTCCCTAATTCTCGCTCGGTTCCTCGAAAGTCTTCAGAAGGGAGTTCCAGCGACGTTGGTTCGGTCTGTTAAATTCCACACAACTTTTCATAATCTCCGAGATAAGCTTCCTTAAGATCCACACTTTCCTATCAGCGGGTGTCAATGCGTATTTTCCAGCCGCTGGAAACGGGGAAGAAGAAACTCCGGCGTCGGTGGGAGGAGCCAGAGGGAAGATCTGGAAGAGATCTTCTCCAGATATTACGAGTCAAACCTCTAGATTAAGATCTTCAAGGGAGACACTTTCGGATACTTTTATTTTGACTTTGATCCCTCGATTGGCCATGTCGTCTTTGATCTCTCTCTCTCTCTCTCTCTCTCTCTCTCTCTCTCTCTCTCTCTCTCTCTCTCTCTCTCTCTCATGATTACAAAATGTAAAGATAAAGTTTAGACCTGGGCTGGATTCGCGATTTTGAAATATAGAATGAGTCTCCTTAGATATACGGAAACATGAACGATACGATGCGATATGATAAAAATGCCCCGACACTTGTTGAAGCACTGTCTCTTTAAAGGTTTAAAGGTCGCTCATGAATGGCAGAGGCAAGGGAAAGTGACATTGCCCTAGCCCCTCTCCACTCAAGCTGGGACCAAGGAGAGCCAGGCAATGGCTGCTGGTGACTCAGTAGATAAACATATAGGCTCTCCAGAACCCCATATCCTTAGCTCACAAGGATGGGGAGGTTTGCAGCGACCAAAGGAACTAACAAGTTTGAGCAGGACTCAAATCCTAATGTGGAGATCACCATGAAAGGACGTTACCAACAGGCCACCACAAATATAAATGTAACATTTAATGAGGCATACGATTACTCGTTTAAATCTATAGAAGTATTTTATACTTTAATATTTTGAGGGCTATTTTCAACCGCATCTCAGCCCTCGGACGCACCATACATCATCAAATAATTAATATGGTTACAGCTCTTGCGTTGGAGAATAAGGTACTAATTTGAGAGAGGGGATGAAACTATGCTTGATTAGCATGGGGATATAGAAGACGGACAGGATGACGATGTAATAAATACAACACTGAAGTACTCAAGAGAGGACAATGACGGACAGTAGGGAGTCCTAAGCTGAAAGTCTAGGGGCGCCAATAAGCAGGTTTCACTATATCCTAAACACGGTCCTCATTTTTCTTTAAAGAATCAATCAGATTTTGATATCCCGTTCACAGATAATAGAAAATAAGAAAATGCAGTATGGTGATGGTGGGAGACTTTTGTATGATCTCTCACATGATAAATGTGTTAAAAAATAAGTAATATAAGAACTATAAAGACGAGAATAGACTTCAGTCTTTATTAAAATCTCAATCATTGTGAAGAATATTCGACATCTAATGTTTTCTATAATAAATTAAACTTTACTTACCATCACGTTCCTGACTATGCCAAAGGAAAGCGAATATTCTAAAGGCCAAAAGACTTTTAATATCATTTTAGACTTGTAATTTGTGCGTTTGTTTACCGAATGTAAAGTATGTATGTTAATGTTAGGATTATGAATGATAGTATTAATGTTATTTTTATGAATGGTAGTATTAATATTAATATTATGAATGATAGTATTAATGTTTGTATTATAAATGATAGTACTAATGTTAGTATCATGAATGATAGTATTAATAGGATTTTTATGAATGATAGTATTAATGTTAGTTTTATGAATGATAGTATTAATGTTAGTTTTATGAATGATAATATTAATGTTTGTATTATGAATGATAGTACTAATGTTAGTATCATGAATGATAGTATTAGTGTTAGTATTATGAGTGTTAGTATCATGAATGATAGTATTAGTGTTAGTATTATGAGTGATAGTATCATGAATGATAGTATTAATGTTAGTATTATGAATGATAGTATTAGTGTTAGTATTATGAGTCTTAGTATCATGAATTATAGTATTAATGTTAGTATTATGAATGATATCATTAATGATAGTATTATCAATAGTAGTATTTCGCTATAATTATTTTACGCAAAACTTTCATCTTTGTACCGTAACGTATCTATCACTGGTAGTTCGATTTGAAATACATCGTTTGAGAGAGAGAGAGAGAGAGAGAGAGAGAGAGAGAGAGAGAGAGAGAGAGAGAGAGAGAGAGATCAAAGACGACATGGCCAATCGAGGGATCAAAGTCAAAATAAAAGTATCCGAAAGTGTCTCCCTTGAAGATCTTAATCCAGAGGTTTGACTCGTAATATCCGGGGAAGATCTCTTCCAGATCTTCCCTCTGGCTCCTCCCACCGACGCCGGAGTTTCTTCTTCCCCGTTTCCAGCGGCTGGAAAATACGCATTGACACCCGCTGATAGGAAAGTGTGGATCTTAAGGAAGCTTATCTCGGAGATTATGAAAAGTTGTGTGGAATTTAACAGACCGAACCAACGTCGCTGGAACTCCCTTCTGAAGACTTTCGAGGAACCGAGAGAGAATTAGGGAGTCGAAATCCCCTATTGGAAGGCGCCCAAGGAAAGAACCACCTTCAATCAGGGCGGTTTCTTTTTCCATCAAAAGGGAGGCTTGAATTGAAGGGTAGATTTGAGGGTAGGGGTGTGGTGCCTTGTGAATGTACGACATGTGACAGATCCATAGAAGTGCCTTAAAGACCTATATTTGAGGCTGCTATCTGGCGTTATGTTGGAATCATAATTGTATTCAAAACCAGGTAGATTTTTTAATTTTTATAATGTTTACATTTAATATTACCATCATTTGATTTTATTTTTGGTTCTATAGATTTAAAAGCAGAATCTTTCTTCTTCATTCCCAACGTTATAGCTACGTTAAGGGGTCGGTTGCCTGATGCGCCCTCTTCAATACTTTCTTTCAAAAGCAGAATCTTTGCTGGATAGTAATTAGTAAAGTCAACCAGAAAAGGCAAAACAGGAAACGAAACTAAACTTTTTAATCCAGAATTTTCTCTCTCTCTCTCTCTCTCTCTCTCTCTCTCTCTCTCTCTCTCTCTCTCTCTCTCTCTCTCTCTACTTCGGTAGTGGGTGATACCTTATTAACATCCTGGAAGCCTCTGGTAAAGGTGGTTTTATAGGAAATATTTTAGCTATTTTTCATTTTATGCAATCAACAACATCTCCTTTGTGAAATTGTGAAATGTTAGTTAGACGTTTCACAGAAAGCAAATGGACAAAAATAATTCTTCTGCAGTTGTTTCGAATAGGCCTACCCTTCGGAAAATGTCAAAGAAGCATTTGATCTATAGGCCTTATCCATTATGTCATACTGAGAATCTCGTTTAATTCCAAACTTTTCATCATATCCATGCCTGTCATTCTGCCGGAATGGGGTTCGAGTCCCACTCAAGTTCGATAGTTTCCTTGGTGTCTGCAACCTCACCATCCTTGTGAGCTAAGGTTGAGGTGTTTGGGGAGCCTATAGGTCTACCTGCTGAGTCGTCAGTAGCCATTGTCTGGCCCTCCCTGGTCCTGTCATGAGTTGAGAAGCGACTTGGGGTCTGATTATGTGTATATGATCAGTCTCTAGTGCGTTGTCACTATCCCTTGCCTCTGCCATTCATGAGCGACCTTTGAAACTTAAACCTTTAGAATATAACTTCTTGTTTTGATGTAATCATTTTATCCTAGGATATCGCCATTCATTGCAAATTACATCAAAGACATTTTTATCAATTTCCAGTTACCTTCACAATCACGTATATGAAAATGCTATTGTTTTAAATATATCAATACACGAGTAAATTCATTCATTTCCAAAGAAAATTGTAATTAACGACGGTGAAATGCGAGTACAGAGTAAACAATCACAGCTCTGACGTCATGCATCGAACAATTCCCGTCTCAACTAATTAGTTTCAGGTTAGCGATTCACTTCCAGGTCTTCTCCGTTGACCTCGTATAGTCACGAGCCAGACTGGCTCGAAAGCTGGCGTCACCATTCCGTAGACTTGATCAACTTACTGGTTCGAAAGTTAGCGTTACCATACCGTAGACTTGTAGCGACTAATATTTATATATATACATATACACACAGAGGTTCAAGCCACCCCACCCCTCCCCCTTTCCTAACTACAAAACGGCAGTTGTGGTTTCCGAGTGTACCTCTTGGGGTACTATTCCCTCTCCTCCCTACCGAAGGGATGGGGAGAGACCGAGTAGTTATATGTGTGGGAATGTCGTTCAGCATTACCATATGTACAGTATATATATATATATATATATATATATATATATATATATATATATATATATATATATATATATCACCATCAGGCGTAACTATTCCACTGCAGGACAAAGGCCTCAGACGACATGTCCTTCCACTCTCATCTGTGTATGGTCTTTCTTTGCTAGCCTATATCCATAAGTGTTCATATATATATATATATATATATATATATATATATATATATATATATATATATATATATATATATATATATATATCCCATATCAACAGATAATGAGACGTCAGAACATGGGATTTTCACTTTATTACAAAAAGGTTCGTGAATACAGTGTACAGCCTATACTCTTAGGTGAGCACCTTGTCTAATGAACGCACAAAGGGTACTGACTACCCCTCGCTAGCAAGAAGCAATCTTGCTACAACAACATGCTGAATTGTTAGGTTTGGTGGAATTCTCATGATTATAGAGTTCATTTACCTTGATGTATAAAACACATATTTGCATGCAAGGATTAGGACACACACCCACACATGTATATATATATATATATATATATATATATATATATATATATATATATATATATATATATATATATATATATATATATATATATATATATATACATATATATATATATATATATATATATATATATATATATATATATGCTCTTTATTATATAGGGGAGATGTTCATATTTATATATAAAGTCGAATGAAAAACCTTTTCGGGTGAAGCTTACTAAAAATATTTTTTTCCAAATATATTTTTGTTTGAAAATTTTTAAAAATAATTCCAGTGTTTTTAAGAAAATTTAAAGGCTTAGGAAAAGAAATATTCTAACGATTGGCTTTCATCTCTTGATGATTTTCCAATTACAAATATGACAAATTTAAAAGGAAAATACAATAAATTTAAAAGGAAAATACCTATAAGATTTAATTGTTTTCTTCGGACATTCTATTCCGAGGTTTTAGAAATTAATCTATGAAATAAAAGAAGAAAAAAGAAAACCTTTAAATCTTTTCTATTCTAATATATTGGAAATGAATCTATGAAATAAAAAAAAAAAATTCAAATCTGTTAGCATTTATATTGTATGTTCCAACTACACACTAGCGAATTATTCCAAGATATTAGAAATTTATCTCTGAAATAAAAAGAAAAAAAAATTGAGGCTCATTCAGTAGACCGTAGACCTACGTCACGGCAGCTTATTTCTTGACATTTTGCTCGACCTTGACATTGACCTTTGACCTTAACATGTATTAATTGGTGTAGATTTTCATACACTCAAATATGAACCGAGTTTGAAGTCTCTGTGACAATGCTGTCCAAACTTATGGCTGATTACGGAAATTGGACATTTTACTGGACTGTGACCTTGACCTTTGACCTTAATCTTCCAAAATTTGATTATTTCCAGCTTTCTATATTATAACAGTTAATCCCTGCAAGTTTCGTTACTCTACGATTAAAATTATGACCAGGTAGCCATTCACAAACAAACACACAAACAGGGACGAAAATATAACCTCCTTCCAACTTCGTTGGCAGAAATAACAATGCAAATCTGTTAGTATTTAAAGGTTTAAAGGCCGCTTATGAATATTAGGGGCAAGGGACTGTGACATTGCCCTATCAAGCAGGACAATGCCCTAGAGACTGACCATTTATACATATGATCAGCGCCCAAGCCCCCTCTTCACCCAAGCTAGTACCAAGGAGGGCCAGGCAATGGCTGCTGATAACTCAGCAGATAGACCTATAGGCTCCCTCAACCGGGCCCCCTACGGCCCCCATCCTTAGCTCAAGGATGGTGAGATTGCAGCGACCAAAGAAACTAACGAGTTTGAGCGGGACTTGAACCCCAGTCAGGGACGTTACCACATCAGCCACCGTAACCCTATCGTATTTTCCAACTCTATACTTACGAAACGAAAACAGGACGAGAGAATGAAACCAAAACAAGAAAAACAAAGCGGGAAAAAAAAGGCGGGAAAAAAAGCGTGTGCGCCATTCCTGGAAACGCGTCGCATCGTGTTACAGCCGCCTTCAAAACAAGAAGCCCCCCTCCGGCCTCTCGTCGAGCGATCTCCTTTCACTTAATTTCGTTAAGGTCAAGTACCTTCCGAACGAGAGAACCGAATTCCGGGGGAGTTCTGCTATTGGAAATTCCTGTTCCGACTCGCAAGATGGCGAAGCACACTCACACACACACACACACACACAGGCGCGTAAACATTATCTCGTCTTTTAGAGGATTTCCTAAAAAAGGATTCCGCGTCTCTTCTTCGGTACTGTTTTGGCAATTTAGAGATAGGATTACTACTTCTAAAAAGTTATCTGAGCATTATTACTTCTAGAAGGTATCTGACTATGGAGCTGATATTCAAGACGTTGGTGACGAGAGACGTTTGTTGCTCTCATAAAGGTTTATATAAGTCTTTATGTATCGAGAGAAAGAGAGAGAAAATGAGAGCGAGAGAGAGAGAGAGAGAGAGAGAGAGAGAGAGAGAGAGAGAGAGAGAGAGAGAGAGAGAGAGAGGTTGAAATCGATAATTTGATCACGTTGTTAAACGAATGAAAGCTTAATCATTCATATTTCAGAGGTGTTTTAGTAATTAGGATCAACAAGAATCATTATTAAATTTTCTATCATGGACCCCTGAGAGTTATTGAAAACTAATGTTCTTTTCGATTTGTGTATCAAATAATAGTAAAATCAGCTAAAGACCTCACGTATGTCTCATTTACAGTGCAATGTGATTCAGAAGAATGATACAGAGAAGGAAATTTGTATCACACAAGCTATATTACTGATCGTGTTAATCATGAGGTCCTTATTTTCAAACTCAAACAGTTCGGAGTAGGTGGATCTTCTCTTGGCATCAATATTGAAGTTTTAAGTAATAGATCGCAAATAGTTGTTCCTCAGGGTAATGTTCTTCACCCATTACTTTTTCATACAACATATACATGTTATGTGGTTTGGCCTAGAAAACAAGCTCGTTGCATATGCAGATGATGCTACTCTCTTTGCATCAATTCCATTTCCTGAATGTAGATCTGGGGTTGCTGAATCCCTCTAATGCTGCAGTTCAATTGCTACTTTCCTCTTGGTATGGATAGAAGAGAGACTTTAGCTATGGAAAGCAGCTCTTCTAGGAGAAGTACACTCCAAAAGCAAACCATTGACCTATAGTCTTGGGTAGTGTCATAGCCTCTGTACCTTGGTTTTCCACTCTCTTGGATAAAAGATCTCTTGCTTGAGGATACACTCAGCCACACTATTCTTTATTTTTCTTTTCCCTTTCCCCACTGGGCTATTTTCCCTGTTGGGGCCCTTGGGCTCATCATAAGGGGTTTTCAACCTGGGGTTCACGAACCCCCAGGGGTACTTAGGTAGCTGACGAAAAGAAATATTTTAGATGGCTAAATCGGATCAACAGAGAGAGAGAGAGAGAGAGAGAGAGAGAGAGAGAGAGAGAGAGAGAGAGAGATTTGAAATAAAGATTGATTAGACACCAATTCATTGTGAATCTGCACCTTCTAGATATCACATGAGAAGAGTTTGTAGAAGTGACGAAGTACTCTGGCAAAAGATGCATTTAAAACACTTGCCCTGGCCAAGTTCTAGTCTCAAATGAGTGAGATTTGCCTTGTGGTATATTATATAGTTCTGACAGTTCTGAACTCTATGCTGATGTTCCCTAGGACTTATCTGTTGTGAGGAAGGATTTTCAACGCTGTGTGAAAATGAAAACTAAACATCGATAATGGCTTTATGATTTTGAGGAGTACACTCCAAAATCAAACCATTGTTCTCCAGTCTTGGGTAGTGCCGTAGTCTCTGTACCATGGTCTTCCACTGTCTTGGGATAGAGTTCTCTTGCTTGAGGGTACACTCGGGCTCACTATTCTATCTTGTTTATCTTCCTCTTGTTATTTTAAAGTTTTTATAGTTTATATAGGAAATATTTATTTTGATATTGTTCTTTAACTTCTCTTTTATTTTTACTTGTTTCCTTTCCTCATTGGGCTATTTTCTCTGTTAGAGCCCTAGGGCTTATAGCATCCTGCTTTTCCAACTAGGGTTGTAGCTTAGCTAGTAGTGATAATAACATGACTTACATTTGTACCTGTTCAATACTGTTCCTCGAATTGAGAAAATTGTTTGTAATAAACAGGCACAGACTTCACACCTAAGTGCAGTATTGGTTGAGAAAAGGAATATTGTTTCACTCCTGCATGTGTAGTTTAGTTTTAAAATATTTGCAATATCAATGTATCATCTAAATAAAGTCATTAAAATTTCTATCATTTGATGACATCATATTCTGTACTATTGTATATCGGGTTAATAACTAAATTATTATTTTGTTCGATGTCAGATTACTGGGGGTTCGGGTATATAGTCTTAAAACTTTGGATATATATATATATATATATATATATATATATATATATATATATATATATATATATATATATATATATATATATGTGTGTGTGTGTGTATGTTTGTGTGTGGGTTACGCTGAGAGGCATGGTGAGAGGGAGTAGTTATACCTCTGTCAGAGTGGGTACCCAGAGGTACACTCGGAAACCAAATTTTCCCACAAATTACCGAAGGAGCGGGTTATAATTGGGAAAGGGGGAGGGGTAGGAAGGATTGAATCTGTGTGTGCGTACATATTTGTCTAAATATTTCGTCCTTATTTTTGACGGGTTGCGTACCCAAGTAATAATAAATTAATCTACATCTGTGAATACAAGAGTTGAAAATAGGTCTAAAACTCTACGGTATGAGAACTCCCATTTTCGAGTCACGCCTCACCACGGCACTACAGAATGAAAGGCCAACGAAGAAGACTTCGAAGTGATTCGCTCACACCAGACCAATTAGTCCAGACGGAAATTGTTAACTGCATGACGATTGTTTACCCGAAACACCTATCACACCTCCGTTAATTGCAGTATTCTTAGGGTAGGAGTTCATTAACACATTCGTGTAAATGATACATTTACCCAAACAACTATTTCGGGACTCGAGGCTTCCAACTCGGAGTTGAAATTAATTTCATCTAAGCGAAACACCCTGAGAGAGAGAGAGAGAGAGAGAGAGAGAGAGAGAGAGAGAGAGAGAGAGAGAGAGAGAGGTTTGCTAGCAGTCACAAGTTGGTTTATTATTATTACTAGCTAAGCTACAATCTTAGTTGGAAAAGCAGGATGCTGTAAAGCCCAAGGGTTCCAACAGGGAAAATAGCCCAGTAATGAAAAGAAATAAACAAACTACAAGAGAGGTAATGAGGAATTAAAATTAAATATATCATAAACAGTAGCAACATTAAAATAGATCTTTCATATATAAACTACAGAAACTTCAATAAAACAATAGCAAGAGAAATAAGATAGAATAGTGTTCCCAAGTGTACCCTCAATCAAGAGAATTCTACCCTAAGACAATGGAATGATGATAACGTGTATATTTTTTATGTCCACTATTTCAACTTATACCTGAATCACATAACCATTAGCCATAAGACAACTAATCTTTATCTGGTCCTTTCTCGTATCAGTATTGTTCTCTTGTCTTGGGCAGGGCCATAGCCTCTGTACCATGGTCTTCCACTGTCTTGGGTTAGAGTTCTCTTGCTTGAGGGTACACTCGAGTACACAATTCTATCTTATTTTGTTTTGTTATAGTTTATATTGGAAATGTTTATTTTAATGTTGTTACTGTTCTTAAATCATTCTATTTTCCTTGTTTCCTTTCCTCACTTGCTCTTCCAACTAGGGTTGTAGCTTAGCTAGTAATAATAATAATAATAATAATAATAATAATAATAATAATAATAATAATAATAATAATAATAATAATAATAATAATAATAATAATAATACTATTGAAGTCAGTATTATTCATCTAATGGGTATAATGATCGAGAATGAAAAGCAAATTTACCTCATGGTTTTCGTGTGTGGAATTTAGGGACTTTTAAAACATCTTTACTTACTTTAAGGACTTTTTTTCTGGCCCTATATAGCAGAGGAACCCTACTCTCTACAGGACCTTCACATTCCTCTTATCATACGCATTTAGCAGCTTTCTGAGTGGGAATACCTTAACGTGGTGAAAGGGTTTTTGTATTGCCATGATAGCAAAGCTGTTCTAGTCAGGGACACCCATACTAGGTTGGTTTTCTGTGAGCGATCAGACTAAAATCTCCCACCGTTACCAATCCACATTATTTGCAGTGGACTAAGCGTCTGCATTTGTTGTTGTTGTTGTTGATAGCTTGTACGCAGGAATGAAAGTAGCTATTTTCAATTTGATATTTTTTTGCTATTATGGAAAATTCGCCGAATTAATTATATTTAGTTAAACAAAAATGTTTCTAGTTCAAAATGCAACCGGATCGTTAACCCAAAAAGAATAGTAACGTGAGGTCATGGTTAGATTTGTGTTCTACTGTCTTTTCTTTCTCTAACTTTGCTATACGGTGCCAGTCGGTATGTCTTAACGATCCATATTTGCCAACGGCTATGGAAGAGGACGAGCAACCTGGTGAAGTAACGAGAACTTTGGGTGTGGAGGAAATACCCCCCTAAATTTCGATGAAGTCACTTGTAGCTGGGAGACGGATTGGGTTTAAGGCGAGAGACAAGTTGTCTCTTCGGCTTCTACTCCTAATCCCTGGTGGATGATCTTACTGGAATCAGTATGGACTGGCAGGGGTCACTTGCCTTTGTTATATAGGAACTGCTCATCACAAGGAACGGGCTGTCATTTGATGAATCTAGCCAATAAATCCTCTGAGGCCCTTTGCGTCAATAGGCGTAGGAGAAAATGATGATTTTTTTTTTCTTTTGGAAGTTAGTCTTATTCATAGCCACACCTTATACAAAGGGATTCGACATAAAATAACATCTTGTCTTTGATGTCGAATCCCTTTGACTTAAATAGCATCTTGAGCGACACACAAATAGCCTAAATGACAAAAGTCATGTGTTAAGAATATGAAGGTACCAAGGAAAACATAATTTTACAAGATACGCAATTTCAATTGTATCTAAAGAACTTCTACATGCCCTCACACACGTATGAAGAAACCAGCAGTGAAAATGACACACTTAGCATATACGATCAATTTCTCAGCTATCAACTCAGGTAGGAAACATCTGTGAGCATTAGGACATGTTCAGAAACAGACGGAGTAGGAATGATGTTTACGAAAGGTAAGATGTGCAATGAGTCTTCAGTAAAGGCCACCATAAAAAAGGGTTATGTTAAGAGGATAGTAAGCCAAGGAGGTCACGTATGAGGTCCAATTCTGGTGCTCGTATAGGTGGTTAATGCTTTCAGTGCACCTTTTGCAGTGCACTGTAGGCATTATTTGAGGGCACTTGCAGCGTTCCTTCGGTTGCTTCATATCCTTGTACTATAATTAAACACTAGAAGAGTTTGAAGACCCAGGCCTACATGACTGAGGACTATTAAACTTGAAGTAGGAGATGACGAATGGAAAAGTATTGACTTAAAAGCTCAAGATAGAGACGACTGGCGAAATCTAACCGAGGCCCTTTGCGTCAGTAGGCGTAGGAGGAAATGATGAGTATACATCTATTCTCACTTCATTTCTTCCATCTTGCTGACCAACATCTTAAGCCTTTACTTCTTAGAATAACTTCAGGCTTTCCATAGTAGCACTAGAGCACTGAATGGCCTCCGGGCCCCAGTGTCGGATTATAAAAGTCTAAATTCACCAGCCCAATCGAAAACAAACTGGAATTGGTAAAACACATGCAAATGGACTTTGTATTCTTCCGGACTTGCATGCTAGTAATCTAGAAGTTTTATTCCAGCTGTGACCAGATTTAGGTTGTAGGTTGGCCAAGGCACCAGTCACCCATTAAGATATACCGCTAGAGAGTTATTGGGTCTCATGACTGGCCAGATAGTACTACATTGGCCCTCTCTCTGGTTGCGGCTTTTTTTTTTTTTTTTTTTAACACAAAAACCGAGTAATCTGGCCTAGTCTTCACACATTCTCCTCTCTCCTCATACACCTGACAACACTAGGATAACTAAAAAATTCTTCTTCATTCGGCGGATTAATTCGTGCACTGTAATTGTTTAGTGGCTACTTTCCTCTTTTTGAGGGTAGAAGATACTCTTTAGCTATGGCAAGCAGCTCTTCTGGTAGAAGTACACTCCAAAATCAAACCATTGTTCTCTAGTCTTGGGTAGTGCCATAGCCTCTGTACCATGGTCTTCCACTGTATTGGGTTAGAGTTCTATTGCTTGAGGGTACACCCAGGCACACTATTCTGTCTAATTTATCTTTCTCTTGTTTTGTTAAAGAATTTTTTTATAGTCTATATAGGAAGTATTTATTTTAATGTGGTAGTTGTTAGTGTTCTTAAAATATTTTATTTTTACTTGTTTCTTTTCCTCACTGGGCTATTTTCCCTGTTGTCCCCTGAGCTTATAGCATCCTGCTTCTCCAACTAGGGTTGTAGCTTAGCAAGTAATAATAATAATAATAATAATAATAATAATAATAATAATAATAATAATAATAATAATAATAATAATAATAATAATAATAATAATCACTATGTTCTGTTTTCTCTGTATCTATTGCGTAATATTTTATTGACTATTATAAAGTTTTCCTGTTTTTTTTTTATCTATTTTAGTCATGTCATCTTTTTAATGGTCTTCTATAACAAATTGCCATGTGAGTCATTGATTAGATAAAGTATTAAGTTAAGTTTGAACCATCTTTCTCGGACCTCCTTTCAATCAGACTCCTCCTCCCAGCTGCCAGGCCTTTATCGCCCGCATTGATGTATTGTTTCTCTCTTGTAGTTTGCTTTCACTAATTTCTCTATCCATTAGATATATCAGTTACGTTCTTTTTTATATTTATTTCACCTAACTTTAATTTATTTTCTTTACTTAAACCTTAGCAAGTTTTCTTTCATTTCAGTATCGTTATATGATTACGATAGTGTTTTTTCTTCTTAGTTTCTTTTCTGTCAAATTATTTGAGCATATCTAGCATATAAAATACTAAAGTTATAACTGATATATTCAAGTAGTGAGAAGTGAACAAAATTGGTTATTTTTAAATCAAGTAACTAGTCAAAAACTTCCACAGTAATGAGAAAAGAGCGAGAGACAATACTTTTGTTCTACTTGCCGTGGGTTGCAGTATATACGCTTGGTAAACTCTTCTTTGTTTACATGTTTCGGTTTTCAGTCTCAGAATTTACGCTGAAAGTGTAAACAGTCAGGAAACTTCTATATTAATTACTTAAATTACCAAACACATTATATAGGAAACTATGAGTGGTGGTGTTTATGGCGGAGGTAAGTAATGTGTGTTTAAGAAACGAATTTAGGCTCTATTAATATTCTTGTTTGTACAAGTAAATTAGCCTACCGGTATGCGAGTTAGCCTGCGGTACAGCTACTCATGGCTAACTGTATTATATTGTGATGATTTCCTAGATTTTATCTTGCAACAAATCTTCTTAATTAGTCAAGTATCTTACCTCTGCATACTATTTCTTGTTATACTTATTCCCTTTTGTTTAATATTAATTGAATTTCTCTCAGGAGTTAATATAAGCAAAGTTACGTGGGTGAGGGATACGAATGCTGGTTTCTTTCTTTACTAGACATAAAAAAGGGGGTTTGAACAGTCACTTACAAGCAGTCATAAAGAAAAACATGGTTTCTACATTAACACTACGTGATGAATTCAGACGTCTTGACACTGGCTGAAGAATTTGATGAATCCTGGTTTAGTTAGGCCTATACGTCAATCATAGGCCTACTGTCGTCCCTGAAGTATGAGCCTTCGTCAGGTGTTGGGAAGGCTGTCGCGAAGTTCTAGACACGCCTTGGTCACTCTGGGACGTCACGCCTCTCGGTCGCTCTGGGACGTCTCGCCAAACACACTCACAGTCAATCAGGTGCGGGCGTAGTAACTTGGTTCGTCGTCCTTCGTTTTCAGGGGTAAATGTTTCCCTGTAATTTCTCGGCTGCTATAGGATTCTGAGTAATCGCTGTCCCTCAGTTTGGTATAGGCAGCCGCCACGTGTTGTTCGTCAAGGAGACCCGGCAGGTTAAGTAGGTCTTTAGACCTATTATACAGAGCGACTACTAGGAAGAGAGCGAGATGCCTTCTTCTCGTTGCTTATATATGGTTGTCCTGGGCGTGTCAAGCTATCCTTAATCACGTGACTTTTTCCCGGCTTCCACGTCTCACTCGTCTATGTTCCGTTCGTCATTCAAGAACGGATCCTGTTGTTCGGGGAGTTGTTTACGGGAAAGAACCCTGGAGTCAGCGAAATTAATTGAAAACATCCTACCTAACTCTCGTTCACTCTCCTGTCTCTCCACAATTCTTTCTATATCTTTACAATTACTACTAACTGCATTTGTCTCCCTATTTCTTATTAATTAATAAAACCCACAAATAAAGGCATCAATAATATACATAAACCTTCTGCATATGAAATTTATCCAAAAATAAGCATCTGTCTGACATATACTGTGCAAAGGATATTTTGATTAGATTCCCGAAATAGTTTGGTTTATCAAGATTAGATTCCTGAAATACTTTGGTTTATCAAGCTACGTCAAATTATAGTGAAACTTGATCCATGTGTTGTCACTATCTAACCCATTGGTTCTTAACCTTGTTCGAGGTACTGAACCCCACAAGTGTCATATTTACACTAATCGAACTCTTCATAGTTGGAAATATATATATATATATATATATATATATATATATATATATATATATATATATATATATAATGTAGGTAAACAGAATAGGAAAAGAAAAAGAAAGTTATAACTAAATATATCAGCATATATTTCAAATTCAAGACGTATATATTTTATTAGTGCACAATATTAACCAGGCATCAAAGAAGAAAATCAACAATATGAACCTCACACAAAAACATGATGAATCCTTATTGCAAATCAATCTTACATTTGCTGATGCCTTTCAGAGACAATTTCAGAAATCCGCGGCTTAACCTTGGCAAGTGCCACTCATATGTGTCGTGTTACCTCCGCCGAACCCCTGAGACTGTCTTACCGAACCCCTGGGGTTCGATCGAACACAGGTTAAGAACCTCTGATCTAACCTAACCTTGGAGGGGTCCTCTGTAAGTCAGCGGCCAGTTCCTCCCTTGTGGATGAAAAATGGACATTAACTAACCTAAACTTTACCCCCTAATCTAACCTACAAGTTTTGTCCTTACCTACATACGTAACGGTTAGCCCCTTGCGACCCTCCTTACACTGCCGTATTCTGTGTTAGACATAATAATACGTACAAGGGGCCGCTATCATACATACACCACGATTGTGGTAAATCTTAACCCATCCGTCACTCCCTAACCTAACCTTGGATGCCATATCTTGGCATGCTTTGCCCTCAATCATCATGATTGGTTGTCAGCTTCTCGCAGATGATTCATTTAGACAGCTATAATAATTATTAACCCACCAAGTCTGGCGTGCTCAGCGCAATCTTGTACCATTTCCCAGAACAGAGGAGAAAAGAGATAATTTTTATTTGCGAGTGAAGTAAGCCACGGCTAGCTGAGGCCATTTTAGTGGCGGCCAATCACAATACTTGTGGGCGGAGTATGTTAAAGATTTTAGGCCGGACACATTTGCACCCATGGTTTTATTAAAGTTATGGACGGGAATAGGATAGGATAGAGAGTAGAGGCACCCCCCCCCCCTTTTTTTTTTCATTTGTTGATGTCGGCTACCCCCCAAAATTGGGGGAAGTGCCTTGGTGTATGTATGTATGTATGGTCGGAAACAGCTTTTCTACTAAAAGACAGGTGTTTCCTATAGATAAACGTCCGTTTTCTGTCAAAATTACGCTTATTTAAACTACAAATAAATACTTGATTATCTTTTTTTCTATTCAAAATGTTGTTCCATCCGTAACTATAATTTTCAATATTAATCTTACCCGGTGATCATGTAGCTGCAGCTCTGCTGCCCGACAGAAAAAACCTACGGGCGGAATACGCCAGCGATCGCTATACAAGTGGGGGTGTACATCAACAGCGCCATTTGTCGAGTAGGTACTCAAGTACTTCTTGTCAACACAGAACCAATTTTCTCTCTGTCGTGCCACCGGCAAGACCTACTTGATACGCTGTTGTTTTCTGGAGTTGATTTTCACGTTATTTGGTGAAGTATTCTCTCTAGTTATTAGCTTTCGCTGTGCAGAAGTTATCCTCAATACTTTCTCACTTTCATTGATTAGATTTTGGATTATTTGTTGACGACTTGGATAGATTTTGGATTTCCCCCCTTTGACTAATTCAAGATGTCTGACCCTACTCAAGTCCCCAAGTACAGGAAGTGTAGCGCTAGGGACTGTTCTAGGCGTCTTCCGAAGGCCTCTATCGATCCGCACACCGTTTGTTCCAATTGTAGGGGTAAAGCCTGTCAATTGGAAGATCGATGTGAGGAATGCGCTGGGCTTTCGGAATTCGATTTTCAAGAATTCCTTAAGTATGCACGTAGGCTAGAGAAGGATAGTATCAGGAGGAGTTCGTCTCGCTCTATTGATTTTTCCTCTCCCCATGCCCCACAACCTATTCCTTCCCCTGTAGTGGTTACACCCGACCCTCCTACTAGCTCTCATCAACCTTCGATGGCGGATATGATGCGTGCCATTCAGGCTCTTGGTGAGAGAGTTGAGTCATTGGCGAATGACCGCAATCAACTCATGGCTGACGTCAGGGAGTTGAAAGGTAAAAGGGCAGTGGGAAGTGAAGTGAGTGTCAGTGCAGTGAAAAGTGTCAGTGTTACGCATGAGGGTGCGTCTGTTCGTGCCTGTCGTCCTCCCAGTCCGGGACCTCTTGCAAGCTCCCAAGCCCAGGGGAGAAGCAATGTCGTACGACCAAAGGGTTCGACAGGCCTTGATCAGCGGACAGACGTTCCCTCCGTGGTTGAGGATGTATCTTGCCGAGATCGTCCCACCCACAAACAGACGAGTGAGCCCATTCATTCCTCGTCTGCGGAAGAAGTTTCTCGACAGAAACGCTGGACCAAGGTCTCACGACATCTCAAGCGCAAGGTCCCTTCCGAGCGAGTCCAACGGCCCAGGTGTAGCCACTGGGTCAGTTCGGACTCGCCGCAGTCCTCCGAAGACTGCACACCTCCCAAGAGAGGTAGAGTGGTTCCGCAGCAGGCAATCACTCCGTCTGTTGCCGCGCCAGCTGCTGTAGACCCTAAGTGGTCTTTGCTGCAGTCTATGCAGACTCAGCTAGCTTCCTTCATGCAGGAGTATCGTGCTGAGAAGGTTGACGCTGCACCCGTTTGCCTACAACCTGCCACGGTTGTGCGCCCAGCTGACACTGCGGCTGCCTGCTCCCACACTCCGGCTGTGAGAGCTCCACCACCTATGCGCAGTCGACCCTGCCAGACGCATGTTGACGTTAGCCGACGTGCGGCACCCTCCGTTGACGTGCGTGAGCTACCGCATCAGCAGGAAGGTGGAGTCAAGCTGCCGTGTTTTGACGCGGTGCGTCAGTCTCCGCAACCCACGGTGGTCCCCACCACGCACCACCACTCCGCTTTGGTTGTTGCCAGCTCTCAGACTGACCAACAGCGGCATGGCGTTGGATCCAGTGCAGCTACGCATGCACCTGTGCTGCCGGATTCAGCCGTTCAGCTTTTATCTCCTCCTTTACGCTTCCTCCTCAGCATTCAGATGAAGGAATCTCTGATGACGACGAAGCTGCGCATTTGGACGACCAACACTCCGACATAGATGAACCCAAGACTACGCCTCCCTCCTTAGACTTTAGGAAAGTCCTTGCCCTGTTTAAGGAGTTGTATCCGGACCAGTTTGTGTCTGCAGCTCCACGCTCACCTCCCTCTGAGTTCGCTTTAGGCATGCAGTCAGCAGCTCCTGCCTTTACGAAGCTCGTACTCGCTCGCTCGTCCAAGAGAGCTTTAAGGGTACTGGGAGAGTGGTTGCAGGCCAAGAAGCAACTTGGGAAGACATCCTTCATGTTTCCCCCGGCCAAGCTTGCTTCCAGATCTAGCGTCTGGTATGCCACGGGAGAGGTTCTCGGCTTGGGAGTTCCTGCCTCTGCCCAGGGCGACTTCTCAAGTCTGGTAGACTCTCCCCGCAGACTGGCTATGAGATGCTCCAAGATTTGCTGGACTTCTTCGGACATGGACCATCTTTTGAAGGGAGTTTTCCGTGCGTTCGAGATCTTTAACTTCCTGGACTGGTGTTTGGGAGCGTTGAGCAGGAAGACCTCCCCTTCGGATAAGGAATCTGCCATGCTCATCATGTCCTGCATGGACAAAGCCATACGGGATGGGTCTGGCGAGCTTGCGGCTTCTTTCGTGTCTGGAGTTCTCAAGAAGCGGGATCACCTTTGCTCCTTCTTGTCGGCGGGAGTCACCCCATGTCAGAAGTCAGAACTGATGTTTGCTCCGCTATCGAAGTGTCTCTTTCCTGAAGAGTTGATCAAGGGGATTGCCGCCTCGTTGATCCAGAAAGACACTCATGACCTGGTGGCGTCATCCGCACGTAAAGTCACAGCTTTACCTTCCGTGCCTAGACCTAGGATGGACACACCAGCGTCTAGGTTCATTCCGCCCTTTCGTGGCAGAACCTCCAGCAGAGGAGGTACTCGTGCCGATAGTCAACGTGGCAACAAGAAGAAGGGTTCCAAGTCCTCAAGAGGCAGAGTCTGACTGCCACCTTCTTCAGACAGCAGTGGGAGCCAGGCTCAAGAACTACTGGCAGGCCTGGGAGAACAGGGGTGCAGACGCACAGTCTGTGAAGTTACTCAGAGAGGGGTACAGGATTCCATTCTTGCGCAAGCCCCCTCTAGCAACAACTCCCATCGACCTCTCTCCCAGGTACAGAGAGGAGGACAAGAGGCTAGCTTTACAGCAAGAGGTGTCTCTCTTGCTACAAAAGGGAGCGGTAGTCATAGTCCGGGACCATCAATCCCCGGGCTTCTACAACCGTCTCTTCTTAGTGGCGAAGAAGACAGGAGGGTGGAGACCGGTGCTAGACGTCAGTGCTCTAAATGTCTTTGTCACCATGGAGACGACGAAGTCGGTTCTAGCATCGGTCAGGAAGGAAGACTGGATGGTCTCGTTAGACCTAAAGGACGCGTACTTTCACGTCCCCATCCACCCAGATTCCCAACCTTTTCTAAGGTTCGTTTTTGGAAAGGTGGTATACCAGTTCCAAGCCCTGTGCTTTGGCCTAAGCACGGCACCTCTATTGTTTACCAAACTGATGAGGAATATTGCCAAATTCCTGCATTTAGCAGACATCAGAGCCTCCCTCTATTTGGACGACTGGCTTTTAAGAGCTGCGTCAAGTCGTCGCTGTCTGGAGAATCTAAAGTGGACTCTGGATCTGACCAAGGAATTGGGTCTCCTGGTCAATTTGGAAAAGTCCCAACTCGTCCCATCCCAAACTATAGTATATCTAGGTATGGAGATTCAGAGTCAAGCTTTTCGGGCTTTTCCGTCGGCCCCCAGAATCAGTCAAGCCCAAGAATGCATCCAGAGTATGCTGAAGAAGAACCGATGTTCAGTCAGACAGTGGATGAGTCTGATAGGGAGGCTTTCATCGCTGGACCAGTTCATCGCGTTAGGGAGACTCCACCTCCGACCTCTTCAGTATCACCTAGCTGCTCACTGGAGAAAGGACATGACGCTAGAAGCGGTCTCAGTTCCTATCTCCGAGAAGATGAAGTCTGCACTGACTTGGTGGAAGAACAACATTCTGCTCAGGGAAGGTCTACCACTGGCTGTTCAGACCCCCGACCACCTTCTCTTCTCGGACGCATCGGACACGGGCTGGGGTGCGACACTGGGCGGTCGGGAATGCTCGGGCACGTGGAATTCGGATCTAAGAGCACTGCACATCAACTGCAAGGAGCTACTGGCAGTTCATCTGGCCTTAAGAAGCTTCAAGTCCCTCCTTCTAGGCAAGGTGGTGGAAGTGAACTCCGACAACACCACAGCCTTGGCGTACATCTCCAAGCAAGGAGGGACTCATTCGATGACGTTGTTCGAGATCGCAAGTGACCTCCTCACCTGGTCAAGAGATCGAAACATATCTCTAGTAACGAGGTTCATTCAAGGCGACATGAATGTCATGGCAGACCGCCTCAGCCGGAAGGGTCAGATCATCCCAACAGAATGTACCCTTCACAAGAATGTTTGCAACAGACTATGGGCCTTGTGGGGTCAGCCCACCATAGATCTGTTCGCTACCTCGATGACCAAGAGGCTCCCAAATTATTGCTCACCGATTCCGGACCCAGCAGCAGTTCACATAGATGCCTTTCTTCTGGATTGGTCCCATCTAGACCTTTATGCGTTCCCCCCGTTCAAGATTGTCAACAAGGTACTGCAGAAGTTCGGCTCTCACGAAGGGACAAGGTTGACGTTGGTTGCTCCCCTCTGGCCCGCGAGAGAATGGTTCACCGAGGTACTGCAATGGCTAGTAGACGTTCCCAGGACTCTTCCTCTAAGAGTGGACCTTCTGCGTCAGCCGCATGTAAAGAAGGTACACCCAAGCCTCCACGCTCTTCGTCTGACTGCCTTCAGACTATCGAAAGACTCTCAAGAGCTAGAGGCTTTTCGAAGGAGGCAGCCAGAGTGATTGCCAGAGCAAGGAGGACATCCACTCTCAAGGTCTACCAGTCAAAATGGGAAGTCTTCCGAAGCTGGTGCAAGGCGAATTCAGTATCCTCAACCAGTACCTCTGTAACTCAGATAGCTGACTTCCTTTTACACCTAAGGAAGGTAAGATCCCTTTCAGCTCCTACGATCAAAGGTTACAGAAGCATGTTGGCAGCAGTCTTCCGCCACAGAGGCTTAGATCTTTCTAACAACAAAGATCTACAGGACCTCCTTAAGTCTTTTGAGACCTCGAAGGAGCGTCGGTTGGCCACACCAGGTTGGAACTTAGACGTGGTTTTAAGGTTCCTGATGTCAGCAAGGTTCGAACCGCTTCAATCAGCCTCTTTTAAAGATCTCACTTTGAAGACTCTTTTCCTCGTCTGCTTAGCAACAGCTAAAAGAGTCAGTGAGATACACGCCTTCAGCAGGAACATAGGATTTACATCTGAAACGGCTACATGTTCCTTACAGCTTGGTTTTTTTAGCTAAAAACGAACTCCCTTCTCGTCCTTGGCCCAAATCGTTCGAGATTCCAAGTCTGTCCAGTTTGGTTGGAAACGAACAAGAGAGAGTACTATGCCCAGTAAGAGCTCTTAAGTACTATTTAAGACGTACGAAGCCATTACGAGGACAATCAGAAGCTTTATGGTGCTCTATTAAGAAACCTGCTTTACCGATGTCGAAGAACGCAGTTTCTTATTACATCAGACTTTTGATTAGAGAAGCTCATTCTCATCTGAATGAGGAAGACCATGCTTTGCTGAAGGTAAGGACACATGAAGTTAGAGCTGTCGCAACTTCAGTGGCCTTCAAACAAAACAGATCTCTGCAGAGTGTAATGGATGCAACCTATTGGAGAAGCAAGTCAGTGTTCGCATCATTTTACCTTAAAGATGTCCAGTCTCTTTACGAGAACTGCTACACCCTGGGACCATTCGTAGCAGCGAGTGCAGTAGTAGGTGAGGGCTCAACCACTACATTCCCATAATCCCATAACCTTTTTTAATCTTTCTCTTGAAATGTTTTTATTGTTGTTTTTGGGTTGTACGGAAGGCTAAGAAGCCTTTCGCATCCTGGTTGATTTGGCGGGTGGTCAAATTCTTTTCTTGAGAAGCGCCTAGATTAGACGTTGTGATGAGGTCCTTTAGTATGGGTTGCAGCCCTTCATACTTCAGCACCTAGGAGTCGCTCAGCATCCTAAGAGGATCGCGAGGCTCAGTAAGGAAGACGTACTTAAAAAGGCAGAGTAATTGTTCAAGTCGACTTCCTTACCAGGTACTTATTAATTTTATGTTTGTTATTTTGAATTACTGCTAAAATGAAATACGGAATACTTAGCTTCTAATGTTAACATGTATGCTGGTCTCCACCCACCCCCCTGGGTGTGAATCAGCTACATGATCACCGGGTAAGATTAATATTGAAAAATGTTATTTTCATTAGTAAAATAAATTTTTGAATATACTTATCCGGTGATCATGAATTAAAGGACCCACCCTTCCTCCCCAATAGAGACCCAGTGGACCGAGGAGAAAATTGGTTATGTGTTGACAAGAAGTACTTGAGTACCTACTCGACAGATGGCGCTGTTGATGTACACCCCCACCTGTATAGCGATCGCTGGCGTATTCCGCCCGTAGGTTTTTTCTGTCGGGCAGCAGAGCTGCAGCTACATGATCACCGGGTAAGTATATTCAAAAATTTATTTTACTAATGAAAATAACATTTTTACCCCATCCATAATCCAATCCATCCTTAGTCATTGGGGAGCAAGCGTGCACAGTTTATTCAAGTTGAACTACCTTGCTGTGATCTCAGTCATCGTACATCTCACAGTATCTTAATGGCGAATGGGTAAATAGATACCCAGACAAGGATCCAACTGTAGAAAATAGTTTTTCTAAAAGTTACTTAACCCGTTGGTCAGTCAAAGATATGACTATGGTAGAGCACGGACTGATCCCACCTTAAGTTAGTTTAGGTTAGGTTGGTTTCGAACATGGATTTGGGAGCTATATCTGCACTGTGATTAAGGACATAGTATTCTACTGTAGCTTAGGTTAGTGTATGTGAGGTTATGATGTTCACGGGCTGGTCAAAGGTGAAAACTAGCAGATAATGTTGGCAATACTGTCACTAGCACAATTCTGACGTTGAGTCTATGTTGATTATCATTAATAGGTCAACTTTAATTCTGATACATAATGACATTCATGTTGTACAGCATCAAGAATCATTAGAAAATTCAATGAATTTACATTTTAGACCAGTAGATTCGTGACTTTAGAATATGTACTGTATATTTACTTATTACCTCCACCAATGAAGTTGGAAGGAGGTTATGTTTTACCCCCCTGTTTGTGTGTGTGTTTATGAACAGCTTCCTGCTAGTTGATAGGGGTTAGGGCTTCCCCGGCACCTGTCTTTACCTAATAATGCCTCATTATGAATTTTAACAACAAAGTTTTCAGCTTTGCTGAAATCATACTTCCTGTATAGTTTGGAAAAAAGCATATAACTTTTGGAATTTTTTAATTAAAAGATTATTTTCTTTATAACGCATTTGAATATCTGTCATGATTTGTATTTGCAGATGAAGTGGGTGCCCTTGTTTTCGATCCCGGGTACTCCTCACTAAGGGTTGGATATGCTGGTGAAGATTCTCCAAAATTTGACATTCCTTCTTGGGTTGGAGTTTGTGAGGATCAGGACACAAATGAGAAGAAATATTATGTGGATACAGTTGCCATTCATGTCCCCAGGAAAGGTGAGCTTGAGAAATGCAGAGTTTTACCCTACATGATATAATAATTATTCTTGAATTATTTATCATTGTATTTATATAATTTTCGTTCTATTGATTTTATTTTATTTTTATTTTATTTCATTGTTTGTACTTTTCATTAGTTAACATACTCATAATTTTCTTGTATTTTCTGAAAATAAGAACATGCAACTGAATACCTGTCTGTGAGGAAGGATAATTTATTATGGCTCTGAACTATATGTAAACCGTTATAGAGTTTGTTCCTATGCATATAAAAACTTCCCGTCCTTTTAAATTGAAGAATGTCTTCAGCGGAGTTGGAATGGCTGCTGAAATTATTAACGACAGGTGGTGAGTGTGGGCGAGTAGCCCTGTCTGTCAAAGAAGAGTATATTTTCAGCTTTTTAAGAAATGTCTGTCATCTCAAATTGAGAGGCCTGCAGGTGGAATACTAGTGTTAATTACCAGTTGTTGGCTACTAGCACTGAGATAGTGGAGATGCTATTCGAAAGAAATATAATTCAGTGCAGAATCCAAATATTCACAACTTATAAAAATTAACTGCAAATTCTTGCATACCATAGTGTAACCAAAGATAGCATGCAGATTTTTTATTTGAGCAATGATAGCCAAAACATTAAGCAAATAACTTAGCATACATGATTTTAATTATCATGATTTGTATATTAAAAAAATTATTCATTATTTTGTTACATGGGGAAATAGAAGCACTTATTACTTCTATATCTAAATAGTGATTAAGATCCATAGAATTGGGTTCTCATTAATAATTGAGGGATTATAAAATCGTACATCAGTAATTGCACTTACCAGGTTAAGATTTCAGTTATTGGCTAAGTTGTGAAGAATGTAGCTAAAGGGCATCATGTTAGACTTAAAATGCCTTGAAAAATGCATCATAAGAATATGGTTCTATTTGTAAACAATACTTACAGTTTATCAGCTGAATAGAAGAAATGATGCTGTTACAGATAAAGAAACAAAACAAAATATAAGAATGACATGATTATGTGCAATTTACAGAAAAATTATGGAAATTTTATCAAGTCATGGATTTAGATTGAAGGGAAAAAAATCTTTGAAAAGGTTTTGTTAGGAAAGAATTTCCATGTGATATTTTGATTAATGTACTTTAAGCTTTGTAAGCTTGTTAACTTTCTGAATAGAATGTTTGATCCGGGAAAAATGTTAAAAGGCCATTATTTTGCAATACCAGCTTTTACAGATTGGTAATTCACTATGTGATGTGTAGGGTTGTGGTGGCCAATATGGTAACATCCCTTACTGGTGATTGCTAGACTGTGGTTCGAGTCCCGCTCAAACTCGTTAGTTCCTTTGGTCGCTGCATTTGGGGAGCCTATAGATCTATCTGCTGACTCATCAGCATCCATTGCCTAGCCATCCTTGGTCCTAGCTTGCGTGGAGAGGGGGCTTGGGTGCTGATCATATGTAATATGGTCAGTCTCTACAGCATTGTCCTGCTTGATAGGACGATTTCACTACCATTTGCCTTTGCCATTCATGAGCGACCGTTAAACCTTTAAAGTATTTTAGTTTTGATAATATAACATCAGCAAGAGTCATCTATGGTTCTTCTCAAGTCACTCGGTCAAAAGGAAAAACACTATGCCTGTCATCTTCCTCAAGTTATGGAAAGTGTAGGTAGCAGAGGATTGGATCACAACCAAGAAACATTCAAACATGTCTCTTTACTTCATATTCCTTGTTTACATACATACAGGTGGATTTTAGATAATGCAGCTATGTTGTTATCCCTTCATAGGGCTAAATAGTTTACTACTTTAATAGTTATCAAATATTCGTAGAAGACCCAGAGATGATGAATGGAGAAGTATTGAATTAAAAGCTCAAGATAGAGACGACTGGCGAAACCTAACCGAGGCCCTTTGTGTCAATAGGCGTAGGAGATGATGATGATGATTCATAGATCCCCTCCCACCTCTCCATAGTTAAGTTGGCTAAGAATGAAGCTGACTGGAAATTCAAATATAAGCTAGTACTGTTTAGGTACTGACATCTAGTGATGAGGAAGTGATAAGTCAAAGTTTGGAAGAAACATTGGTTTCTGCTTTTTCTTGCTGAAAGCTGGTACTCGAAACATTTGGGTCTATGAATATTGGGTAAGATTAAAATACTAGATTTTATGATGATTCTTGTCTTGTATGAGATTAATAATTGTATATGTCATTTTCAGGATGTGAAGTGGTAAATTATATGAAGGAAGGAATGATTGAAGACTGGGACACCTTTGAAAAGGTTCTTGACTATTCCTACGAAAAGTGCATCAAAAGTGACTCCCAGTATCATCCAGTGCTCTTCTCTGAAGCCACAGTAAGTACAGTGTATTCATTTAATTTCCCTCATTCAATTGGAAATAGGTTTCTTTTAATTTCAGGAAGGGTAAACTCATGAATTTCTTGTGAATTATGCATAAAATATATTTAATTAATGCAATGCAGACTATGCTCTTATATGCAGGGTCTTGAGAACCTGAGAATTTGAAAGACAGATTGCTTGAAAATGTTTTGTTTTGATGTGGCAATACCAGTGCTGTATTCAATCAAATATTTGAATTAACTTTGATTCTAGAACAAATTTTAAACAGGGAATATTTCCTTTTTTAATAATGTTGAGAGAAAATATTGTAATTATGTTGGCAATAGATCTTTAGAATTGAATAATAAATTTAAAGAAGTTACATTGAATTAATGTTAAGCTTTGGGATATTTCAACTATGTGGTATGTTATTCTTTAAGGGATTAGTTTACTGATAGCCTAGCCCTGAAAGAATGTTATTAATTTTATATTTGCAGGATTAATATTTTTTACTTTGATTTGAAAAATTCAGCGTGACAAGTATCGGGGGCATTGAATGATTAATCTTTTTTCCCTTCCAGTGGAATGCCCGTGGAAAGAGAGAGCGTCTTTGTGAACTAGTTTTTGAAAAATATCAGGTAAGATGTCATGATTTTTTATTGCTTAATAGTAGATTACATTTTTTATTTTCTTATGTACTATATAAGTAAAAGAAAATTTTGTTGGGATTGCAAGTGATGTATGTGGCAAGAAGGTTGTTGGAGGCAGCATGAGGAAGGAAGGGCAGTGAATGGTGGAATGAAGGAGTGAAGGTGAAAGTGGAAGAGAAAAAGAGGGCTTTTGAAGAATGGCTGCAGAGTAATAGTATAGAGAAGTATGAAAAATATAGAGAGAAAAGGGTGGAAGTAAAGCGCAAGGTACGTGAGGCAAAGAGGGCAGCTGACCTGAGGTGGGGTAAGGGATTGGGTCAGTCATATGAAGAGAATAAGAAGAAGTTTTGGAAAGAAGTGAAGAGAGTAAGGAAGGCTGGCGCAAGAATTGAAGAGACAGTGAAAGATGGAAATGGAAGGTTGTTAAAAGGAGAGGAGGCAAGGAAAAGGTGGGCGGAATATTTTGAAAGTTTGCTGAATGTTGAGGATAATAGGGAGGCAGATATAATTGCTGTTCCAGGTGTTGAGGTGCCAGTGATGGGAGGTGAGAATGAGAGAGAGATAACAATAGAGGAAGTGAAGAGAGCACTAGATGAAACGAGAGTAGGAAAAGCATCTGGTATGGACGGTGTGAAAGCTGAGATGTTGAAGGAAGGGGGTGTGACTGTACTTGAATGGTTGGTGAGATTGTTTAATATGTGTTTTGTGTTGTCAATGGTACCAGTAGATTGGGTTTGTGCATGTATTGTACCACTATATAAGGGTAAGGGAGATGTGCATGAGTGTTGTAATTCAAGAGGTATTAGTTTGTTGAGTGTAGTTGGAAAAGTGTATGGTAGAGTACTGATTAATAGGATTAAGGATAAAACAGAGAATGCAATCTTGGAAGTACAGGGTGGTTTTAGAAGAGGTAGGGGTTGTATGAATCAGATTTTTACAGTTAAGCAGATATGCGAGAAATATTTAGCAAAAGGTAAGGAGGTGTATGTTGCGTTTATGGATCTGGAGAAAGCATATGATAGAGTTGATAGGGAAGCAATGTGGGATGTGATGAGGTTATATGGAGTTGGTGGAAGGTTGTTGCAAGCAGTGAAAAGTTTATACAAATGTAGTAAAGCATGTGTTAGAATAGGAAATGAAGTGAGTGATTGGTTTCCGGTGAGAGTGGGGCTGAGACAGGGATGTGTGATGTCGCCGTGGTTGTTTAACTTGTATGTTGATGGAGTGGTGAGAGAGGTGAATGCTCGAGTGCTTGGACGAGGATTAAAACTGGTAGGCGAGAATGACCATGAATGGGAGGTAAATCAGTTGTTGTTTGCGGATGATACTGTACTGGTAGCAGACACAGAAGAGAAGCTTGACCGACTAGTGACAGAATTTGGAAGGGTGTGTGAGAGAAGGAAGTTGAGAGTTAATGTGGGTAAGAGTAAGGTTATGAGATGTACGAGAAGGGAAGGTGGTGCAAGGTTGAATGTCATGTTGAATGGAGAGTTACTTGAGGAGGTGGATCAGTTTAAGTACTTGGGGTCTATTGTTGCAGCAAATGGTGGAGTGGAAGCAGATGTACGTCAGAGAGTGAATGAAGGTTGCAAAGTGTTGGGGGCAGTTAAGGGAGTAGTAAAAAATAGAGGGTTGGGCATGAATGTAAAGAGAGTTCTATATGAGAAAGTGATTGTACTAACTGTGATGTATGGATCGGAGTCGTGGGGAATGAAAGTGATGGAGAGACAGAAATTGAATGTGTTAGATGAAGTGTCTGAGGAGTATGGCTGGTGTATCTCGAGTAGATAGGGTTAGGAACGAAGTGGTGAGGGAGAGAACGGGTGTAAGAAATGAGTTAGCGGCTAGAGTGGATATGAATGTGTTGAGGTGGTTTGGCCATGTTGAGAGAATGGAAAATGGTTGTCTGCTAAAGAAGGTGATGAATGCAAGAGTTGATGGGAGAAGTACAAGAGGAAGGCCAAGGTTTGGGTGGATGGATGGTGTGAAGAAAGCTCTGGGTGATAGGAGGATAGATGTGAGAGAGGCAAGAGAGCGTGCTAGAAATAGGAATGAATGGCGAGCGATTGTGACGCAGTTCCAGTAGGCCCTGCTGCTTCCTCCGGGGCCTTAGATGACCGCGGAGGTAGCAGCAGTAGGGGAGTCATCATTATGAAGCTTCATCTGTGGTGGAAATGTGGGAGGTTGGGCTGTGGCACCCTAGCAGTACCAGCTGAACTCGGTTGGGTCCCTGATTAGGCTGAAGGAACATAGAGAGTAGAGGTCCCCTTTTTGTTTTGTTTCATTGTTGGTGTCGGCTACCCCCCAAAATTGGGGGAAGTGCCTTGGTATATAGATAGACTATATTCAATATGGTCATACTCTTCATTGTTAATTCTAATCCAAATTTCTGTACTCTACTTTAAATTACTTATTGTTTCCTGTATTCCAAGGTATAGAGACAAGGTCTTGTACTGTATATATGTGCCTTTCCATATATACCAAACAATAATACCTGTAATGTAATCTATTTGCACATACCAAAGAATAATATTAATAAACATTTACTCATCTCGCACGGATACTAGTTACAGTAAGTCATATATTGGCTCTCTGTAGACAGTAATAAAACACTTTGCAGTATTCTTTATATATGTATGGCTTTGTTTCCTTGTCTTTTCATCTGTTCCCTTTGGTACTTTCCTACTCAAGTGCCATAGGTTTTTAACCTTACCTGTATTAAATGCTTTATCACATAGAGTATTAACAGGATTTTTTTATGGAATAGTATTTCCATGCCTACCTTTGAATCATAAGCTATTGATTCAGAGCTATGAGATTCTCAATTTGATAAGTGTCTGACTTCAGATAAAATACGAGCAGAGATTCACAATCAGTCACTTCTCTGAAACAATGAAGATGGATGTTGTTCTTCTGAGTCACCTTTGTCAGTGGTGGCTCCTTTAGCAAAGAGGCTAGCCTTGTGAATGAAATATTCTAACACTGCAGTGGTTTAACTATTTAATAATGAAAATAAAACCTTTAGCAGAGGTCAACTCTGATGCCAGAGAGCAAGAACAGTCAGAAAACTTTTTGATTCAGCCTTTTTTTGCACCAATTGCATCCTTTAACCAGGTTGTGACAGTCCATTGTTTGACCTTTCTCATTTTGCTGGAAAAGTTATTCCCAAATATTTATTGTAACTACAGCTTTTGAGGTCATAATCATTAGTCAGTTAAGTATCTGAAATATTGAAGTTGTGTGACATATTGATAATACACTTACAGTACATCAGTGATTGTCAGGAACTTGCACTTCAAAACTTCCTCCGTTGGGTTGAAAGACTGAGAGTCTGGAGACTTTGAAATGGATGATGTTAGCCAATATATGATTGATGGGTTTGTATATAGAAACTAATTTTGCTAAACTGCATTTCTTCTGTACTGGAAATGTACCGGAAGTCATTTTTTTTAACAGTGCAGTGATATTAAAAATTTTCTGTGAACTTGTGATTGTGTAATGTTTTCCAGACATTCACTCTTTCTTTTGTTCTAGGTACCAGCCTTCTTTTTAGTAAAATCTGCCGTTTTAGCAGCTTTTGCCAACGGAAGATCTACAGGCCTCGTCCTTGATAGCGGCGCTACTCACACTTCAGCCATTCCAGTTCATGATGGATATGTTCTTCAGCATGCCATTGTCAAGTCACCTCTGGGTGGGGACTTCCTTCTGAATCAAGTATGTAATTGATTTTTCTAGTTTGAGGTAATATTTATTTGAAATTACAATAACAACTTAAAATGACATCATTAGAATCCTGAAAATATTCGAAGTATGGTTTGAAATTGTTGGCAAACTTACTGAATTCTTATCTATTACTTTTTTTTTTAATTACTAGTATGTCAACCTTAGTTGAATAAGCAAAAAATTTCAAACCTAAGAGCTCCAGTTGGTAGTATCTCAATACAGTAAAGAAATTGAAATACAGTGCAGAAGTAAAGCTGAAACAACGAAAAACTATGATAAAGCAAACCGAAATTAAATTCATGCTCATCTGTTTGACGAAAAGAAATTTTTCAATATTAAACTTACCCGATAATCATGTAGCTGTCAACTCCGTTGCCCGACAGAATTCTATGGAGGGATACGCCAGCTATCACAATACTAGAAGGGGGTGTATTTACCAGCGCCACCTGTGGCCAGGTACTCAAGTACTTCTTGTTGACACCTCCTCAATTATTCCTCTGTCGTGCTTCCGGCAAGACGTTCTGGGATACGCTTATGTTCTTGGAGTCACGACTTTGGTGAAGTATTTCTCTTTGATTTCGGCTGTCGCTTTACTGGAAACTTCTATATTAGCTTAGTTAGCTTTTGGAATTAATTTGATTAATTTTGGTGACGAGAGAGTATGAACTCTCGTTCACTTTTCAATGGCCGACCCTTCCCTTAGACGGAAGTGTTGGTGTCTAAGAGAGTATAGACTCTTTTTCTTAATTTTGCTTAACAAAAGTTATAGATTTATTTTATATCTCTCCGCCTCTTATAGGCCTCTTCGATTAACTTCCTTTTATTATAAACTCATTAAAATTAATTTTTATATTTGTTTATATTCGACCTTCCTAATAGTAGGCGGTCTTTTACCGAAGTTAATAAACTTTGAGCCCGTCATTTCGGTTTTACCTGTTAACATATTATGCTATTTCCGCCACAGAGTTTGAAAGATTTTCTTTGACAGTCTCGTACTGTTTTCAAAGCTGAACTAACGTTTTGTTTTGTCTCTGCAGTTGTTGACGTTCAGAACGTTCAACTTGCCCTCTATCGTTACGATAGAGAAAGAATGTTCACGGTTTCACGTTGCAGTAAGAGTAACCGTGTCTAGCGTTTTGTTCATTCTTTCTTAACTTAATGGTTTTGATCCTAATAAAGGAACTTTTCAGTTTTTTTCCTTTAACAATAATATGTTTTAACGATATATATGATTGGGCTCTTCTCTCAGGTTCTAAGTCAAGAGAGAGAGAGAGAGAGAGAGAGATAGAGACGGAGGGAGAAAGAGGATAAACGTTTCATTCAAGCCTGCCAGGCGTACGAGTAACGTAGTTATCGTTTTTTGCTCTTCTCCCTAGTCTCTTTAGGGGAAGAAACTAAACGTTTCTAGAGTGATCTAGTGTTTAGTCTCTTTCCAACCACTGAATTATCTTTCATTAGATTTTTCTGTTACATTGTAATTCTGTTTTCGCAATTACTAACTTTGAGAAAGGATAGAATTGCGTATTTCAGGTACAAACCACTTAAAGTTTCGAGTTCAGTGAAATAAGTGCAAACAGAAATCAAAGTGATAAGTGATTAGTGCGTGAGGGTACTTTTGTGCGCGCCAGTCGTCCTCCCAGTCCGGGACCTCTTGCAAGCTCCCAAGCCCAGGGGAGAAGCAATGTCGAAGGGCATAAGGGTTCAGCAGGCCTTGATCGGCGCACAGAAGTATTCTCGGTGGTTGTGGGCGTGTCTTACCGAGACCGTCACTCCCACCCGCAGACGATTGAGCCCTTATTTTGCTCGTCTGCAGAAGAGATTAGGGGAGAAAATAAAGGCAGAGTAACGCTGGTCTCAGGTCTCAAGACTTCTTAAACGTTAAGTCCAGACCTATGCCAGACGTACGAAGTTAAAGTTCACAACCCGAATGCAGTCATTGGGTTAGCTCTGACTCTCCTCAGTCATCAGTTGATTACACTCCGCCTAAGAGGAGTAAGGTTCTGCCACAACAGATCTCTGCTGTTAAGGCTTTACCTCAGCAGAACTTAGTGTCTGCCGACCCCATACAGTCACAACTTTCGGTCTTGATGCGTGAGTGTCGGGCTGAGAGTGTTGCACCTCCTCCTCCGCCTACACTCCCTCCACCTGTTCTCGCTCCGCCTGTGCTCGCCCAGCCTGCACCTGCTCCGCCTGTGCTCGCCCAGCCTGCACCTGCTCCGCCTGGTCGCAGCACCATCTGCCAGGCGTACGATGTTGTGAACTCTACTACAGTCCATGCAAGCACAGCTTTCGGACTTGATGAGTGAGTGTCGGGCTGAGAGTGTTGCTCCTCCGCCTCCGCCTACACTCCCTCCTCCTACACTCGCTCCGCCTGATCACAGTACCATCTGCCAGGCGTACGATGTTGTGGACTCTACTACAGTCCATGCAAGCACAGCTTTCGGACTTGATGAGTGAGTGTCGGGCTGAGAGTGTTGCTCCTCCGCCTCCGCCTACACTCCCTCCTCCTACACTCGCTCCGCCTGATCACAGTACCATCTGCCAGGCGTATGATGTTGTGGACTCTACTACAGTCCATGCAAGCACAGCTTTCGGACTTGATGCGTGAGTGTCGGGCTGAGAGTGTTGCTCCTCCGCCTCCGCCTACACTCCCTCCACCTACACTCGCTCCGCCTGATCGCAGTACCACCTGCCAGCAGTTCCACCTGCCAGGCGTACGATGTTGAGACACGTGCTGAGTTTGCTGTTCCCTGTGGTGTTCAGCCTCCGCCTTTCTTAAGGCAACCTTTACATTGGGATCAGGAGGATTATACCTCTCTTCCTCCGCCTCCACTTGCTGCTCCACCAGTGATGCAACACTCGGTTGAGGTACAACAACCTCTCCCGTCCATGAGTCAGTTTCCTCAGCTCTTGCTGCAGCGAGCTCAACCCTCCATAAGGCAAGCACCACAACACCTTAGCCTTGCGCCTCAGGAGCCTCAGCTTGCGAGACATTTACCTTGTTCTGCGCAGCCTCTTCCTCATCGCGCTCCGCTCACACCACAGGAACTGGAACTTGCTACTCCGCTTCCGCCAACCGCTCAGCAAGCGCAACCCTTGGGTTCAACCACTCATGCTAGGAGTCAGCCTCCTCCACCCATGCGCCTTCCTTCTGCTTGTCTTTTATTCAGCCTTTGCAGACTGAGCCTCAGGTGTTCCCTCATCGGAGTCTTGAAGAGGAAACCACACTATTGTTGTTCCAGCTCGTTCTGACTCTGCTGTTCAGCATACCATGGTTTAAACCCCATGCAAGCATGCATAAAGCACTCTAGCACTGGTCATGGAATTTCTGAGAAATGTTAAACGCCATGCACACGCTCTGCTTTCCTTTCAGCAGGCTCTGCTTACAGCAGGCTCTGCTTACTACATGCTCAGCATTCAGCATGCTCTGCATTCAGCATGCTCTGCATACAACATGCTCTGCATACAGCATGCTCTGCATTCAGCATGCTCTGCATACAACATGCTCTACATACAGCATGCTCTGCATACAGCATACTCTGCATACATCATGCTCTGCATACCTTACCGCATGCTTCTCAACACATCTTGGGTTGTTGCCAACTCACTAGACTGTCAAGCAGTTTCATAACGTTGCCTTCTAGTCTGCTGCTTTGCACCAGTGAACCCTCACTCAGAGAACTTAGCTTTTCTAGGATAAGGTCCCTGTAGATGAGAAAGTTCTTTTCTCCCTCCTTCTGATATTCCCTTGAGGACTCTGTCATTTGGAGGGAGCCTTTAGCTGCATAACCTCTTATGGACTTTTATTTAAGCATAACATGCTTACAGGGAAGGTAATGGTTACACTTCAGCCGCTAATCCCGTCTGTTACCACACCTGCTCCCATAGACCTTGAGCTGTGTTGCATGACATGCAGTCCAAGCTTAGTCCTTGTTAGAGGATTTTTTGTTTACGGAGTCAATGTGTCACGGGGAAGACGTTCAACAACCAACAGAAGGGACTTGTTGTGACGCAGTGCGGCAACCTCAGCAACCCGTTAAGGAGTTGTCTGTACGACCCAGACAGTCTAGACAGATTCGGGTTGTCACTGTACTTCCTCGCTTGCCCATGATTGACAGTTTACAGACTGTGCAGCAGTATCATGATCTTGTGTCCGGCTCCGTCAGACGACTGGCTTTTAAGAGCTCCCTCAAGTCGTTGCTGTCTGGAGATTTTCAAATGGACTATGGATCTGACCAAGGAACTGGGCCTCCTGGTCAATTTTGAGGAGTCTCAGCTCGTTCCATCCCAGACCATTGTCTCCTTGGGTATGGATCTTCAGAGTCGAGCTTTTCGGACTTGTCCGTCGGCCCCAAGGATCTTCCAAGCCCTAGAATGCATCCAGAGCATGCTGAGAAGGAACCGATGCTTAGTCAGGCAGTGGATGAGTCTAACAGGGACACTTTCATCGCTGGCCCTGTTCATCGAGTTAGGGAGACTCCACCTCCGCCCCCTTCAGTATCATCTAGCTGCTCACTGGATAAAGGACATGACGCTAGAGACGGGCTCAGTTCCTGTTTCCGAAGAGATGAGGTCTACTCTAACGTGGTGGAAGAACAGCATTCTTCTCAAGGAAGGTCTACCTTTGGCTGTTCAGACCTCCGACCACCGTCTCTTCTCGGACGCATCGGACACGGGCTGGGGTGCGATACTGGACGGACAGGAATGCTCGGGAACATGGAATCAGGAGCAAAGGACACTTCACATCTATTGCAAGGAGTTGTTGGCAGTTCATTTGGCCTTGATAAACTTCAAGTCCCTCCAGCTTAACAAGGGGGTGGAGGTGAACTCCGACTACACCACAGCCTTGGCTTACATCTCCAAGCAGGGAGGGACTCATTCGAGGAAGTTGTTCGAGATCGCAAGGGACCTCCTCATTTGGTCAAAAGATCGAAAGCTCACGCTGGTAACGAGGCTCATTCAGGGCGATATGAATGTCATGGCAGATCGCCTCAGCCGGAAGGGTCAGGTCTTCCCCACAGAGTGGACCCTTCACAAGAATGTTTGCAGCAGACTTTGGGCCCTGTGGGGTCAGCCAACCATAGATCTATTCGCTACCTCGATGACCAAGAGGTTCCTCTTGTATTGTTCTCCGATTCCAGACCCAGCAGCAGTTCGCGTGGATGCCTTTCTGCTGGATTGGTCCCATCTCAACCTGTATGCATTCCCGCCGTTCAAGATTGTCAACAGGGTACTTCAGAAGTTCGCCTCTCACAAAGGGACACGGCTGACGTTGGTTGCTCCCCTCTGGCCCGCGAGAGAATGGTTCACTGAGGTACTGCAATGGCTGGTCGACGTTCCCAGGACTCTTCCTCCTAGAGTGGACCTTCTGCGTCAACCTCACGTAAAGAAGGTACACCCAACCTCCACGCTCTTCGTCTGACTGCCTTCAGACTATCGAAAGACTCTCAAGAGCTAGAGGCTTTTCGAAGGAGGCAGCCAGAGCGATTGCCAGAGCAAGGACGACATCCACTCTCAGAGTCTATCAGTCTTAATGGGAAGTCTTCCGAAGCTGGTGCAAGGCCAATGCAGTTTTCCTCAACCAGTACCAATGTAACCCAGATTGCTGACTTCCTGTTACATCTAAGGAACGTAAGATCCCTATCAGCTCCTACGATCAAGGGTTACAGAAGTTTGTTGGCAGCGGTTTTCCGCCACAGAGGCTTGGATCTTTCCTCCAACAAAGATCTACAGGACCTCCTTAGGTCTTTTGAGACCTCAAAGGAACGTCGGTTGTCCACTCCAGGCTGGAATCTAGACGTGGTCCTAAGGTTCCTAATGTCATCAGGATTTGAACCGCTCCAATCAGCCTCTTTTAAGGACCTCACATTAAAAACTCTTTTCCTCGTGTGCTTAGCAACAGGTAAAAGAGTAAGTGAGATCCACGCCTTCAGCAGGAACATAGGTTTCACATCTGAAACGGCTACATGTTCCTTGCAGCTCGGCTTTTTGGCTAAAAACGAGCTTCCTTCCCGTCCTTGGCCTAAGTCGTTCGAGATCCCAAGCCTGTCCAACATGGTGGGGAACGAACTGGAGAGAGTACTTTGCCCAGTTAGAGCTCTTAAGTACTATCTAAGAAGGTCAAAACCATTACGAGGACAATCAGAAGCCTTATGGTGTGCTATCAAGAAGCCTTCTCTACCAATGTCTAAGAACTCAGTTTCTTACTACATCAGGCTTCTGATTAGAGAAGCAAATTCTCATCTGAAGGAAGAAGACCTTGCTTTGCTGAAGGTAAGGACACATGAAGTGAGAGCTGTGGCTACTTCAGTGGCCTTCAAACAGAACCGTTCTCTGCAGAGTGTTATGGATGCAACCTATTGGAGAAACAAGTCAGTGTTCGCATCATTCTATCTCAAAGATGTCCAGTCTCTTTACGAGTACTGCTACACCCTGGGTCCATTCGTAGCAACGAATGCAGTAGTAGGCGAGGGCTCAGCCACTACATTCCCATAATCCCATAACTTTTTAACCTTTCTCTTGAATACTTTTTATGGGTTGTACGGTCGGCTAAGAAGCCTTCCACATCCTTGTTGATTTGGCGGGTGGTCAATTCTTTCTTGAGAAGCGCCAAGGTTAAAGGTTGTGATGAGGTCCTTTAGTATGGGTTGCAGCCCTGTATACTTTAGCACCTTTGAGTTGATTCAGCCTCCCAAGAGGAACGCTGCGCTCAGTAAGGAAGACGATCTTATTAAAGGCAGAGTAACGGTTCAAGTCGACTTCCTTACCAGGTACTTATTATTTCATTGTTATTGTGGATAACTGATTATATGAAATATGGGATACTTAGCTATCCTTTAATCTTGTACACTGGTTTTCACCCACCCCCCTGGGTGTGAATCAGCTACATGATTATCGGGTAAGTTTAATATTGAAAAATGTTATTTTTATTAATAAAATAAATTTTTGAATATACTTACCCGATAATCATGATTTAATCGACCCTCCCTTCCTCCCCATAGAGCACCAGTGGACCGAGGAATAATTGAGGAGGTGTCAACAAGAAGTACTTGAGTACCTGGCCACAGGTGGCGCTGGTAAATACACCCCCTTCTAGTATTGTGATAGCTGGCGTATCCCTCCATAGAATTCTGTCGGGCAACGGAGTTGACAGCTACATGATTATCGGGTAAGTATATTCAAAAATTTATTTTATTAATAAAAATAACATTTTACTGTCTTTGAATTTTGAAGTTGCAATGATTCAGCTTCATGACTAGAAAGGTCATTCCATAAATTGATTACAGGAAAAACAAAATTGAATCCTTTGGACATGTTTACACTTTTATTGTGCAATATCTTATAGACCATATAATTTTGACATGTATTGAAACATAAAAAGTGTTAAATGTATGGTAACCATTTTTCAGGCAAACAGTTTTCTGAAGGAAACTGGCGTGGATGTTGTTCCTTCTTACATGATAGCAGACAAACAAATAGTGAAGGAAGGAGACAGACCAAAGTGGGTCAAGAAAAATGGTCTTCCTGAAGTGACGACGTCATGGCACAATTACATGAAGCGAGAGGTAGTCCGAGACTTCCAGCAGACGATGTTGCATTGCTCGGAAAATCCTTATGAAGAGGATGCTATTACAAGTATACCCACAGAGCCTTACGAGTTCCCATCTGGGTATAATTCTGTAAGTGTTTTAATTTTTCAGTTATGCAATTTCTTGTAGATATTTGATGACTTTATTACCTTTCTACATTAGAAGTTGGGCCATTTTGTCTTTTGTTTGATGAATTTACTTTACAACCACTATTCAATGTTAATATCAGCCACTCGTACCCGTATTTTTATTCCAGAAATTTTTATCTCTTAATTATATCCTAACCTTTTTATTGGTCCATCTAATATCACATACAGTTTCTTCTAAACTGCTCTGAATTGTTTTATAATGAAATCTATATACTCTTATTGTATAAACCATTGTGATTTCACCCTCAGTGAATCTATTAATGCATCAAATGCTTTATTGCTATTAGTGAAAATGTAGAAAAATCTAGGATTGCATGTAATAAACCAGATAAGCATTTTCTACTCTTATGATGATATACATATATGAAAGTTTTGACATCTTTAAACCCTGCTGTAGTTATTTAACATAAGTGATAATGAGACGTTGGTAATTTTTTAATGCTAAACAGGGGTTTTAGGTGATAGAAATGCAATGCAATTCTTTACCCAAAACCCCACCGTACATACCTTTTTAGTGTTGAAAGAAGTCAACATAGTTTTAAGTTATATTTAGCACTTAGTTAGTTTGCTATTAACTGAATATTTTTACCTGTAAAATTAATGGTTCCTTATTTTTTATGTTAGAATTGATACCCTTTTTATTTTCAGGAATATGGCATTGAACGATACAAGATAACAGAGAGCCTCTTTGATCCAAGCTATATAAAGGGTGTTGGATCCACCATGCTTGGAATGTCGCATGTTGTCTCCACTAGCATAGGATTGTGTGACATAGACTTGAGGCCAAGTTTGTATTCAGGAGTTATAGTTACTGGTGGAAACTCACTTTTGAATGGATATGTGGAGAGACTTAATCGAGATTTATCTAGTCGAACCCCACCAAACATGAGATTTAAATTGATAGCAGCAACAGGATCTACGGAAAGAAGGTTTGGGTCTTGGATTGGTGGGTCAATATTAGCTTCCCTTGGATCTTTCCAACAAATGTGGATTAGTAAACAAGAATACGATGAATCTGGAAAATCTCAGGTGGATCGTAAGTGTCCGTAAAGTAGAAATGAAAGTGCTGAGACTTGGACATTATTACACAAATGAACTGCACTTGGACTATTTGCAGATTGAACGGTTTTAATCGATTATTTTATTTAATTATGTCTATAAGGTATCAAAAGGTATTTGGTGAGAATGGCATTCCACAAAATTTGAAAAGAACAATCCTTTGTGAAAGACATACTTGTAGTAATTATCCCTCTTTAATACCAAAATATTTTTCAATTTTGTAATTTTTAAATTTTTCATACCAATGTTCTTTATATATATATATATATATATATATATATATATATGTTGTGTGAGGTGGATGAGGAGACTTAATTGCAAGGACTCTCAGACTTGTAAATATGTACCTGAATCATTTTATGTCATTGGGAATCTTCAGATGAATTATTTTAAGTTTATCTTTAGGTTTTTTAAGTGATGTTCAGTACAGTTAAATATCGCCCAGCTAAAGTTTTGACTGTCCAGTATTGGGAGGAGCTGAAATGTAAGATTTGGAAAACTGTATGAATGTTTGAAGGCGCTTACAAATAAAAGGATATTTCTAATCAAAAGATGTTGATCACTTCTATACTAAAGGTAATTATTTCATTTTAAATATTAAACTTAGCCGGTGAATATATAATAGCCGACGTCTCGGACGGCTCGACAGATACCAAAAAACTCGCGAGCGATCGCCGTGAAGGTTGCGGGTGTGACCACCAGCGCCGACTATCGGCCAGATACCGCATATACTTGTCAAGTTCTCCAGTTCTTCTCTGTCGGTCTTGTCGACAAGTTGGTTCCGCTCGCTTATGACCTTGAGTTTTCGACCTATTTGGTGAAGTACTTTATTTTGGTTGTTTATTGGCTTTCACTGTGACGGGTGTTTTTTCTTCAATTAAACTCTTGAAACCCTTTTTTTGGCTGGTGTTTATTGTTGATGACTTTGGTTTTGACTTGGATTTTCTCTGATTGTTCAATATGGCTGACCCTTCTCCTATCCCTGAACCTAAATATCGCAAGTGTGCGAGGGATTGCAACAAACGTCTTCCCAAGGCCTCTATCGACCCACATACCGTTTGTTCTAATTGCCGGGGTAAATCCTGCCAATTAGGAGATCGGTGTGATGAGTGCGTGGTCTTGTCGGAATTCGACTGGCTTGAGTATGACAAATATACTCGTAAGCTTGAGAGAGATAGGGTGAGGAGAAGCTCCTCTAGGTCTTTGGAATTTTCCTCCTCCCATGCCCCTGAACCTAATCCTTCCCCTGTAGTAGTTGTTCCTGAACCCCCTCCTAGCACTCATGAACCGTCCATGCGGGATATGTTTCTAGCGATTCAAGCTTTAGGCGAAAAAGTTGAGTCCTTAGCATCGGACCGTAACCAACTCATGTCAGATGTTAAGTTGTTGAAGTGTCAGAGTGGTAAAACAGAAAATCGTAGTGATAAAGTGATAAGTGCGCAAAGTGTATTTAGTGTTGCGACCGAGGGTTCGTCTGTTCGTGCTTGTCGCTCCCCTAGTCCGAGACCTCTTTCAGACTCCCCTGCACCAGGGAGAAGTAATGTCGTAGGACTTAAGGGGACGAGAGGCGTTAACCAACGTACAGACGTTCCCTCTTTGGTATCGGACGTTTCTCGTCAAGATCGCCCTTACCATAAGACAGGTGAGACTGTGTTCTCCTCATCCTCCGATGACTTATTGCACAAGAAACCTTGGCGCAAGGTTTCTAGACCCTTGAAGCGAAAGTCAGTCCCTTCAGGACAGGTCCAGCGTCCTGGCTGTAGCCATTGGGACAGCTCTGACCTTTTGCAGTCGTCGAAGACTGTTCACCTATTAAGCGCAAGCGTAACACGGGGTCCGAGGGTCGCGGTAGAGGCAGTGTTTTGCCAACACAGACGTTACCGACGTCACAGCCCGTTCCGACTCCCGTTGATCCGAAGTGGGTTGTCCTGCGGGACATGCAGTCTAAGCTTGCCTCCCTTATGGAAGAGTATGACGTTGAGCAGGTTCGCGATGATCCTTTGCTTTCGAGTCGCCATTGCGCTGAACGAGACTCTGGCTGTCAGCCGCCCAAACGAGTATTCACTCGTCCGTTTGACGTAAGTGCTGACGTTTCTAGTACTTTGAAACGCGATGTCAGTAGTCTTTCACGTCAGTCACGTGACGTGGATCCTCCCTTGCTGCAGTCTCGTACTGACGTTCAGCTGCTTCCGCCGCAGCCCCGCACTGACGTTCGCCGACCGGCTCCGTTGCCTCGACGTGACGTTGAGCGTCAGTCACCGCAGTCGGAGGTTGTTTTGCCTGCTCAGACTATGCAGTCAATGCAGTTCCGACGTGATGTCGAGCGTCAATCAACTTCAGCTGTTGTTGTTGGTCAGTCTCAGGGATTTCAGTCCTTTCAGCAGCGGCGTGACGTCGCTTCCTCTTCTTCCTCTGCTGCTCCTTTGCTTGCTGACATTGCCTGTCAAGCGTTGCCGCCTCGGAAGGTCTCTCCTTTTCATGAGACTCGGCAGTTGTCGGACGAAGTTCTGTCGGATGAGGAAGTCGCTGATCCCCTTCCAACTGATATTCCTTTGGGGACTTTGTCAGTAGGAGAGGAGCCTAAAGCTGCCCAGCCCTCTCTGGATTTTAAAAAGATCATGTTGATTTTTAAAGATCTGTTTCCTGACCATTTTGTAACTGCTGCTCCTCGTTCGCCTCCGTCAGAGTTTACGCTAGGCCTAGCTACTTCGACGCCGTCGTTTACTAAGCTAGTGCTCTCTCGCTCTTCTAAGAGAGCTTTGCGTTTGCTAGGGGATTGGTTGATCACCAGGAGGAGTTTGGGGAAGACAGCCTTTGCTTTCCCCCCTTTTAAACTGGCTTCTAGAGCGAGCGTCTGGTATGACACGGGAGAAGTTCTCGGCTTGGGAGTTCCTGCCTCTGCCCAGGGAGACTTCTCAAGCCTCGTAGACTCTTCCCGTCACCTGGCCATGAGACGCTCTAAAGTGTACTGGTCCTCCTCGGACCTTGATCATCTCCTCAAAGGGGTTTACAGGGCCTTCGAAGTTTTTAACTTCTTGGATTGGTCGCTGGGAGCCTTGAGCAGGAAGATCTCTTCAGCCGACCGTGATGTTTCCGTGCTTATTATGTCCTGCATGGACAAAGCTATCCGTGATGGCTCTAATGAGCTCGCCGCTACCTTTACGGCAGGAGTCCTTAAGAAGAGGGAGACTCTTTGCTCGTTCCTCTCGGGAGGAGTAACTCCCTGCCAAAGGTCGGAGCTTCTCTTTGCCCCG
Organism: Palaemon carinicauda; assembly: GCF_036898095.1. Lineage (NCBI taxonomy): Eukaryota > Metazoa > Arthropoda > Malacostraca > Decapoda > Palaemonidae > Palaemon > Palaemon carinicauda. The sequence continues at coordinate 59,259,169 of NC_090741.1, forward strand.
TTGTCATCTGCCTTGTTTCCTCAGCAGTTGATTAAGGATATTGCGGCTTCTCTGGTGCAGAAGGATACCCACGACCTGACGGCTACGTCGGCACGCAAGGCTGCTCCTTCATCATCTTATGTCGTAAGGCCCAAGCTCGATACCCCAGCAACTAGGTTTATCCCGCCCTTTCGTGGCAGAGCCCCCAGTAAGGGAGGCGCTCGTGCCCACAGTAAAAGAGGCAAGAGGAGAGGATCCAAGTCCTCCCGTGGCAGAGTCTGACTGCCCACGTCCTCAGACAGCGGTAGGGGCCAGACTGAACAACTTCTGGCAAGCCTGGGAGAAGAGGGGTGCAGACCGAGAGTCTGTGTTGTTGCTCAAGGAGGGGTACAAAATACCGTTTGTACGGAGACCTCCTTTGGTAAAAGTTCCTATAGACCTCTCTCCCAGGTATCGAGAGGAGTCAAGGAGACAGGCACTACAACTGCAGGTGTCTCAATTGCTAGAGAAGGGAGCGGTGGTGAAAGTCTCGGACCTTCAATCTTCGGGATTTTACAACCGTCTCTTCCTAGTCCCAAAGCATACAGGAGGTTGGAGGCCGGTGCTGGATGTCAGTGCGCTCAACGTTTTTGTTGTCAAAACAAAATTTACGATGGAGACCACGAAGTCCGTCCTAGCAGCGGTCAGAGAGGGAGACTGGATGGTCTCTCTCGACCTGTAGGATGCGTACTTCCACATTCCTATACACCCGGATTCTCAACCGTATCTGAGGTTTGTATACAGGAATGTGGTGTACCAATTCCGAGCACTGTGCTTCGGCCTCAGCCCTGCTCCTCTTGTTTTTACGAGGCTCATGAGAAATGTGGCAAAATTTCTTCATTTATCGGGGATTCGAGCCTCCCTATACCTGGACGACTGGCAGCTCAGAGCGTCGTCCCGTCATCGCTGTCTGCAGGACCTTCAATGGACGTTGGATCTTGCAAAGGAGTTGGGACTGTTAGTGAACTTAGAGAAGTCTCAGCTGAATCCCTCCCAAACGATTCTCTATTTTGGGGATGGAGATTCGCAGTCTAGCTTTTCGGGCTTTTCCGTCTGCCACCAGGATAGATCAAGCCTTGCTCAAAGTCCGCCTCATGCTGAAAAAAAGACCGTTGCTCAGTGAGAAGTTGGATGAGCCTCCTAGGGACGCTGTCATCCCTGGAACAATTTCTCTCTCTAGGGAGACTTCACCTTCGCCCTCTCCAGTTCCATCTAGATTCCCATTGGGACAAGAACAAGACTTTGGAAGCTGTCTCAATCCCGATCTCCGAACCAGTAAAGACGTGCCTGAACTGGTGGGACAGCAACATAGGTCTTCGAGAGGGTCTGTCCCTGGCGGTCAAGAACCCAAACCACGTGTTATTCTCAGACGCGTCGGATTTGGGTTGGGGAGCGACTCTGGACGGTCTGGAATGTTCGGGTCTTTGGACGTCGGATCAGAGGAGCCTTCACATCAACTGCAAGGAGCTGTTGGCTGTTCACTTGGCCTTGACGAGTTTCGAGAGTCTTCTCCGAAACAAAGTGGTAGAAGTGAATGCGGACAACACCACAGCCTTGGCGTACATCTCCAAGCAAGGAGGCACTCACTCCCACACACTGTTCGTCATCGCAAGGGACCTCCTCATCTGGTCAAAAGATCGAGGCATCTCACTGTTGACAAGGTTCGTCCAGGGGAAATTGAACGTCTTGGCGGACTGTCTCAGTCGGAGAGGTCAGGTGATCCCCACAGAATGGACCCTCCACAAGGACGTGTGCAAGAGTCTTTGGATGACTTGGGGTCAGCCCACCATAGACCTCTTTGCGACCTCATTGACCAAAAGGCTCCCGACCTATTGCTCTCCAGTCCCAGATCCAGAGGCGGCCAACATAGATGCCTTTCTGCTGGACTGGTCTCACATGGACGCTTACGCATTCCCGCCGTTCAAGATCATCAACAGGGTTCTGCAGAAGTTCGCCTCTCACGAAGGGACAAGGTTGACGTTGGTTGCTCCCCTTTGGCCCGCGAGAGAGTGGTTCACAGAGGTACTTCAATGGCTGGTAGACGTTCCAAGGAGTCTACCTTTAAGGATGGATCTCTTACGGCAGCCCCACGTAAGGAGTCTTCATCAAAGCCTCCCCGCGCTTCGTCTGACTGCCTTCAGACTATCGAAAGACTCTCAAGAGCTCGAGGATTTTCGAAGGAGGCAGCCAGAGCGATCGCGAGGGCTAGGAGATCATCTACTATCAAGGTCTACCAGTCGAAGTGGGAGGTCTTTAGAGAGTGGTGCAAGTCATCCTCTATTTCCTCTTCCAGTACCTCTGTAGCCCAAATTGCAGACTTTCTCCTGCATCTGAGAAATGTTCGCTCCCTCTCTGCTCCCACTATTAAGGGCTACAGGAGCATGTTGGCCTCTGTTCAGACATAGAGGGTTGGATCTGTCAAATAATAAAGATCTCCAAGATCTTCTTAAGTCCTTCGAGACCTCTAAGGAGCGTCGTATGTCAACTCCTGCTTGGAACTTAGACGTGGTCCTAAGGTTCTTAATGTCCGACAGGTTTGAGCCATTGCATTCAGCCTCCCTGAAGGATCTCACCCTAAAGACACTTTTTTTGGTGTGCTTGGCTTCGGCTAAAAGGGTCAGTGAGATCCATGCCTTTAGTAAAAACATCGGCTTCTCTACAGATAAAGCCACATGTTCGCTTCAACTTGGTTTTTTGGCCAAGAATGAACTGCCTTTTCGTCCTTGGCCTAAATCCTTTGATATACCTTGCCTGTCAGAAATCGTAGGCAACGAGGTTGAAAGAGTACTGTGCCCAGTTAGAGCTCTTAAGTTTTATTTAGCTCGTACTAGACCTTTACGAGGTGGTTCTGAGGCCTTATGGTGCTCCGTTAAGAAGCCCTCATTGCCCATGTCTAAAAATGCTTTATCGTACTTTATTAGATTTTTAATCCAGGAGGCACATTCTTATTTAAGTGAGAAAGATCGTTGTTTTCTTAAGGTCAAGACGCACGAAGTGAGAGCGATAGCAACTTCGGTGGCTTTTAAGCAAAACAGGTCTCTGCGAAGTATTATGGATGCGACTTTTTGGAGGAGCAAGTTGGTGTTCGCTTCATTTTACTTAAAAGACGTCCAGACTCTTTATGAGGACTGCTACACCCTGGGTCCATTCGTTGCAGCGAGTGCAGTAGTGGGTGAGGGTTCTACCACTACATTCCCTTAATCCCAATATCCTTTTAATCTTCTCTTGAAATGTTTTTAATCTTGTCTTGGGTTGTACGGAAGACTAGGAAGTCTTTCGCATCCTTTTTGATTTGGCGGGTGGTCAAATGTCGTTTCTTGAGAGCACCCAGATTAAGGGTATTGATGAGGTCCTGTTGTATGGGTGGTCGGCCTGGATATAACAGCTCCTGGGAGTCTTTCAGCATCCTGAGAGGATGGCTGGGCTTCGTGAGGAAAGCGGACTAATAAGGCAGAGTAATCGTCGAGTCAGCTTCCTTACCAGGTACCTATATTTAAGTGGGTTTTTTTATGATATAATTGTCAAAAACTCATGAGCATATACGCCTTTATTGCATTAATACTGGTCTCTACCCACCACCATGGGTGTGAATCAGCTATTATATATTCACCGGCTAAGTTTAATATTTAAAAATGATATTTTGATTATAAAATAAATTTTTGAATATACTTACCCGGTGAATATATAAATTAAAGGCCCTCCCTTCCTCCCCGATAGAGACCCAGCGGACTGAGAAGAACTAGAGAACTTGACAAGTATATGCGGTATCTGGCCGATAGTCGGCGCTGGTGGTCACACCCGCAATCTTCACGGCGATCGCTCGCGAGTTTTTTGGTATCTGTCGAGCCGTACGAGACGTCAGCTATTATATATTCACCGGGTAAGTATATTCAAAAATTTATTTTATAATCAAAATATCATTTTTCAGTACTAATTTGATATTTGTTCCTGCATGTTATACAAATCTTCAACCTTTTCATAGGCGAGAATGATCATGAATGGGAGGTAAATCAGTTGTTGTTTGCGGATGATACTGTACTGGTAGCAGACAGAAGAGAAGCTTGACCGACTAGTGACAGAATTTGGAAGGGTGTGTGAGAGAAGGAAGTTGAGAGTTAATGTGGGTAAGAGTAAGGTTATGAGCTGTACGAGAAGGGAAGGTGGTGCAAGGTTGAATGTCATGTTGAATGGAGAGTTACTTGAGGAGGTGGATCAGTTTAAGTACTTGGGGTCTGTTGTTGCAGCAAATGGTGGAGTGGAAGCAGATGTACGTCAGAGTCAATGAAGGTTGCAAAGTGTTGGGGGCAGTTAAGGGAGTAGTAAAAAATAGAGGGTTGGGCATGAATGTAAAGAGAGTTCTATATGAGAAAGTGATTGTACCAACTGTGATGTATGGATCGGAGTTGTGGGGAATGAAAGTGATGGAGAGACAGAAATTGAATGTGTTTGAGATGAAGTGTCTGAGGAGTATGGCTGGTGTATCTCGAGTAAATAGGGTTAGGAACGAAGTGGTGAGGGTGAGAACGGGTGTAAGAAATGAGTTAGTGGCTAGAGTGGATATGAATGTGTTGAGGTGGTTTGGCCATGTTGAGAGAATGGAAAATGGCTGTCTGCTAAAGAAGGTGATGAATGCAAGAGTTGATGGGAGAAGTACAAGAGGAAGGCCAAGGATTGGGTGGATGGATGGTGTGAAGAAAGCTCTGGGTGATAGGAGGATAGATGTGAGAGAGGCAAGAGAGCGTGCTAGAAATAGGAATGAATGACGAGCGATTGTGACGCAGTTCCGGTAGACCCTGCTGCTTCCTCAGGTGCCTTAGATGACTGCGGAGGTAGCAGCAGTAGGGGACTCAGGAGTATGAAGCTTCATCTGTGGTGGAAATGTGGGAGGTTGGGCTGTGGCACCCTAGCAGTACCAGCTGAACTCGGCTGAGTCCCTGGTTAGGCTGGAGGAACGTAGAGAGTAGAGGTCCCCTTTTTTTGTTTTGTTTCTTGTTGATGTCGGTTACCCCCCAAGATTGGGGGAAGTGCCTTTGGTATATGTATGTATGTATGACTTTGTGAAGCTGGAATGGCCATTGAAACTTTTAACAAGGCAGTATTAGTAGTAGTGGGTGGCGGGTAGGCGTAACCTTCACTTAGACATCAGCCGCCATTGTACAGATGTACTTCAAGGCGTCCTGTGGGGGCTGTTTTAATGTTTTTATTTTATTTCAGATTGAATAAATGGTCAAGCATACTTGTTCCTGTCTGGTGCTGTTCTATCCATAGTGTGTGGGGCCACATACTGTAACAATAACATGAACCAATGGAAGTAGGCTTTCCCTTAATACAGCTGGTGCTTCATCGAAGAGTTCTTCCACCATTGGGTGTAAAGGGCAGGTCGTTGTACTATTTTCTTCTCTGTGCCAATCTTGGAAGGCACTAAGGACCCATTGCCTGACTGTGCTGTTTAGCCTCCTCCCCCACGAGAGTTGTCATTAGCCTGCACAACCCTGGAGAAGACAAACTTCAAGTTCTCCCTTCCTTTCCTTCACTTAATCTTTAATGCAACATGTGAAGAAAAAAGTCAACTTTATTGCAACATGTGAAGAAGAAAAAGTAAACACAAGGAGTCCAGTAAATCCGACAGTTCCTCTGCCTGAGGGAGAGACAATGATATACTGCACCAAGAATTTACTACCAGTCACTCTACTCTATGCTACTAGCATCTGGATCTGGATTCTACGAATAGAATTTCACATGGATGACCACATTTCTGACTTTTTTTATATGCTTAGTCTCCACATTCGACTTCCGCGCGCAATGGTCTCCATGTTCCTGACATCTCTACACTACGTGCATAGGCTGCTTTGAACCTTGCTGTTGTGCTGCCTGATTCTAGGGTTGTGATCCTTTCACGTGACCTTGACACTTTGGAGATGATAGCTGCGGAAGTGGCTCTTTGAAGTATGGATGAATCCTGGCTCGCCTTCCTCCATCTGTCTCAATGTCCTCCACATTGAAGAGGAAGGGGCGATACATTGAGGAGTTGTAAAACTTCATTGCCTCCCTGCTAGGTACCTGCCACTGGAATTTTGAGAAAACTGCATTGCATCTTTTCAAAACCCAGTTGTTACACTGGTTAAAAATGTTATGGGTCATTAACTCTTATATTCCAGGCACCCGAGACAAGGAAGACAGAAATGGATTCCCTCTTCTGGCCAGAGAAATCCTTGTTCTTGAATAGGTAGCTCACAGACACTAACCAGTAATCAAATCATGAAACCGATTGCAAAATGGAGAGTGGAGAAGGGTCTTCATCCACGATCTCATAGTACTTCCTCTACCATGCATATGGTGCAGGTGGAGTGAGCAAAACAGATGAAGGACTGTGATGCTCCTGCCAGTGGGGCATAAGCCCTCTTCTCTACCGCCTTGACCCCATAGACCAGGACAAAGCTACCTTACTCTTGGTGGGCCCAGGAGTATTATAGAAGAGGGCTAGGACAGTGCCCTTCCCCTCAGCTGGAACTCTATCTGTCACCCCCCCCCCCCCCCAAGGAATTGATCTTTCTTATACAGGGAAGAACTTTGAGAAAGACGTCTGCCTCTCTGTTCCAAGGGGAAGATCTTAGGGCTGGCGGACTTAAACAGCACCCTATCAGAATGCTCTTGAGCCATCGTCAGAGGGTTCTTCCTCCTACGAGCTTGTACCCATAGCAGGCCAGGGAGGGCCACAGCCGTCAATATTAGTCTGTCTTGGTGAGGAATGCGGTCTCCGAGTGAGCCACTGTCCTCTGGTCATATGGAGCCGGACGAAGGAACCAACAGACTTTCCTCTCTCACAGGTGGATGTTGAAGTTTAAGACTAGAGAGGAGCTCTCCTTCCCTTCTGCCTCCTTAGGTCTTACACCATTGGAGGGAGCGAAAGGAGGGTGAGGTGCCACTGCTGCCAAAGCAGAAGGCTCCATTTTGTCTGTCTCTATTCTCTGCTTGTCCTGGGATTAACTGAATTCCCTGAAGGAGTGGAAGTACAAAGATCCTGTTTACTCTTGTGGTGTGATGGGAACGCTGCCCAATCTTTCCCATGCAGGATTCTGACCAACGTTCGAGGTCTCGGTACCTGGAGGACCGTTACGGGAAAGGAAGATGGGGTACCGTTGGAGGAGTAATCTGCTTAGTCGCATTGCTATGCTTAGAGTCAAACGGGACACCACTCCTCTTGGTGGAACTCGAAGCCTCCAGGATGGTAGGTGTACCTGGAGGTGGTACTATCAGAGGAGCATTGGACGGTCCTGAGACTGCATGCCTCACTGCCTGCGCCAAGTCGAAGAACCTCGATGCATCTTTCAAGAAGGGATGTGTCCCCGAAGGAGCGCAAGTGTGTGTTTCCTTGGCTTAACTAGTGTCAAGGAAAGGTAGGGCACAACAGGAGGTAATCTCATGCCGTTCGCTATGCTCCGCTTCCCTAGGGAAGCAAGCGCTGTCTGTCCGACTGACGTGCTGTGAAGATGTTGCAAGTTTCTCTTGATAAGAGGAAAATGGCGAGGTGAGGGCTGATGAGGTGAGCACCTACAGATAAGTTGTTATCTACCTGTAATTGCCTTGCCATATGCGGGTAGCACTCTAGGGAGGTACTACTCTCCTGTGTACTTATAGTCAAACCTATTAGCACTTGAGAAAAAAAAATTGCCATGGTGAGCAACGATCCTATCAGGCAGATGACCTCACCCACTCACCTTGCTAGATGGTTGAGTGAACAACAGTTCACACGACTTCTGCATGACATAGGTTAGTTAGCACGCACTCCACTAGCGAGACCGAGGTTATTGCACGCTCCCCTACTAGTGTCTTGGAGAGGTTGAAACCTTGGCCTCGCAAAGCTTCAAGCACTCTGCTGTGTCCTCTGGGTTGCCTAACACCTGGAGGCGAGCCTCTGGGTAATGCACTTTGCTTCACCTTCGGCTGAGCAAACCAAGCCAAAAGATCAGCATTGTGAATTGCCCTTGGAACGTAGACTAAGCTAGGCTCTGCGTTCACCATGGCAGGATCCCCTCGACAAGTACTTGTTGTCACCTACTCGCGCTCTTCCACTGAAACAGAACGAACATGGCGGCTAGCAGCCAGCGGTGCTTTGTATGGGAAGTAATGGATGCTCCCGACACAAAAGGTTGCAACAAAGTCAAATAAGCACCACTTGTACTCTACCAACGCTCGGGGGGAGCCTGCCGAACAGAGTAAGGATGGAGAGGTTGAGCCGACGGAGTTGAGGTTTCTTTCCCTTCAAGGATGAAGTCGAAAGGGAAAAATCCCTCTTTACCACCTTCCAGACCGTAGCCACTGACAGGGCGGAATGGCGACCATTACTGTACCTACGAGGAGACAAATGCTTTCAAGAGTGACCTGCACGCAGAACAGAGATTGAGGATCGGTCTCCAAGTCTGGCACAAAGGTGCCGCATCGGCGCCCTTCAATGAGGGGACAAATCCACGTGGTTTTGATCACCACAGGCAGACACATCTGAAAAGGAGAAGAATGGAAAGTTTTGGCTTTTAAGCTAGTTGTTCTAAAGTTTTTACAAGGGAGAGAGCATGACGTCTTTACAGAGCTGAAATAAAGTGACGTTCTGTTACTAGTGCAGGTGTGAGCTAGTCTACCCCTCCTCCCCCAACTAGCAGAGGGTAGTCACACCTCGCATAAAAAGCTCAACGGCTAGTTTGAGGTACAGTATTGCCGGAATATACCTCGACTGTCAAGGTAATGGTTTGTATATGGTGCAGGAACAAACAATCGTGGAGCATCTTTAGTCCCCTGAAGCCTGGCCTAAGAATTGGAACACTTGCACACGACTGACATTTTAACAGGCCACTTGAATCAAGCCTTGGTGAAGCCAAGCAATACGAGGGGCTATATTGTGCACCTGCGCTAGTTAAATTTCCCTCCACCATAGTTACAGATCAATAAGTTTATATATTTTCCAAGGACTAACAGGTAATTCACCAAAGGGAATAAATGCCAAGCTTATGTTATCTCCGCCAGTAGAAACCATTATTATTAAATCGCCCTCAGTAGTCATTACAGAGTACAATGGTAAATTTTTCAGATGGAGGGTCATGTATGCACAAGACATATGCTAACAGGATGGCTGGAAATAGCAATATTCCCCAAGGGAGCTACTATTATGTAAGTAGATTAAAACAATATTCACTAATTTTTTGTTAATGTATATGAAAAGTTTCTTATATCAAACTTTTATTAACAATTGAGAGAAGGCTGTAAATAGGTTGTAATAAGCTGCTTCATACAAAATATGTTGTTTGATACACAGTACTATAAAATTTCTTACTTTCAGTATAATGCCAACAGAGTTTATTAGATTAATTGACTAGAACATATTGACGACAGTCCTCAGTGCTTTTCCGGCGTGCATTAAATCGAATCCTTCATTTATTTCCTTAAGTGGTTTGGTAAAGGTTACAAATTCATCCACCATCATTTTCTTACTCATGTAGTCCTCGACGAGTTGTGGCACGGAGTCACGAGACTTGTAACCTGAATGATAGGAGAAATTTGAGTAGAATATCTTGTAAAATAGGAAATTTTAAAATATTTCATGTGTTACCTTAAACATAAAAATCTTAACTTGCTAAATTAACTTTCATGCAACTATTGACTAAAATTTTTAGAGATTGGAAATATAAAAATACAAAGTGAAAATGTATAATTTCAAATCTGTAAGCTATAACATTCACTTACATTTGCCTATGCTAATTACTTTAGTTTTCCATAGTGTCAATGGAACCATAGCAAAAATTTCAATTTTCACATACTGCAGAGGTTGCTAGTTCTGTACATTGATGCACTTAAGCTGTGCCCTTTTACTCTAAATTTTCATCCTACGTAGAATATAATGTTTTACACAAAACCAAAGTAACTTTTATGCAATCAAATAAAAATATACAATACACTCGAACCTATGGCCCTCCGTACTTACATCAGTCTACAGTGAGCCCTCGCTACTTCGTGGATTTTTTTCATAACCCATGTATATACATATATCGCGGATTTTCCGGAAATTTCGAAAATACCGCGATGTGACCGATGGTGCGAGATTGGAGAAAGTAAGGAAAATTGAATCATGATTGATTTTCAATATAAATGAAACTTTGAGGAGCAACAAAGATATCATTTGTTAGAGAGATAGAGAGAGGTAAGGAATGGGAGGTAGTGAAAAGTAGCCCACGGAGAGAGAGAGAGATAGAGGGGGGTTAAAATGTAATAAACAGAAAAATTTGATAGGTTATAACACATTGGTGCTTATGTAATATCAACTGTATATTGTAGACGGTTTGAATAAGTTAAGAAATTGTATAAACGATACTTTGTTAGTGTATTCGTACACTCTCGAGCGGCAGCTAGATGTCAGCTGATCTAATCACGGCCAAAAGTAAAACAAAAAGAAGTCAACAATACTCGATTTTTAAAACACACCCGAAATTTAAAAACAAAAGTACACGCTTTCTTAATGTGCAATTAACTATTGAAAGAGTAGCAATTTTCTAGAATAAGATGATGTTTCCCCAAAAACAGTGGTTTGCTGATGAAATCGGATGCCGTATTTTTAGCTATGATTGAAATGGATGTAGACTCGGCATAATTTTTTAGTTTCGTATTTAATTGACACTAAGAAAACCAATTTTAGTTTCTTCATCTAAATGTAAGAGAGAGAGAGAGAGAATGAATCAGCTGTTGTAATCATATGGCGTGTTTTTGTTTCGTGAGAATTTCATCGCCACGACTATAACATCATACTGTACTGAACTTTACAGTATTATACAGACTACTGTAATATGATAAAGTTAAATATTTGTAATCTATTTTATATGAAATGGGGCTTTTTTTTTTTGTTTAAAATTTACATTTACGTATGTAAAACTCACTCACTCACTCACACTCTCTCTCTCTCTCGTAAATTGTTTTCCTGCTTTGCTACGTATGTATGATTTTATATAGATACGGTAAATAATATTTGTAATAACATATTTTATAAAAGCTTTTACTGTAATATTATTTATTACTTTCATCATGCGCGTTAAAGGCCTTCGTTTGTTTACTGAGCGTACTTTATGACGCCGTCGTTTCAGGCAGCGTCATAAAGAAAAACATTTCATTTGGAAGTCCTAAGAAAAATAAAGTAAAACATTGGTAATAACAAAATCAACATACTGTACTGAATAATCAATATAATCGATGCAAAAACTAACCTATACACAGATGTGTAAATGCGTTTGTTTCTTCATTATGATCAGAGATAAACGTAAACAAAACACTGGTTGCCATGTTTTATTGTTCTTTTTGGCGTGTTTAGGAAACGCATGATATAAAGTCGCCTTTAATATTTGTGCCTGTTTTAGTTTAGGGTACTGTAGTACATGCATTAAGTGTTCTGTACATTAAAGGGTAGTTTGTTAACAGTACTATGTACAAGGGAAGGTTTTAAAAGTCTGAATATACATTTTAAATAAATAGGTAAATATGGTGTCACTACTTCGCGGATTTTCACCTATCGCGGTCGGATCTGGAACCTATCTACCGCGATAAACGAGGGTTCACTGTATAAGATTTCATCTGTAGATGATGGCCCTCCTTAACCCTTTTACCCCCAATGGACGTACTGGTACGCTTCACAAAACTCATCCCTTTACCCTCATGGACGTACCGGTATGTCCTTGCAAAAAACTTTTTTACATCATTTTGCATATTTTTGATAACTTTATGAGAAACTTCATGCATTTTCCAAAATAATGAGACCAACCTCACCTGTGTATGACAAAAATTAAGGCTGTTAGAGCAATTTAACAAAAATATATTGCAAAATGTGCTTGGAAAAAAAAAAAAAAAAAAAGCCTGGGGGTTAAGGGTTGGAAACTTCCAAATAGCATTGGGGGTAAGAGGGTTAATTGAGCTAACTTCCATTAACTTTTGGTTTTGATGGATTAGCAGTGCTTTACTATCCCTGTAATCGTATTCACTGTTTATATTTTCCGGAAAAAAATTAATAATAATTTTCTTTATTCATTTAACATACTGATATTGGCGGCCATTTTATAATTCATATTAAAATGGCTGTCTGGTAAAGATGGTGATGAATGCAAGAGTTGATGGGAGAAGTACTAGAGGAAGGGCAAGGTTTGGGTGGATGGATGGAGTGAAGAAAGCTCTGGGTGATAGGAGGATAGATGTGAGCGAGGCAAGAGCGCGTGCTAGAAATGGGAATGAATGGCGAGCAATTGTGACGCAGTTCCGGTAGGCCCTGCTGCTGCCTCCGATGCCTTAGATGACCGCGGAGGTAGCAGCAGTAGGGGATTCAGCATTATGAAGCTTCATCTGTGGTGGATAATGTGGGAGGGTGGGCTGTGACACCCTAGCAGTACCAGCTGAACTCGGTTGAATCCCTTGTTAGGTTGGGAGGAACGTAGAGAGTAGAGGTCCCTTTTTTGTTTTGTTTCTTGTTGATGTCGGCTACCCCCCAAAATTGGGGGAAGTGCCTTGGTATATGTATGTATGTATTAAAAAATGCCTGTAAACAGAGGTACTACTGTAAAATGGAATGGAGAGAAAGGAATAATTTCACTCCCATAAGATGAAAATTACCTCATCAAGGCCCTTTTCATGGTGCGAGTTATGAAAAGACTTAATCAGTGCATGCCTGTTTCCTTTTCTATCTTAGCTAGCTGCAACCCACTATGGATGGCTAACTTATAGGTACTATTAGGCTGCTTTAGGCCAACAGAGGGATTCTCAACTTTTATGAGCTTGCCTATCTGTTTGTTACCCCTCACCAGTCCTAGTCTAGCGCAAATCCTCAACCTGCCAGTTCAACAAGTTACTGATAACACCAACAAAAAGGAAACCAATGGTTAAATTCTTCCAGTCAATAAAAGAAGTTGCCAAAGTACTACACGATAAGGCCTTTCCCCAAAATGAAGTGAGAAAAACTAAACTTGTATAACGTATGACTGCTAACATTAAATCTGATCATTGATGACCTATCACCATAAGATAATTTGTGCTAGTTCTTCCCATAACAGTTAAGACAAGAAAACGGTTCTTTTCATTTCTGTCCAGAACATAATTTAGGAATACCTGATAAAAGTTTAAAATGGAGGGAAGGGAAAAGTAACATTGTATTATGATAAAAATAAATAAGCAGAAAAATGTGGAAATTACACAAGATTTCCTAATCCTTTTATCAGAATAATGGAAAAATTGTACTGGATAACTATAAAAATAATGACGAGCCATGATAAAAAATGTAATGTCAGATATCATAATTCAATTAGGATGAAGGCGTGAAAATAATTTAGACAGGAATCTCCATTTAAACGGGAGAAATGCAAACTCATAAGTTCTATATATATAAAAACAATATGACCTCACCTCCAAAGGCACATCCTCTCCAAACTCGTCCAGTCACCAGTTGGAAAGGTCTGGTGGAAATCTCCTGGCCAGCTGCGGCAACTCCAATGATAATACTTTCTCCCCACCCTTTGTGGCAAGCTTCCAAGGCCGCTCTCATTATTTTGACATTTCCAATGCATTCAAAAGTGTAGTCACAGCCTCCATCCGTCTTCTCAACCAAGACTTCTTGAATTGGCTTTTCATAATCATTTGGATTAACACATTCGGTGACTCCAAACTTCTTGGCTGAAAGAACATTAAAGGGATACATGTAATTTCTACATAAAATACTTTATATATTTGAAATTATCATACTACTGTACTTTGAATCTTTCATCAATAAGATTGAAATTGCTACAATTTATGTGTAATACTTCAGTTTACAAATTTAATTTAAAAAAACAAATGTTTGTAAATTAATTTCTTCACATTTTAAACAAGGAAAATTCACTATGCATTCCACACATCCATAAATAAATGCACTAATTTTAATAGTTTTTTAATTGTAAGTATTGAACAACTTTTAACACCTAACAGAAATTTAATAAAAATTATATACATAGAACAAATTATTTCCTTGCACTGATGAAATGCTTATTATCATATTTCAAGTTTCATGCTCTTATCCTGATCTGCTCATATTAAAAAATACCTGTAAACCGAAGTGCTACTGTAATTGCCTAACCTGAACTTGCGTTTGTAAATACCACCTCAAATATTTTTAAGGGAATACTAAAAATAAAGTACCGTAAACTTAACTTTTCTTCAACTTACCGGGCTCAAACTTGTCACTATTAATGTCTATACCAATGATTCTACTGGCACCTGCTGCTTTGCAGCCCATGGCTACAGCTAATCCTACTGCTCCTAGTCCAAACACAGCACATATTGATCCAGGCTCTACCTGAAAATGGCATTAGAAAGTCTATTCAGCAAAAGTAGTCCATTTAAATAGGATACAACATCTACCAGACAATCATCAGAGATCCCAGATCCTCCTATGAAAGTAGTTCGAGGTAAGTACTGTTAGGAAGAATACAAATTACTTAAAATTTGTGATCTTTCTTTATTCAACTGTACAATAAAACTATTTCAACCACAATCCTTACATTGTGAGGGATCCCTGCCCAGTGCGGAATTCTGTGCATAATAGGCAATATGGCAATATAAGCTTTTTTATTTATTTACAATTAAATATTTACTTAAGAAATATGAAAGGTACTTTATATGGAGGCAGTAAATGAATTCTGTAATAATACAGTACAATGAAATCTGGCAATATTAATATCCCCACTAGTCTATCATTTGCATATAAGCCTTTTAATTTGATGTACTACATTAAATTTCTGAATGTAAAAAGTATGAATACTAAAGATTGTAGCAACAATTGATACTGTCCCATATAACAATAATATTAAGAGTACTGTACTCTTCACTTTAATATGATTTGTAATGATAAATTTAGCATTAAAAGTACAGTACTGTACTGCATAAGAAAAATGTTATTTTCCTTAGTAAAATAAATTTTTTAATATACTTACCCGATGATCATATAGCTGTCAGCTCTGCTGCCGACAGAAAAAACCTACGGGCGGAATACGCCAGCGATCGCTATACAGGTGGGGGTGTACATCAACAGCGCCATCTGTCAAGTAGGTACTCAAGTACTCGATGTCAACAAAGAACCAATTTTCTCCTCTGTCCACTGGGTCTCTATTGGGGAGGAAGGGTGGGTCCTTTAATTTATGATCATCGGGTAAGTATATTCAAAAATTTATTTTACTAAGGAAAATAACATTTTTCAATATTAAACTTACCCGATGATCATATAGCTGATTCACACCCAGGGGGGTGGGTAGAGACCAGCATTACATGTTGACATTATTATGAGCTAAGTATTCCGTATTTCATTTTAGCAGTTATTCAAAATAACAAGCATAAAATAAATAAGTACCTGGTAAGGAAGACGACTTGAACAATTACTCTGCCTTTTTAAGTACGTCTTCCTTACTGAGCCTCGCGATCCTCATAGGATGCTGAGCGACTCCTAGGAGCTGAAGTATGAAGGGTTGCAACCCATACTAAAGGTCCTCATCAAAACCTCTAATCTAGGCGCTTCTCAAGAAATGATTTTGACCACCCGCCAAATCAAGTAGGATGCGAAAGGCTTCTTAGCCTTCCGGACAACCCAAAGATATTTCAAGAGAAAGATTAAAAAGGTTCTGGAATTAGGGAATTGTAGTGGTGGAGCCCCCACCACTACTGCACTCGTTGCTACGAATGGTCCCAGAGTGTAGCAGTTCTCGTAAAGAGACTGGACATTCTTAAGATAAAAGACGCGAACACTGATTTGCTTTTCCAATAGGTTGCGTCGAATATACTTTGCAGAGATCTATTTTGTTTAAAGGCCACGGAAGTAGTGACAGCTCTAACTTCGTGTGTCCTTACCTTCAGCCAAGCTTGGTCTTCCTCATTCAGATGGGAATGAGCTTCTCGTATTAACAGTCTGATAAAATAGGATAAAGCATTCTCTGACATAGGCAAAGATGGATTCTTAACTGAACACCATAAAGCTTCAGACGGGCCTCGTAAAGGTTTTTAAAATAAAACTTAAGAGCTCTTACAGGACATAATACTCTTTCTAGTTCATTTCCAACCATACGATAAGTTTGGAATATCGAACGATATTGGTCAAGGCCGAGAAGGCAGCTCGTGTTTGGCTAGAAAACCAAGTTGTAGAACATGTAGCCGTTTCGGATGAGAATCCGATGTTCTTGCTGAAGGCATGAATCTCACTGACTCTTTTAGCTGTGGTTAAGCATATCAGGAAAAGAGTCTTAAAGGTGAGATCTTTCAGGGAGGCTGATTGAAGTGGTTCGAACCTGTCTGACATAAGGAATCTTAGAACCACGTCTAAATTCCAACCAGGTGTAACCAAACGACGCTCCTTCGTGGTCTCAAAAGACTTAAGGAGGTCCTGTAGATCTTTATTGTTGGAAAGATCTAAGCCTCTATGACGGAAGACCGATGCCAACATGCTTCTGTAACCCTTGATAGTGGGAGCTGAAAGAGATCGCTCTTTCCTCAGATATAAGAGGAAGTCAGCTATTTGAGTTACAGAGGTACTGGTCGAGGATACGGATACTGACTTGCACCAGTTTCGGAAGATTTCCCACTTCGATTAGTAGACTCTAAGGGTGGATGTTCTCCTTGCTCTAGCAAACGCTCTGGTTGCCTCCTTCGAAAAACCTCTAGTTCTCGAGAGTCTTTCGATATTCTGAAGGCAGTCAGACGAAGAGCGTGGAGGCCTTGGAGTACCTTCTTTACGCGTGGCAGACGTAGCAGGTCCACCCTTAGGGGAAGTGTTCTGGGAACGTCTACTAGCCATCGAAGTACCTCGGTGAGTTATTCTCTCGCGGGCCAGAGGGAAGCAACTAGCGTCAACTTTGTCCCTTCGTGAGAGGCGAACTTCTGCAGTACCTTGTTGACAATCTAGAACGGAGGAAATGCATATAGATCTAGATGTGACCAATCTAGTAGAAAGGCATCTATACGAACTACTGCTGGGTCAGGGATAGGTGAGCAAAGTATTGGGAGCCTCTTGGTCATCGAGGTTGCGAAGAGATCTATGGTTGGCTGGCCCCAGGTGGCCCAAAGTCTCTTGCATACCTCCTTGTGGAGGGTCCAATATGTTGGAATTATTTGCCCCTTCCTACTGAGACAATCTGCTATGACATTCAAGTTGCCTTGGATGAACCTCGTTACTAGTGAAAAGTCTAGACCTGTTGAACAGGAGAGGAGGTCTCTTGCGAACTCGTACCATGTCAGAGAGTAGGTCCCTCCTTGCTTGGAGATGTACGTCAAAGCAGGGTGTTGACCGTGTTCACCTCCACCACTTGCCTTGAAGGAGAGACCTGAAGCTTTTCCAGGTCAGACGTACTGCCAGAAGCTTCTTGCAGTTGAAATGCATTGTCCTTTGACTCGAGTTCCATAATCCCGAGCATTTCCTACCGCCTACTGTCGCACCCCAGCCTACGTCCGATGCGTCCGAGAAGAGAACGTGGTTGGGAGTCTGAACAGTCAGGGGAAGACCCTTTCAAAGGTTGATAAAGTCCTTTCACCAAGTCAGACCAGACTTTATCTTTCCGGAAACCGGGATCGAGACCGCTTCTAGCGTCTTGTCCTTTTCCAGTGAAAAGCTAGATGATACAGAAGAGGACGGGGGTGTAGTCTTCCAAGTGACACAAATTGAACCACGGATGACAGTGTCCTAACCAGACTCATCCACAGCCTGACAGGGCAGTGTTCCTTCTTCAGCATCTTCTGGATGGATAGCAGGGCTGGGGGTTGATCGTCTTGTTCAGCAATGTCCTCATCAGAGGGTTCCTCATCCGAAACTGATGAGGAAACGGCAACGGAGTGGGCAACGTCTGACTCGCTGAATACGGTCGCACTGGTGGATGCGTGACGGAGCCGGACACAAGATCATGGTACTGCTGCACAGTCTGTGAACTGTCAACCATGGGGACGCGAGGAAGTACAGCGTCAACCCGAAACTGTCTAGACTGTCTGGGTTGTGCAGTCAACCCCCTACAGGGTTGCTGAGGTTGCCGCACTGCGTCACAACAAGTCACCTCTGCTGGTTGTTGAACGTCTTCCTAGTGACACACTGAACGTCCACAACCACCTCCGAGAGTCGCTTAACGTCAACGTGCGACTGGCAACCCACACTGGGTCGCACCGGTGGAGGAACCATCTCAACTGGCGGACGTGAGTAGGATACCTCAGCGTCAACAGGGCGTACAACCAACCGGTAGGAAGGTTGTTGGCTAGAAGGTTCTTCTCCGTAAAAAATCCTCTAACAAGGACACAAGCTTGGACTGCATGTCTTGCAACAAAGCCCATTAGGGTCTATGGGAGCAGGAGTGGCAACAGACGGGGTTAGCGACTGAAGCGGAACCATTTACTATCCCTGGAAGCCTTGTTATGCTTTAATTAAAGTCCATAGGAGGCTAAGCAGCTTAAGGCTCCTCTCCAAATGACAGAGTCCTCAAAGGAATATCAGAAGGAAGGAGAACAGCACTTTCTCATCTACAGGAACCATGTCCGAGAAAAGCTAGGTTATCTCAGTGAGGGTCTCACTGGTGCAAAAGCAGCAGACCAGAAGGCAACGTTATGTAACTGCTTGACAGTCTGTGAACTGTCAAAAACTGAACTGTCAACCACAACAGGTGCGTGAGGACATACAGCACTGGTGCATTAGTAGCAGACCAGAAGGCAACGTCATGTAACTGCTTGACAGTCTGTGAGCTGGCAACAACCAAAGCTGTGTGGGGAAGCCTCAACTCCTGACTGACTAGTCTGCTGCGGGCGAGTGGCGGTAACCACAGTGGGTTGCGGAGGCTGACACACCGTGTCAAAACACGGCAGCTTGTGGTAGCTCACGCACGGCAACGGAGTGCTCCGTGTGTCTGTGGGAGTCAGCATGCGTCTGGCAGGGTCGACTGCGCATGGGTGGAGGAGCTCTCACAACAAGAGTGTGGGAGCAGGCAGCCATGCTGGGCGCACAACCGTGGCCGGTTGTAGGCGAACGGGTGCATCGTCAACCTTCTCCGCAGTCGGAGTGTGGGAGCAGGCAACAACCAAAGCGGAGTGATGGTGCGTGGTGGGGACTGCCGTGGGTTGCGGAAACTAACGCATCGCGTCAAAACACGGCAGCTTGACTCCACCTTCCCACTGCTGATGCGGTAGCTCACGCATGTTAACGGAGGGAGCCGCACGTCGGCTAACGTTAACATGCGTCTGGCAGGGTCGATTGCGCATCGGAGGTGGAGCTCTCCGCAGCCGGAGTGTGGGAGCAGGCAGCCTCAGCGTGAGCTGGGCGCACAACAGTGGCAGGTTGTAGGCTAACGAGAGCAGTGTCAACCTTCTTCGCACGAAACTCCTGCATAACCGCAGCTAACTGAGTCTGCATAGACTGCAGTAAAGACCACTTAGGGTCTACAAAAAACGGCAACAGACGGAGCTACTGTCTGTCGTGACTGAGGGTCTAAAACAGCTGATGCGGCAACAGACGGAGTTACTGCCTGTTGCGGTACCACCTTGCCTCTCTTGGGAGGTGTGCAGTCGTCGGATGACTGCAGCGAGTCCGAACTGACCCAGTGGCTACACCTAGGCCGTTGGACTTGCGCGGAAGGGACCGACTTGCACTTAAAAGCTGCAAGATTTGGTCCATGGTTTCTTACGAGAAACCTCTTCCGCAGACGAGGAATAAATGGGCTCTCTCGTCTTTGTGTGGGTGGGGCGATCTCACGTCGGCAAACGTGTGTAGATACGCCCGAAACCACGGAGGGAAAAACGTCTGTTCGTCGATCAAGGCCTGTGGAACCCATAAGTCGTTCGACATTACTTCTCCCCTGGGCTTGGGAGCTTGTAAGAGGTCCCGGACTAGGTGAACAACTGGCACGAACAGACGAACCCTCGGACGCAACACTGTAACACTTTGCGCATATCACTTTATCACTTTTGATTTTCTGTTTGCACTTATTTCACTGAAATCGAAACTTTAACTGATTTCTACCTGAAACACGCAATCCTATCCTTCATTAAAAGGTAGTAATTGCGAAAACAGTTTTACAATGCAACAGAAAAACATAAATAAAGATAAAGAATTCAGTGGCTGGAAAAGAGACTAAACACTAGATCAAATAAACTACGTTTATAATCTCTCACCGCAAAAAGCCTGGGAACAAGAATAAAACCCTAGAAACGTTTTACCTTCTTCCCCTACAGCGACTAGAGAGAAGAGTAAAAAACGAGAACAACGTTACCCGCTTGAACGAAACTTTTATTCTCCTCTCTCTCCCTCCGTCTCTATCTCTCTCTCTCTTCTCTCTTGATTTAGCACCTGAGAGAAGAGCCCAATTATATATCGTTAAAACATTGTTATTTGCTAAAGGAAAAAACTGAAAGGTTTCCCAAATAAAAAGTTCCTTTATTTAGAATTTAAACCATTTAAGCTAAGAAAGAATGAACGAAACGCTAGAATCGGTTTACTCTTACTGCAAAGTGAAACCGTGATACACTCTCTCTCTATCGTAACGATAGAGCGCAAGTTGAACGTTCTGAACGTCAACAACTGCGAAGACTAAAAACTAAACGTTAGTTCATCTTTGAAAACAGTACAAGACTATCAAAGAAATTATTCCATAAAACATTAAAATTAAAAAAGTATTAAATTCTTTAAAGGTTAAATACGATATAACGGGCTCAATGTTAATTAACTTCGGTTCCAAGTTAGGACCGCCTACTATTAGGAAAGGTCGCATATAAACAAACATAAAAATTTATTTTTTATAAGTTTATAATAATTGGAAAGTTAACCGAAGAGGCCTAAAAAGGCGGAGAGATATAAAATAAATGGATCTATAACGTGTTAAGCAAAATTACCAAAAACCTAAACACACTTCCGTCTAAGGGAAGGGTCGGCCATTTAAAAGTGAGAGAGAGTCCATACTCTCTTCGTCACCATAATTAAATCTATCGAAAACGAGTTCAAGTTTTGAAATGAAGATAAAACCCCTGCATAGCGAAAGCTCAAAACTGGAATAGTGTACTTCACCAAATCGTTGTGAAAACAAATCCAGTTAGGGACGGCGTATTTAGTAGGTCCTGCCATTGGCACGACAGAGGGAAAATTGGTTCTTTGTTGACATCGAGTACTTGAGTACCTACTTGACAGATGGCGCTGTTGATGTACACCCCCACCTGTATAGCGATCGCTGGCGTATTCCGCCCGTAGGTTTTTTCTGTCGGCAGCAGAGCTGACAGCTATATGATCATCGGGTAAGTTTAATATTGAAAACTTACTAATAAAGAGTGTCCATCACAAACCATGAACCCCATACAGACTGAATTACGTGTGTGAAAGGAAGAGCTGTAAGCTGCCTCTATTTTACCATTTTTATAAATAACTTGGAGAATAAGATCAATACACATAACTTCCCTGTTCACCATGCTCAACTTGATGTCTTTTCTACCAAGATGACAATACTAAATTTTGTAATTGATAGGCAATTAGAAATGGCTGGTCTGAATACAATCTGTTCCCACAAACAACATACAGCTCATTGGAGCAATAAGATTGTACAGGAGCATTCAAATGCTTGAAGAGTGTCGACTCTAGTGGAAAATCTATGTAGCTGTATACCAAGGCACTTCCCCCTATTTTGGGGGTTAGCCGACATCAAACAAATTAAAAAAAAAAAAAGGGGGACCTTTCCTCTCTTTGCTCCTCCCAGCCTGACGAGGTACTCAACCGAGTTCGGCTGGTACTATACGAATAAAGGGGTGAGAAATTAAAGTTCTTGCTGCTTTTCCCAAAACTGAAAAAGGACCCCATGTCATAACAGTTCATGTTTGCCGACGACAATAATCCAATATTTGCAGGTAAAAAATGAGGAACAATATGCTTGATGTTGCAAAGGATTAGAGAAACAAACAAGCTTTTAAAGTACCATGTGAGGTATAAAAAGTAAAGTAGCAAGTTACAGAATGGAGAAGCTAGACTAGGTAAACAGGTGAATCATCAATGACCTTGGTTCACACACCTACAACACAACCTGAATAGTAATTTGAAAAACAAATACACTTACCTTGGCAGTATTGAGAGCAGCACCATAACCAGTGCTAATGCCACAGCCCAACAAGCAGACCTTGTCTAGAGGTGCTGTCTCGTTCACCTGTAGAATCACATTTAATTCAACCAATGTACAATATATTCATGCCAGACAAAAAAGTATTAAATGGACGAAAAAGAAAAAAATATACCTTAAATACAACTAAATATATCCCTATAGATCATTTTACAAGTACAGTAGGTACCATAAACAAGAATTTCAGAATCTCATAAATTTTATGACCAGCTCATATTGCACAATAAAGTTCAATTAAGGCTATAAATTATTGGTTTACAATTTCATAATACTATACTGTTAATACTTAATTCTGTGTAACCAACTAATAATTTTCAAGATTAGTATTTCAATAATATAAAAGACGCAACAGTAGCCTTCCAAATATGAAAGACGAGTTACTTCATTCATATTTTATGCTTATAGTATCAACAAGCTTCATTTTTATTCTATTTGTTTACTGCTTTTATTCTTTTAATACTTTAGTATTACTATTTGCTCAAGGTTTTACTTTCCTGTATTTCCCATAAGATTTGTCACATGATAGCACTTTATACATGAACCTCTGAAGAGTTTTAAGTTTTGTAAACTAATACAATAGAATGGAAATTAAGTGAATTAGTGCTATAAAGAGTTGAGTATTTAAAAATTAAAACACTGAATAAAATTAATTCTTGTTATTTTAAATTCATTGTTTTAAAAAAGTTCTTAATGATTTCTCTGTGGAAGAATGCTCCTTCAAAAGGAAAAGTTCTTAAACATTCGTATGACCACAGGACAAATGCAGTTAATGGGTTTCTTTGCCTATCTCAAAACTTAAGTGAAATATTAACACATCAATTTTTCTCAATTATAGAATATTTCATACACGTGGCTTTCCTAAGTGTCAAGAGTGCTCTAAAGTTTTGGACACTAACCTAAATACCAAATGCGGAGAATAATGTACAGTATTTATGGATATGGGTTACCTAACCGGGTACCGAGGTCTGCGAGGCTATATATTTATTGCCGTTGTAGGAGAAATTAAAGAACTCAAGTTTAAAACTACACTTTCTTGCTTCTATTCAAGTATGAATATGGTCTAACTCTATATTCTAACTTTTCTAAGGAAATAACCAGTCTGTTCTCTTCATTATTTTTCTTTCTCTTAAACTCTTGTACCCAATGATGTGTACCCTGTCCCATTTATAACAACCTACTTTTTCTTTCACATTTTCATGAGTTAAACAGACAACCAGATCTATAAGTGTAAAGTTTTGCTATAAGCCTAGGTAAAGACTTTAATTCTCATTTAACAGTACAAGACATGAAAACCTCCACTGCAGCATCATTCAAATTAATTTCTCAAACTTCTAAAACCAAGGCAAGGTTTGAACTCTGTTGCAATCTTCAAGCCATTGAGAATGAACAAAGGGCTTCAATATTCCTGAAGAAAGAACAAGATATTTACTGCTGACAAATACTCCAGTCATGAAACATAGAATTTATTGCATCAATATAAATACCTACTGTAAAATAGTTTTGCAAAAGATAGAAGACAGATTTTGATATTAGAAAGAAACCTAATAATCTGACAAAGTGCTACATTTCAAGGGTTTTTTAGTTCAGGATTGTGAACTAATCATATTTACCTTGGCCACAGAAATTTCACATACTACTGTGTACTGTGAGAAAGTTGAGCATCCCATGAAATGGAAGAGAGACTTCCCTTTGCACGTGAAGCGACTGGTTCCATCAGGCATGACACCCTGTCCCTGGGTAGCACGAATCTTCTGGCACAAGTTGGTCTTCTTGTTCTTGCAGAACTTGCACTCTCGGCATTGGGGAGTGTACAGAGGAATGACATGATCACCTGTATTAGAAAAAAAGATACTAAGTGACCTAGTGGGTAAAATTTTATTATACAATCACCACATTATCAAAGAAAAAATATAGGGTTAATAAATAGTTTTAAGAATCTTATTTTGTCAATTTTCAAACTTTTCAGTCCTTATTGTACCAAAATTTTAAAACTGTATTATGCATCTTACTTCATTACCTATAGTGAAATTGCTAGTCCATAAAAATTTGCTATTGCACTCAATTTTCAACTTACATTACATTAACATTTGAGATAGTTGTCCAAATAACAAAGACTGATTATATAAGTTGGAAACCTTGATATTTACTCTATGTCTTCATATTCAAATAATTTCCGAATTATTTGTACTGGATACAATTTTCCTCAAACAAATTTTTACTGATCTTGCCATGTGACCACACTTAAATTTGTACAGTTATTTCAAATAATGTATAGACATCTGGTGACATGAATCATGGCAACACTAATATAAACTCAAAAATCGTTAGTACTCTACACCAAAAGTAATTTTTGACGCCATCTACCAAAAAAAAAAAAAAAAAAAAAAAAAAAAAAAAAAAAAAAAAAAAAAATGAGAGGGAGCAATTAATGTATCTTTTCTGGAAATAAAAGTCAATCATTCATCACTGCTAGGATATTCCCAACATTGACAAGTTTCTCCATTTAGTTGTATTTCTGTAGTTTCCAAACATAACCATATAAAAGTGCAAAAAAAAACAAAAGACGCATCAACATATATGAAATGAAACAAAGAAATCACAGACTAAATGGCTAAAAGCATGTGAAATGATAAAAAATCACCCAAAAGGATGCCACAAGTCTTTCTACAAGCCTTAAAAAATGAGAAAATTTAATAAAGCCATAAAACATGAGGATAAATCAGATATAAGAACATTGAATATCAAAGCCAGAGAGAAAGAATGTTTAAGGAAGCTTAATGAAATGAGGATACAGTCACGTAGTCTGGTAGATAAACAGCTGAAAGATTTCAAGATAGAGAAAAATTTTTAATATTTTCCTTCTTAATAAAAAATCTTCTCAGTCCCATATTTCTGGTCTTGTCTATATACAAATATTAATCTATTGCTTTCACAAACCCCTATGGACCCTAATTATATTAATCTCTTACCTTCTTTGACAGAGGTAACACCTTCTCCTACGCTCTCTACAATACCACCACCTTCGTGCCCCAAAACTACAGGGAACAGTCCCTCTGGGTCATGTCCTCCTAAAGTGTAGGCATCAGTATGGCACACTCCAGTTGCCAAAATCTGCAAAACAACGGAAAAACCATTAAGAATACAAACAAGTATTTTTGTGTAATACCCAAAATACTTATATCAAAAGTATCCTTATAAACGTCAAAATACTCTACTATAATCGTTAAAAATTCCTAAAGCCAAGAGTTTAACATTGCTTTCCTGTAGAAGTTTGAAAACTGTATCCTTTAAGCATATCACCACTGATAATGAAGTCTAGACAAATATATTACAGCACTATTTCAACCAACAATTTTCCAATAATAATATTTAAAACTAACAAATATTATACAGTATCTAGAAAGAACATATAACCTCTAATTAATACAGAGGAGTGGAGATTCCAGGGTCCCCCATTACTGACAGAGTTCGACTATTTTCTTTAACCAATCACTGTGAATCTATTTATGCCTGGTATTAAATTATAAACACACTGGCTTTACAGTTATTTTTCTAGCAGTTTTACCTCTCTTAAATTATAGTATTGTATACCTGAATCTAACTACTATGCATCTAACTACTGCATATTACTTTGTACCAACATTCACCCGGGAATACCTATGACATGGCAAACTTAACTGCCTCATATTCTTTGACGTCATAATCATCTTTAATCACTTGCTTATAATGTAGTAATCAAGTCTGGTAAAGCTCAAGTTACACAAGCATTTACTTAAGGTTTATCATTCTCAAAACTTATATTCATAAATATAACTTGAATAGTTTTGAAAGTACAATAACTGCTGCTTTGCTTCAGTCTTGCATAAGGTTTAATTTTTTCAACTGCTTTATTTTTCTCTCATGTAAACCATTATCAAATCTACCTCTGCTCTACATGATCTTAGTATTAAAAACCACCAATTTCACACTGCCGCAGTAATATTACTATTATTATTATGCACTGTTTTCAATCTCTCTCTGGTCATTTTTACCTCACTCAATCTGAGATAGCTGAAGTAACTTCAAACATCAATCCTTGGTATTACAAACCTTTTTCTCACAATGAATCCTAAGAAAATTTAGTATGAAAATTACTTATACTTAAAATCTTAATGGACCAAATAATTCCATTCATGTAAATCAGCAGAGAAAATAAGTCTCTCTCAATACCTGTGGTTTCCTTCCACCTAGCTGACCTCACTTAAATCAATATCTCATTCACGATTTCATGCTTCACTAGAGAAAAATCCTTAACGTCAACCCTTAAGAGTGCCTAGATACGAGTGATAAACTACTTAAGAATGCTGTATGAAAATAATCCACTTCCACAACTTTATTTCACGTTCTACCTAATTGACGAGCGAAGTCAATTTGCTGAGGTTGACAATTACATGTTACATTTAATGTTACATCTGTTGTGTTAGGATATACTGTATGGGATAAAAATAAAAAATCTATTATTCTCATGGATTTTAATTTTCCATTACATGTACCACCAATTGAAGACTATTGTACCAACCGTGTGTCACGCGATCGTACATAGTTCATTTTGTGTATATATTATGCTTGTATTTTCGCTCTTCCCTCACACTAAAAAGTCTTTGCAGGAATTCTTGGGCATGATCAACTTATAACCGTTTACTGCCAGCCACTGCCGCCACTCTTTTTAGTGCGAGGGAAGAGCGAAGATACAAGCATAATATATACACAAAATGAACTATGTACGATCGTGTAACACACGGTTGGTACACTATTCTTAAACCTTATCTTACTGTGCTGTTTGGCCATTGATCTTTACCATATTCAAGCTCTTGTGAAACTGCCATTTGAAATAGCTACTTCATGGCAACCCGTGGACTAATACAAATATAAATGTACTTTTGACATTTACTAACCTTTATCCTGACTTCTCCTGCCTTTGGTGGGGCAACTTCAATTTCCTCTATGGAGAGGGGCTTCTCCTTCTCCCATGCAACAGCAGCTTGGCATTTGATAACCTTTAAGAAGAAACAGGGAAAATTAACAATGGAGTAGAGTAACAATTCTGGAAAATCTTCCAAACTTTTAATCAAAAGTTTGAATACTAGACCAATTTTAATATGTAATTTTAAAAAAAAAATCAAAATCATTACCAATAAATGATACAGAACACTTATGAAAAAAATATTGCACTTAACTAAATTCAGGCTAAAGAAGAAGAGATAAAACTAAAGATAGTGGCAATTAATTGAACCAAAGATTCAAGCAGAGTAAAAGTAGCAAGCTAAGGAAAACTATCAAACGCAGCTTATGGAAAAACTAGGGGCATTATAATTAATTTGGAAAAATCTACCCCAGATAATGTTGTTAGAATTAAATGGTCAAAGAATGTGAAAACTATTACAATAAAGCACAATGGAAAACATGGAATAAAGAGCAGGGAAGCTAATATTGCTGGAAGAGGTCATCTTTAATGACAGAGGATGCAGTGATCTTGTGTAATCAATCTTGACCATCACCTTTCACCCCACACAAACACAGCATGTGTATTTGTGTACCATAGCTCCCAAAAGTAACGTCAGTGTGGGCTATGAAAATGGCTAAATGAACAAGCACACATTATGTCTGATAGTCCATTAACTCGGTAGGGGTGGTATGCGCTATTAACCAAACTAGTTTTTTACTGTGCCTATGTTAGAACTCTTAGTCTTATTGTGTAATCGTAACTACATCAAATATATCTAAATTAGAGTAATTAATATTAAATTAGAAAATCAAGTATAAAATCCAAGGTCATATATGGCCCCCCCTTCCTAACAATCAGGCAACAAATGTCAAATAACATCGTTCATTGTGTCAGATTATACAGCACATTTTGTCAATGTTATTCTTAGGAGCTATAGCTCATGTTCTGTATGTTAGTCACTTCTTTCAAAGCCTTGTGACAACCACTATACATTCAGCAAGATACTTTTCTGTCTAAATAACATTTAAATAGCCATGAAAACAAGTTTAATGCCACCATAAATCTTGAAGATTAACTATACATGGATTTAGAAATTTGGGCCAAATTTCTAGATAATGGAAGACTATTCAGCACTAAGCAACAGGGGAGGGGGGAAACCCACCCACCACCCCAGTTTCACTATGAGGTTGGACAGCAAGATGGAAGAAAGGAAGATAGAGCAGATATAAAAGACAAAATAGTCAGTTCAGCTCCAAAGGTTTTAAGAAAACAGTAAAATGACAATTCTACGAGTGCAAATTAATATGATAATGACTAAAGTTATTACTGCCTTTATCAATGTGATGTAGGGAGGGGGATGAGGAAAAGCAACGAAGAAAGGAAGTAGAATAAAGGAGGAAACAAACAATAAAAAGAAGTAATTAGAAATGAATAAGAAGGTTTTTATATAAGAAGGATTTTAAAAAAGTTGAAGACAAAAATTAATGGTGTAAAAAATTCAAAATTTGCAGATGTGAGAAGCCGGTAGTGTCACTAAGGAAGTAAGAAACAAAGAGCAGTTTCACAGCTTATCAGACACTTCGGCGCCTGGCTTTCTGATAAGCAGGGAACCTTGATAAATGACCAACACTGTAGCAGTCTACACTAGAATATTCAAGTCATCCCAAAACCAACAAATTCTGTAACAAATGACTTCTAGTCTAACTCTACCCTGTACTTAATATACATTGAGATTTAGCCTCAAAACACAATACAATACAGTGATTTTAAAATAAATAAGATAGTATGTGTCAGTACTGATAAGCAGCAAATTCTGGTCAGGAGAGAGCTGAAATGATGGGTCACATTGTTTCAATTACTGTACCACTGTTACAAATCAAGGTCCAAAAACAGTATTTCTTATTTGACGATAATTTTATTGTTATGAAAAGCCTGATCTGAATGGGACTGAATTAAAGAAATCTGAAAATTGAAGGATATTAATACTAGAAAAGCACTCTAGTACAGCCCTCCGCCAAGGCAGCTTATTAACCAAAACGATCTTGTCTTTATTAGCGTCCATTTAGACCATAGGCGCATTTGAAATCTGTGACAACCATGGGTAAACTTGGGGTTAAAGTTAGGGTTACAGTAATTCTGTTGACCTTCCGCTCGAACTTGACCTTTGACCTAGGACTTTCAAAATTGAATTGCTTCCACATCTCAACATAACAATTAATCCCTGAAAGCTTCACTACTCCAAGAAAAAAACACAAACAGACAAACAAGGGCAAAAGCATAAACTCCTACCAACTTCATTGGCATAGGTAACGAAGTGCTGTGGGTTAGGTCTTGACTAACTTGGGTTCAAAGGCATTTGATTTTGTCATTCCAAATGTAAAAGAAGGCAGGCCACCTTGGCCACACAGATTTTGAGTTTCTGCTACAAAGTCACAAAAAACAATAAAAAGGCCTGCTTCCAGTGTTTCGAGTGAAAGAATGAATAAGTCCATGTAACTAGCTAATTCGCTTTAATGAACCCAGAGCTTCTTTAGCGACCAAAGTACCTTGTTTGCATCTTAAGCTGAAGGTTAATCTCATACTCCAGACAAGTTAAGATAATTCCCACGAGAAGGAAATATGCATTCCTGTCTCAGTACCTGACACAAAGTCTTACGATGCCCTTCACCACTGATATTGGGATGTTTTTCCTTCCATAGGCAAGCTAAAAAAAAAAGTCTCCCACTAGAGGAATAGGGGCTTCGAGAAGTATTCCTTCAACGACACCAACCATAAAAGATGTCCCACTTTGCTTGATACACGTCAGTGGAGGATTCCCCAGACGTCTTTAGTTCGAAAAGCCTCTCATGGAAGAGACTGTGGATAACCTCCACCCATGCTAGTGGAGTTGACAAAGCTGGTTGGGCCACTGGAGAAGTTCTCTGAGAACCTCTACTAGTAGACACAGAAAGTCCAAGGTATTATTCTGTTTGAGGACACTTTGGAGCTACTTGTGTCAACTTCAGATCTTTGGATGAAAGTGCTTTGTTTATTACCCTCCAGAGAAGGCAAAATGGGGGAAAAGCATAATGTCAGGACAGTTCCAGGGGGGTTGGAACACACCTTGAGTGCCGAGGCCGGGTCTGGCACTGGCAAGCAGTAAACTAGCAGTTTCCTGTTGAGGGACATAGCAAATATGTTGATAGTTTGAGAACCCCCACACAAAGTCGGGAGCTTTGTCACTGTTTGGGTATGTGAAAACCATTCTGCCCCAAGTACAGCATCTGACCTTACTAACCCAACGTTTCTGCTATGACCTTCCTTTTCCATGGAATGAATTGGGCTGAGAGGATTACTACAAAATGGATTGCCCATTCATGTGCTGCCACTGCCATATGACAAAGCACTTGTGATACTGTGCCTCTTTTCTTTATATATGCCACTACAGTTGCATTGTCAGCAGCCAGATCCTCCCACGTGTATAAAAAAATGGGAATTTTTTCCCAATTTCGAGTTATTTGTAAGACATGGCCACTGTACTAGAAAACTGTGTCCGTTGTTCAGCAAAACCTCTACACAAGAACACTACCTAACTTGAACTTCTCCACCTAACCTAACCTACAAACTGCTGTGCCCTGACCTACCTAACAGTTTGATTCATAACCCGTTTCTCTCCTAGCAAGGTTAGAGAGTTCTGTGGTACAGACATCATACATACATACATACAGGTGGCCGCTATCATACATATACCTCAAAGAATTTTCGGAGTGTATGCATGATAGGGGCCAACTGCATGTGTGAAGGGGCCAACTGCATGTATGAATGTGGGCTACCTTAGTATACGGCAGTGTTAGGGGAATCGCAGCGGGCTTGTAGGTTAGGTTACAAGGGAAAAGTTGAGGTTAGTGTCCATCCTCTAACCCAACCTACTCAGCGTATTTTTAACCACATTAGATTAGGACATGCCTCTAATCATGATTGAAACCCAAACTTCCCTTTCTTCATGGCACAGCATCAGTTTAAAAAATATTTATCCCATTTACAACCTACCATTGTGTCTAAGGGTAAATACGGATCTGCGTACTAAAGGAAATTAATATGGTCTATTATTTGTTGTATAGTAAATACTAGTTGAATTTCGCGGTCATCCCGTGATGGAAAAATACATTTAATTCTACATGATAGGAATGGAAATTAAAAAAATCTTTGTACCGGTAAGGAAATGACAAAATATTAAAACTGAAGCTTGGATCAAATGCCGGTTGATTACCAGTACCTTACATTGGGGTAGTTGCTTTATGCAATTTCAAATAATGTATCAAATATATTTACACAAATTAAATTACAGCAATAACGTTACAAATTACTAAATTTCAAAAGACGTTTCAGGCAATACGACGGTACAATCACCTCCTACCGGTACACGCAAATTCCTCCCCTAATTCAATTTGACTCGTATATTGAGTTACAAATAATAAATCTAGATTTAACACTCGATAATTCACCAGGCATTAAACACCGTAAAAGTTAATTCTACTTAATTTATGGCCTCACAAACCTGTCCTTTGGTGGCCGACATCCTCTCGGTATCTTCAGTTGGAAGCGAAGGAGAAAAACTTTGAGTGACAGACGGACAATGATTCGAAATCGCTTCGAAATAACGAAACTGTTTCGAACACCAATACAATGAACACTTGTTCGGTTACATATCGGTTTTTTAATGGCTGTGACTTTGACTTCATTTATTATTATTATTATTATTATTATTATTATTATTATTATTATTATTATTATTATTATTATTATTATTATTATTATTTGCTAAGCTACAACCCTAGTTGGAAAAAAAGCAGGATGCTAAAAGCCTGAGGGCAACAACACGGAAAATAGCCCAGTATGGAAAGGAAATAAATAAATCATATGGGCTGCAAGAAGTAATTAATAATATAAATCATCTTACAACCAGAAACAACGTTGAAATATATAATGTATATATAAACAATGAAGCGAGAAATAGTGTATCTTGGTGTAGGCCTACTCTTAAGAGACCTCTAATTAACCAATGACTGTGGGAGATAATTTGAATATACATATCTTTTTTATTTTCTGAATTTTAGGATAGAGTGGATGTCCTGATTAAAATGGGCTACGCCGTATAAAATTCTTCGAAGATTTCAGCTTTAAGAGTTCATATGACATATCTTTTAAGATCATATGAGTTATTAGTTTGGTAGTTTTGAAGGAGACTGTAGGTTTTCTATAATTTTTTTATCTTTTACATTTGGATAGTTTTAAATAAGCCTAAAAGACACATTTTTCTCAAATCTGTAGTCTCATGAATGAACTAATTTCCTTAATGCTGTTTAATGTCGCTCCCTTAATTCATTGTTAAATCTATGAGTACAATTATATTATCTTTTCAATATGGATCTGAGTTGGAGAATCATAATTTAGTTATTATAAGTTTTATTTTAACGTGTAATTTACCAGAGAAGATTCAGTAGGTCTACATGTCTTGAAAATATGACATTCATCTCTATATATTCATAACTTCGGAAGTACAAAATGAAAAGAATTTTATGTCATTGACTAATTCTACCTAAGAATATGTTAATAAAGATGAAATTTGAAAAAGAATATAAAATGTTACCAAAGGAAACTAATGATTAAGGAATTATAAAAATATTTACCTTGTTTAATGAGCATTGTGAAGCTTTTCTTCAATAAGTCATTCTTGCGTTGACAACCAAACACTATGGAATAAAATGAAAAGTAAAAGATCTATTATAATAATATGCAAGTTAATTTTTCGTATTCTACGGTACATGGAATATTATCACCCTTTGAATTTATATATACTTTGTATTCTGAAGTACACGCATAAGTTCAGAGTCTGTAAATTAGTACACCAGCTTCATAGTAATTGACAATCCTGGGATATGATTCATTCATAGTCTCTATTTTTCCCTCTGTTGTAAGGCTTTGGAGTATTCTTTATGGTTCTGTCACGGTATTCGCTTCCTATTAGAAACAGAAATGTCTATTGTTCATTTCATAGTTCTGCTCATTACCCCAATTTTTTTTTTACAGTAGGTCTAGGAGAGAGAGAGAGAGAGAGAGAGAGAGAGAGAGAGAGAGAGAGAGAGAGAGAGAGAGAGAGAGAGAGAGAGAGAGAGAGCTATTGGCAATTCTCTTAATTACTTTCTAAATAGTACTATATTGTTTTAGGTAACTAGACTAATAGTACACATAGATTACATTTCTATATTTTCTAAAGGATACGTAAATTTCAGTAATTTTAAAGAGTTAGTGTAGGCTATACCAAGATCAGCTAAATCAGGAAGAATCATTTTTTGTCTTATCAGTGTCGATGGTCACTGATTATCTGATGTGGTAATAATATATTTACGTAATACAGTACTCTGTAACCCTCAGTTTATCTCTGATAAGATGCTAATAAGGGTGAAATTACAAAGAACGCATCATCATTAATATACTAAAACGTAGTATGTTATTATTATTATTATTATTATTATTATTATTACCCGCTAAGCTACAAACCTGGTTGGAAAAGCAGAATGCTATAAACCTAAGGGCTCCAACAAGGAAAATACATAGTAAAACAGATTTCACAATAAATATTCCGAACAAAAGACAGTTCTAGTTAATATTTTAATCCAATTCCCCTGAACCAGCTAAAATAATACCATTAAATATGAAGTTGAGTCTTAATTGCATCTACATTTTGTCTTTAAACAAAAATTAAATCTTTCAATCGACCGAACACTGTGTTTACATTATGAGGTTCGGTGTCGTGTGCATCATTGGCCTTGAAATTCTCACGTCCTTGTTACCAGGCGTTGGTATGAATGGCCTTATATAAAGGTCTATGGAATACATATTGTGTATTACATTTGTAAATAAATATATTTAGCTAAGTAACAATTCTACTAATTATCCGGTATTTAAATAGCTTCCCCATGGGATTATACTGATCAGCTCGTTTTGATATTACAAGCGTTGCATGACACTGCCAATAAGTTGTATTTTGACCCATTCATTAAATCAATTTCACTTATTTAAATTTCCTTTCCATCAATTTCATCATCAAGTGGTTTCTCCCCTGAACTACTAGTCAATTTTCTAACAAATCAGGCCTATTTGCATTTCAACCATTTGATGATACAACTGCTAAATGTGTTATAAGTGTTAATAGAAGTTTATCAAGACAATAACACAAAGAGTTAAGATTACAAGTAGGCAACTGATAGTATGACAGACCGACTGTAATGGCTTACCAAGGTTGGTAAGGTATGCGAGGAATCATTGTTCTTGGGTGATCAGGTTGATCAAGTTTTGAAAATTAAAGAAATGGAAACCTAAATTGGAGTAGTTAGTTGGACAATATAGACAGAAAATTTACGGCAAGTTACGCAAGCAGACGTAGTGATACAGCAACTCAATGAGTGACCAATAAAATTGCATTATACATACATACATACATACATACATATATATATATATATATATATATATATATATATATATATATATATATATATATATATATATGTATATATATATATATATATATATATATATATATATATATATATATATATATATATATATATATATGTGTGTGTGTGTGTGTGTGTGTGTGTGTGTGTGTGTACGAGTAACATGAACTGTTAATAATAATAATAATAATAATAATAATAATAGATAGCGTGATAGTGGGGACCGTGACGAATTTGTATATTGGGTTTAATTATGGATGACTTGTAATAAGAAAATTATAAGTAATTAGCAATTATAATAAAACATTTTAAGGACAGCAACATCAAAACAAATCTTTCACATATAAACTATAAAAAACTATAAAAAAGAGAAAAAAACAAGAGGAAGAGAAATAAGATAGAATAGTGTGCCCGAGTGTACCCTCAAGCAAGTGAACTCTACCCCAAGAAAATGGAAGATCATGGTACAGAGGCTAAGGCACTACCCAGGACCAGAGAACATTGGTTTGATTTTGGAGTGTCCTCCTAAAAGAGCTGCTTCCCACAGCTAAAAAGTCTCTCCTATCCTTACCAAGAGGAAAGTGGCCACTGAACAATTACACTGCAACAGTTAACCCCTTAAACGAGGAAGAATTGTTTGGTAATATCAGTGTTGTCAGGTGTATGAGGACAGGGAGAAGAATATGTAAAGAATATGCCAGGCTATTCAGTATATGTGTAGGCAACAGGAAAATGAGCCGTATATATATATATATATATATATATATATATATATATATATATATATATATATATATATATATATATATATATATATATATATATATATATATATATATATATATATATATATATATATATATATCCTACACCTATTGATACAAAGGGCCTCGGTTAGATTTCGCCAGTCGTCTCTATCTTGAGCTTTTAATTCAAATACTTCTCCATTCATCATCTACTTCGCGCTTCATAGTCCTCAGCCATGTAGGACTGGGTATATATTATTTCTGAGTGGGGATACCTCATTGTGGTGAAACGGTTTGTGTATCGCCATGATCAGCAAAACTGTACTAGTCAGGGCCACCCATACTAGGTTGGTTTGCTGTAAGCGATCGGACTAAAGTCTCCAACCATTACAAATTCGCAATGGCCAGCGTGGCGATGTCTGGGGCCTTTGTGCTGCAGTGGACTAGAAACGGTTTTACAGGAAATTTAGTATTGCATTTTTTATGACATGTCTACTCTCAGTCTTGGGAATTTCACTCACTGTCCCTTTACGTCGAGACTGTCCTTCCACCACAAATTAACAATTATTGTTAATTACACGATAAACTACTTCACCACTCACCTACGATGAATTTTTTTTCTAAAGAAAAACTTCGCCATGGAAGAGCATTTGGTTCCTTGAGAGTACCCAGGAGTACCTAGGCCTATATCAACAACGAGGGACCTTCGGAGTATGGCGAGTTCCTCGCCTCTTCTTCGTGATAGAATATCGTAACAATGGCCTCTTCCCTTTCCCGCGTCGTCATGGTAAGAGACTACCGTTACTATTTTCAGCACCTCTTTTTATCGCAAATACGAATCCCGGAAATGGCGATTGCCCTATTCGTTGAGACAAACGTGTCCCTGAATCGTGTCTCGTGTAAACAAACCCAGTCAGTGTTGCTTGCCAGATGGTTTGGTCTAAAAATCCCCAAAACTCATGATAAAAAATCCCCAAAACAACCCAAAAATCCCCAAAACAACCCAAAAATCCCCATTTCCACAATTATATTTTCTTCTGATCATGTAGGCTATACTAATATAGAAATTACAATACTTCATATAAGTGCAAGTAAACTAATTGTAACAATAAAAGAGTTTACTAATTTTCGTTTCTTCATAGAAATTCGTACAGAATATTCCCATTAGACATCCAAAATCCCCAAATCTAAGGAAAAATCTCTATATTTGGTAACCCTGATACCTAGCTTCTCCCATCGCTCAGTTCGCTCTTCGTTGAAGGTCACACACGGAGAGTTGGCCAACTTAACGCAGGTCTTGGCCAACAACGGTGAATTGAATGAACAAGATAATAGGGAAGTGAAGGAGGCAATGAATAATAATAGCGCTGGATCAGTGATATTTTTATATTGTTATAACTACTGTACAATTATTATTACCTGTTCATTTCCCTTTGCCTACACGCACACCGAGTAGTGTGGCCTATATTCTCCAGTCCTCATATACTGAGATTACCAAACAGTTCTTCTTCTCTCAAGAAATTAACTACTGCACTGTAATTACTCAGTGACTACTTCCCTCTTGGTAAGGGTAGAAGAGATCTTTAGCTATGGGAAGCATCCCATCTAGGAGGACACTCCAAAATCAAACCATTATTCTCTAGTCTTGGGTAGTGCCATAGCCTCTGTTCCATGGTCTTCCACTGTCTTGGGTTAGAATTCTCTTGCTTGAGGGTACATTCAGGAACACTATACTATCTTATTTCTTTTCCTCTTTTTTTTTTAAAGTTTTATAGTTTATATATGAGATTTATTTTATTGTTGATTACTTCTCTTATTTTACTTATTTCCATATTTCCTTTCCTTACTGGTTTATTTTCCCTGTTGGAGCCCTTGGGCTTACAGCATACTGCTTTTACAACTGGGGTTGTAGCTTAGCAAACAACAACAACAATAATAATAATAATAATAATAATAATAATAATAATAATAATAATAATAATAATAATAATAATGAAGTAATCGAAGGACATAAGATCAACTTATGCTAAAGAGATAGTGAGAAAGTGAAGTGACTTGTGTGTGTGTGTGTGTGTGCGCGTGTATGCATATTCATACATCCATACACTCACAGCAGCATGTACACGCAAGGAGAAAATAAAAGAAGTCTTGCAGTAGGAAAAGAATGGCAGTGAAAAAACCTGCTTGTATTCTTGAAGTTGATCAACAAGGCAACATTTCTTTTTTTTTTTTTTTTTGAGTAAAAGTCTTTGAAAAGGAGATGATTGGCGGGGGGGGGAGGGGGTTGCTAGGAAGGGGATCATTTGCTTGCTAGATTTCTTGATTTATAACCAGCAAATAAAAGCTTATTACCATGACACTTTACATTTGACAATGAGTGTGATTCTCTCTCTCTCTCTCTCTCTCTCTCTCTCTCTCTCTCTCTCTCTCTCTCTCTCTCTCTCTCTCTCTCTCTCTCTATTTGATGCTACTTTTTATATTATATTTTCTTTTAGTAAAATTATCACAAAATCTCTCTCTCTCTCTCTCTCTCTCTCTCTCTCTCTCTCTCTCTCTCTCTCTCTCTCATTTTTATTGGTAGGCCTAGGTGTTATTAGTAAGTCGGAAAGGTACCTCAAATCAA
>NC_090741.1:59297692-59312692 GCF_036898095.1 Palaemon carinicauda
CTCTCTCACATTTTTATCGGTAGGTGTTTATAAGAAGTCAGAAAGGTACCTCAAATAAAAAAGTATGTTAAACTTTTACTTAGAATTATGAGTAATGATATCTTCACTTATAATGTTACTTTACGTTTTCTCGTTTCCTTTTACTCGATCTTTATTCTTTATTATCATTTAGTCTTTATAATCTTTATTCTGCTTTTTATTAGCGTCTCTCGTTCGGAACAAGGAACATCGCTGAGTATACGAACTGTAGACCTAACTACGCAAATGGCTCCTCGCTGCTGGGAGGAAGGGCGATGGTGGCTGGTACAACACAAAAAACATAAGCTACCGGGGTCTATACTCAATTCTTTTTAATGAGGCGCATTTGCACTGACTCGCAGGGGTGCCCTTTTAGCTCAGAAAAGTTTCCTGCTATCTGATTGGTTTGAATTATCTTGTCCAACCAATCAGCGATCAGGAAACTTTTCCGAGCTAAAGGGGCAACATTGCGTGTCGGTGCAAACCTGCCTCACTAAAAAGAATTGAATATAGGCGATGTCAGGCAGGGCAGCCGGTAGGGACTACGGTCCACCAACAAAGTAAAAGCAAAGTCCTTTAAAAAGAAGGCAACTGTGTTACCCAATACGAATGGGAAAAAAGCACGCTAATAGAAGAAGATATACAGAGAAACTACTTATCATACAGCTAATGAATATAAATGTGGGATATATTTACTTTTATAAAGCCCAGAGCCTACCCCTCTTACAGTTAAATACTTGTTTACATATAAATATAATACAACAACAACAACAATAACAACAACAACAACAAATAAAGTCGTTTCGAGTCCACTGCAGGATAAAGGCTTCAGACATGTCTATATACATGTCTGGGGTTTGGCCAGCTTTCATCACCACGCTGGCCAGTGCGGATTGGTGATGGTGGGAGGCTTTTTGACTGATCGCTCACAGCAAACCAACCTAGTATATGTGGCCATGACTAGTACAGCTTTGCTGATCATGGCGATATGCAAACCCTTTCACCACGTTGAGGTATCCCCACTCAGAAAGCAATGAATACACACACATACACACACACGCACACACACACACACACACACATATATATATTATATATATATATATTATATATATATATATATATATATATATTATATGAATGGGAGGTAAATCAGTTGTTGTTTGCGGATGATACTGTACTGGTTGCAGACACGGAAGAGAAGCTTGGCCGATTAGTGACATAATTTGGAAGGGTGTGTGAGAGAAGGAAGTTGAGAGTTAATGTGGGTAAGAGTAAGGTTATGAGATGTACGAGAAGAGAAGGTGGTGCAAGGTTGAATGTCATGTTGAATGGAGTTACTTGAGGAGGTGGATCAGTTTAAGTACTTGGGGTCTGTTGTTGCAGCAAATGATGGAGTGGAAGCAGATGTACGCCAGACAGGGAATGAAGGATGCAAAGTGTTGGGGGCAGTTAAGGGAGTAGTAAAAAAAATAGAGGGTTGGGCATGAATGTAAAGAGAGTTCTATATGAGAAAGTGATTGTACCAACTGTGATGTATGGATCGGAGTTGTGGGGAATGAAAGTGATGGAGAGACAGAAATTGAATGTGTTTGAGATGAAGTGTCTAAGGAGTATGGCTAGTGTAGCCTATCTCGAGTAGATAGGGTTAGGAACGAAGTGGTGAGGGTGAGAACGGGTGTAAGAAATGAATTAGCAGCTAGAGTGGATATGAATGTGTTGAGGTGGTTTGGCCATGTTGAGAGAATGGAAAATGGCTGTCTGTTAAAGGAGGTGATGAATACAAGAGTTGATGGGAGAAGTACAAGAGGAAGGCCAAGGTTTGGGTGGATGGATGGAGTGAAGAAAGCTCTGGGTGATAGGAGGATAGATGTGAGAGAGGCAAGAGAGCGTGCTAGAAAAAGGAATGAATGGCGAGCGATTGTGACGCAGTTCCGGTAGGCCCTGCTGCTTCCTCCGGTGCCTTAGATGACCGCGGAGGTAGAGCAGCAGTAGGGGATTCAGCGTTATGAAGCTTCATCTGTGGTGGATAACGGGGAAGGGTGGGCTGTGGCACCCTAGCAGTACCAGCTGAACTCAGTTGAGTCCCTTGTCAGGCTGGGAGGAACGTAGAGAGGAGAGGTACACCCCCCCCCTTTTTTTTTTTTAATGTCGGCTACCCCCAAAAATTGGGGGAAGTGCCTTGGTATATGTATGTGATTACTATAAGTATTATTATCATCATCATCATCATTATTATTATTATTATTATTATTATTATTATTATTATTATTATGATCATTATCATTACTTGCTAAGCTACAACCCTAGTTGTCCACCAAATTTCGATGAAATTGGTTCAGTAGATTTTGCGTAATATTGTTCACAATAAAAAAAATAAATTAAAAAAATATTTACCATTTACTTAATATTTCGATTATTTTCAAAGTACTGCTGCGTACTTGTACTTTGATGTACTTTATCCAAAATGCTACAGATTCATCCTTGGGTCATCCCAGACATGACTGCCAAGTTTCTAATACATAAGTTAATACTGGTAAAACCATCTGATCAAATACTTTTCTTTTTATGGAAAGTGGCATTTTACTTTTCATAATCTCAATTTGTTTACCAAGAGCTCTACATCCCATGCTTATTCTTCTATTAATTTTGGTTCCACATCCATTAACAATCTATAGGTTCGTCCATAACAGTTTTTTTTTTTTTTTGTGTTAAGTTTCTCACAAACAAACAAACAAACGACGAAGACAATAAAACAACTGCTTCTGATGCATTATGGACCCAGAAGTATTTATAGAGCCTTTCCATTTATAGGAAAAAACGTTACCTCTAGTACCTGGTTTCATGCAAAGTGATAGTTGCAAATTTTGGACAGTGGAGACCAAGTAAACTGGTTACTAACTGCTCTTTGTTGCTTGGTTATTTCAACATTCTATTCTCCGCCTTCTCTTTGTGCGTGCAGAGTGGAAGAAAGAAAAAAAAAATAAAAAAAATAAAGATTGCTTGCTGACTTTTGGTGGCGATGATATTAGAAGTTTTATTATTATTTTACAGATTCTCTGAATAAAGCTCAAAACTGTTAAAGGGATTGCTTTAGGTTTTGC
Source organism: Palaemon carinicauda (assembly GCF_036898095.1). Taxonomy (NCBI): domain Eukaryota; kingdom Metazoa; phylum Arthropoda; class Malacostraca; order Decapoda; family Palaemonidae; genus Palaemon; species Palaemon carinicauda. The sequence continues at coordinate 59,300,815 of NC_090741.1, forward strand.
TGGTGTTAACATTTAGAGTTTGATATATATATATATATATATATATATATATATATATATATATATATATATATATATATATATATATATTATATTATATTATATTATATATATATATATATATTATATATATATGTACATGTATATATATATCATATATATATTTTATATTTATATATATACATATATATAAATATATATACATATATTATATATATATATGTATATTATGTATGTATATATATATATATATATGTATATTATATATACACATATACATACATATATATACATACATATACGTGTATATGTACATATATATACTAATATATCATACTATATATATATATATATATATATATATATATAATATATATATATATATATATATATACGCATACACATGCATATTTACATAATATATAAACACTTAGATGTTGAATTACAGTACGATTATTATTATTATTATTATTATTATTATTATTATTATTATTATTATATTATTATTATTATTATTATTATTATTATTATTATTATTATTATAACGTAAAACTCACTCCTTTCAAACACTCACCATTATTCTCATAAATGTAATCTTAACTGGGAAAGAATAAAAACAAGAAAAGGAGATAGTGAAAAATAATGGGGCAGACCCACTGGTTACTTTTTTTATTTTTGCAATGATTTTCTTGAAATTCAATCCGACCGGACTGAGTTTCAGTTTGGTAAAAGTTAGAAGTTTCAGATCTTTCGACATACTGGAGAGAGAGAGAGAGAGAGAGAGAGAGAGAGAGAGAGAGAGAGAGAGAGAGAGAGAGAGAGAGAGAGAGAGTACAATGCTGGAATTTCTGGTGACTTGTTTTATTCGTGAGCTCCGGATTTCTCTCTTTTTTTCTGTTTCCTAAATCTCTTTATCATCAATATTATCTCTTTTCTCTTTGTTTAATATTTTCTTCGATACTGGTCTACAAATGGACACTTTTTGATATCTGTATTTAAAAAAAAAAAAAAATCAGAACTGTTGTTAGTTCGCTAATTTTCAATGTTATCTCAGTAAAAACCGGACAAAAATGAGTAATGTTTCTATTAAAAGTCTTTACGAGTGAAACACTACTTTTTCATGAGCACAGGACAGGGGGGTACTTGTAAACAACGCCAGATATTGCCCAAAATCAATTAAATTTCCTAGAAATGGTTCTTGCAACTGGAAATCAACAAACTTAATCTCTTTTTGGGTTCTTCAATAAAGAAATTTGTATTCCAACTGTGACCAGACTGTGGAATGATCTTCCTAATCTGACAGTTGAATCGGTGGAACTTCAGAGGTTTAAACTTGCAGAAAATGTTATCAAGTTGAAAAGGTTGACAAGTTTTTCTTCATAGTTTATATATGACAGATCTATTTTAACGTTGCTACTGACGTTAAGATTTTTATTTTCATATAGTTTAGATATCTCCTTATTTCCTTTCCTCCCTGGGCTATTTTTCCTGTTGGAGGCCTTGGGCTTGTTGTAGCCTGCTTTTCCAACTAAGGTTGTACCATAAATAATAATAATAATAATAATAATAATAATATTAATAATAATAATAATATGATAATGAAACAATTGGCAATAGATTTAGTAGATTTGAAAACAAAACCCTCAGAAGGATATTGGGATTTAAATGGCAGGTCAGGATTAGAAATTAAACTATAAGAGAGATTACGCAAGTGCCATATGTGGATGAGATCATGGTGAGGGGTAGATGGAGATGGTTTGGGCATACTTTTCGCACTCCCCAAGTGAGATCAGTTCACCAAACGTTTAACTGGGTTCCACAAGGCACAAGAAGAGTTGGAAGACACAGGCCTACATGGCTGAGGACTATGAAGTGCGAAGTAGAGGATGAATGGAGAAGTATTGAATTAAAAGCTCAAGATAGAGATGACTGGCAGAATCTAACCAAGGCCCTTTGTGCAAATAGGCGTAGGAGGAGAGGATGAGATATAATATACGGTACATTTCTGAGTGAGGGACACCTTAACGTGGTGAAAGTTTGCGCATCGCCATGATCAGCAAACCTGTGCTAGTCAGGGACACCCATACTAGGTTGGTTTGCAGTGAGCAATGAGACGAAAATCTCCCACCATCACCAATCCGCATTGCCCAGCGTAGTGATGAAAACAGGCTAAACCCGCAAACAGTGGCCACTTTCCTCTTGGTATGGGTAGAAGAGAGTCTTTAGCTATGGTAAGCAGCTCTTCTAGGAGGACACTCCAAAATCAGAACAATTGTTCTCTAGTCTTGGGTAGTGCCATAGCCTCTGTACCATGGTCTTCCACTGTCTTGAGTTAGAGTTCTCTTGCTTGAGGGTACACTCGGGCACACTATTCTATCTTATTTCTCTTCCACTTGTTTTGGTAAAGTTTTTATACTTTATTTAGGAAATATTTATTTTGATGTAGTTACTGTTCTTGAAACATTTTATTTTTCCTTGTTTCCTTTCCTCACTGCGCTATTTTCCCTGCTGGAGCCCCTGGGCTTATAGCATCCTGCTTTTCCAACTAGGGTTATAGCTTAGCAAGTAATAATAATAATAATAATAATAATAATAATAATAATAATAATAATAACATGGATTAGGACATGTCTGAGACCTTTGTCCTGCAGTAGAAACGGCTACATTTGTTGTTGAAATGTACATGGTCAGGGGACCTCTAGAGTCTTGCCTTTCTTGCCGGTAACCCATCCAAGGACTGACCATGTCCAATGTGGCCATTCAATTGCTGTTTCATGAACTTGTTGAAATAAGCAGCATTGTCAAGTAAGGTGAAAGTATTAACTTTCTAAAGGAGAAAATGAGATTAAATCCCTTTGAAAAACTCCATCAGGTTTGGAAAGTAAGATTTTCTTCTTGCGAAATTTGAAAATTTATTAATTCATTGATTAATTAAGAAAATTGTTTAAGTCTTTTTATGGTTTATGTATGACATATCTGTTTTGATATTGTTACTGTTTTCAAAATATTTTATTGTTAATTTTTTTTCCCATATTGTTTATTTATTTCCTTTCCTCACTGGGCTCTTTTACCCTTGTGCTTATAGCATCTTGCTTTTCTAAGTAGGGTTGTAGCTTAGCTAATAATGATAATAATAATAATAATAATAATATTAATAATAATGATACACATCCGAGGAATTGCAAAAAAAAAAAAAAAAAAAAAAAAAAACTCATCTAGATAACTTAGTGTGAAACCGATATAGATGTCTTAGAGCATAGGGTTGTGGTGGCCGATGTGGTAACGTCCCTGACTGGTGAACGCCAGACTGGGGTTCGAGTCACGCTCAAACTCGTTAGTTTCTACGGTCACTGAAACCTCATCATCCTTGTGAGCTAAAGATGGGGGCTTTGAGGGAGCCTATAGATCTATCTGCTGAGTCATCAGCAGCCATTGCCTGGCCCTCCATGGTCCTAGCTTGGGGGCTGATCATATGATTTACTCAGTCTCTAGGGCATTTGTCCTGCTTGATAGGGTAATGTCACTGTCCCTTGTTGCCTCTGCCATTCATGAGCGGCCTTTAAACCTTTAAAATACCTGGAATAATGTTCATGGTCATCGTTTCGAGATCTATCGACTCGATCAATAAAACTGCTTATTTTAATAAAATGAGATGTACCAGATCGAGTTTAAACCGGATAAAACTGAATTGCTGACCTACGCAATAGCATCTGAAGGCAAGCAAAGGACCTGGGACTAGTCCAACTTGTTTTTCTTGATAATAATTTGGTGGCCTTTAACTTCTCGTCCAACGTATGGTACTATTTGGGTTGAGGTAAATGGCATTATTTTGCTTTACATCAAGAACTGTTTTCCTGTTCCTGTCACACAGGGGAACGCTACGCATTACATTATTATTATTATTATTATTATTATTATTATTATTATTATTATTATTATTAGTATTACTTGCTAAGCTACAACCCTAGCTGGAAAAGCAAGATGCTATAAGCCCAAGAGGCCTAACAGGGAAACATAGGCCCGTGAGGAAAGGAAACAAGGAAATAAATAAACTACAAAAGAAGAATAAACAATAATAAAATACTTCTAGAATAGTAACAGCATTGAATTAGATCAATCCCATATAAGCTATAAAAACTTCAAAAGACAAGAGGAAGAGAAATAAGAGAGAACAGTGTGCCCGAGTGTACCCCAAAGCAAGAGAACTCTATATGACCTACAAGATCAATTTATCGTATACATTCTTAAGCATTTTCTATATTACACAGCTTATTCAGTGGTTATTATCAAATCCACATTATCGAAACACTGAGGAAACAAGAAAATCTTCAGTTTCTTCTTGAAAGCCTTAATATCTTCAGTCTTTCGGATGCCCAGTGAGAGTTTGTTGTATAGGCCTAGTCTTGGAACCGCATATCTAGTTGGAGTCTGTTGTATAGTCTTGGGACCACATATTTAAGAGCTCTAGAACATATAGTAGAGGTACAGCCGCATATTTAAGAGCTCTAGAAACTACAGTAGACATACAACTTGACTCCAATAATTTGAAACCATCTATGACTATTCTCGTGTCAACACGATTTGTTTGCTGCACGATGGGTAGCAATTCTCTTTGATGCTTTGGACGTCCGGTTCTGATAACTTGAAAATTGACACTTGTGAGGGGGTAGACTGAAGGGTAAAGGTCTCAAAAGCCTTTTCAGACTGCAAAGGCCTTTTAGACTGTAAATGCTTATTCAGGCTGTAAGGGCTTTCCAGACAATAAAGGCTTTCTCAGACTGCAAAGGCTTTCCAGACAACAAAGGCTTTTTCAGACTGCAAAGGCTTTCCGGACTACAAAGGCTTTTTCAGACTGCAAAGGCTTTCCAGACTACAAAGGCTTTTTCAGACTGCAAAGGCTTTCCGGACTACAAAGGCTTTTTCAGACTGCAAAGGCTTTCCGGACTACAAAGGCTTTTTCAGACTGCAAAGGCTTTCCAGTCAACAAAGGCTTTTTCAGACTGCAAAGGCTTTCCGGACTACAAAGGCTTTTTCAGACTGCAAAGGCTTTCCAGACTACAAAGGCTTTTTTAGATTACAAAGGCTGTTTCAGACTGCAAAGGCTTTCCAGACTACAAAGGCTTTTTCAGATTGAAAGGACTTTTCAGACAGTAAAAGCTTTCTCTGCATGCAAAGGCTTTTTCAGACTACAAAAGCTTTTTCAGACTGCAAAAGCTTTTTCTGACTGCAAAGGTTTTTTTTAGACCACAAAGGCTTTTTCAGACTGCAAAAGCTTTTTCTGGCTGCAAAGGCTTTTTTAGACTACAAAGGCTTTTTCAGATTGAAAGGACTTTCCAGACTGTATAAGCTTTTTCAGACTGCAAAGGCTTTTCCGATTACAAAGGCTTTTTCAGACTGCAAAGGCTTTTTCAGACTGTATAAGCTTTTTCAGACTGCAAAGGCTTTTCCGATTACAAAGGCTTTTTCAGACTGCAAAGGCTTTTTCAGACTGCAAAAGCTTTTTCTGACTGCAAAGGCTTTCCAGACTACAAAGGCTTTTCCAGACTGCAAAGGCTTTTTCTGACTGCAAAGGCTTTCCAGACTATAAAAGCTTTTTCAGACTGCAAAGGCTTTTCCAGACTGCAAAGGCTTTTTCCGACTGCAAAGGCTTTTTCCAACTGCAAAGGCTTTTTCAGACTGCAAAAGCTTTTTCTGACTGCAAAGGTTTTTTTAGACTACAAAGGCTTTTTCAGACTGCAAAAGCTTTTTCTGGCTGCAAAGGCTTTTTTAGAATACAAAGGTTTTTTCAGATTGAAAGGACTTTCCAGACTGTATAAGCTTTTTCAGACTGCAAAGGCTTTTCCGACTACAAAGGCTTTTTCAGACTGCAAAGGCTTTTTCAGACTGTAAAAGCTTTCCAAACTACAAAGGCTTTTTCAGACTACAAAGGCTTTTTCAAACTGCAAAAGCTTTCCAAACTACAAAGGCTTTTCAGACTACAAAGGCTTTTCCAAACTACAAAGGCTTTTTCAGACTGCAAAAGCTTTCCAGACTACAAAGGCTTTCCCAGACTGCAAAGGCTTTTCCAGACTGCAAAGGCTTTTCCACACTGCAAAGGCTTTCAAGACTGCAAAAGCTTTTTCTGACTGCAAAGGCTTTCTAGACTACAAAGGCTTTTCCAGACTGCAAAAGCTTTTTCTGACTGCAAAGGCTTTCCAGACTACAAAGGCTTTTCCAGACTGCAAAAGCTTTTTCTGACTGCAAAGGCTTTCCAGACTTCAAAGGCTTTTTCAGATTGCAAAGGCTTTTCCTGACTACAAAGGCTTTTCCAGACTACAAATACTTCCCAGACTACAAAGGCTTTTCCAGACTGCAAATGCTTTCCAGACTTTTTTACAAAGGCTTTTCAGACTGCAAAGGCTTTTCCAGACTACTAAGGCTTTTCAGACTGCAAAGTCTTTCCAGACTACAAAGGCTTTTTCAGACAGCAAAGGCTTTTCAGACTGCAAAAGCTTTCCAGACCACAGCGTTGGGGCTGATATTTTCAGCAAAGGATCGTAGAATAGCTTAAATAGGTGATCACTCAGTCTAGAGTACTCTAACTCAGTCTATCTCTCTCTAATACATATATCTACTGCGCCTCACTACAGTCTACTAACAGCCAGGAACACAATTTCACTTATTAGGTTAATAGATTTACCCCATGTCGTCTGTTCGATATATAAGTCGGGGCCGTCCCATACTAGGTTGGTTTTCTGTGAGCAATCAGACTAAAGTCTCCCACCAGCACCAATCTGCAATGGCCAGTGTGCTGATGAAATGACCAAACCCTCCTGCAGTGGACTAGAAACGGCTGAATTTGTTGTTGTTGTTGTTGTTGTCTATTTGCTTGTCTGGCTTAAGGATCAAACTCGCAGGTTCCTAGCTTGTGAGCAAAGAGAGAGAGAGAGAGAGAGAGAGAGAGAGAGAGAGAGAGAGAGAGAGAGAGAGAGAGAGAGAGAGAGAGAGCTTAGTTTTTATGAACGGTTTCTTTCCCTAAACAGTCAGGCTATGGAATTAATTTTGAACTTCTGTTTACCCATATATATATATATATATATATATATATATATATATATATATATATATATATATATATATATATAATGTGTGTGTGTATATATATATATATATATATATATATATATATATATATATATATATATATATATATATATATATACCATCCTGTCCATTATTTTTGAAGTTGAGTCCACTCCTTTTATATAATACACTGGTTTCATATAATTAAAAAAAATATATAAAATATTAAAAATATCCTCAACTTCTGTACTCCTTAACTCATTACACCATTTACGTCATTCTCAAGTCTACGAATAAGACCAAGAAAGGAAAGAATAAGGAAGTAATTATTTGGATAAAGCTTCCTCTATTACGTTTTCAGACGATAAGACTTTAAGTGATGTCTCTTGTTTATAAAAACGTCGTTGGATGTGTTTTTGTGACTGACGTCTGGAACCCGGATATGCGTGACTTAAGTCACCAAACAAAGATATTAATTGAATATATAAAAAGGGAGGTAACGCAATAAAAAATGAAGTCCCAGATGCGTGCCATCATAGCATCTTCATTGAACGATAATTGAATATTGAGCGCTGCAAGATGACTAGGCCTATTTATTTCCCTAAACTACTACGCATTTATCAACCCTTATCACTTGTTTTCCTTGTTAGTGTTCAAGGACTTGATTTTGTCGGATGGCTTCGTTCACGAGGAAGTTGAAACAAACTGAAAATATCTAGCGGTCCTTTTATGGGTCTACGAAACGTTATGATAAAAACTGTTTTGCATTGTTATATGTAAGCAATAATAATACAGCTGCCATCATCATCTTTAATGGCATTGTATTCACATATATAGAAGACCAAGAAATAAATACTGAAAGTTTAGAAACCTTTGTTTTTACGACCTAACGTAGAATCGTGCGGGTACTAATGGTTGCGTTCATCTACTCTGAGTTTTATAAAACCACCTTTCTAATGAAGATGAAAACATGCTGTATCTGCTAATTTAAGCACAGTAAGGTTATAAACCGGTAACATTAAACTGCAACTAAAAGCAACATTTAGCAAATTAGTTAACGATCCCACCGGAGAGCGCTGTCGAGCGCAACATGAAAGCGCTACGCTAAATAACCACCTGAACGCGCTATCAATGGTGACTCAAGGCTTGCAAATCGAGTTTCAGTGTGGCCATTGAAGCTGGCTGAGCGTGAACGGCAAGAACAACACTTTTCATCTTATTCTTCTTCTTCTTTTCGCTTTCGGAACTCTATCTCCGCCAGGTGCAGTTGCTTGTGAATACCTCGCACGCTTTCTTTTATTTGAAATTCCACACGTTTAGGTGATAGGGCGTGTAGTATTACTAGTTATTGTTATATCATTGTGTGATAAGTCCTGCTCATTAGAAATTACGTTGTTACTAAGAGTAACAGTAGTTTTGATTTTGCTTATACACTTTTTTTACAGAAACCAAAACATTTTTTAGTTGAAGTGCAAGTTTCCACCGAACCGGGATGAACGTACGCAAATGAAAGTGTAGTCCACCTGCGCTGAATTTGAGATAAGTGGATCAGAAACAATTAAAAACAAATTAAAGAATAACATTATTTGTTTAAAGTCACGATTATCCTTCGCGTGGATAAAGATCATCGTTTGCAACGATGCTCTCAATAAGGAGGTAAAAAATGCCCAGTGAAAGCATTGGAACTGGTATCGCCAGTCTCCAGAGGGGAGGAAAAAGTGTTAGGTGCAACTTCCAGTGGACGGGGAAACTTTCTCCCTGTCAGTATTAGACCTAGTCAAGACTTGGTAGCTTGGTGCACGCTCTGGTCTCGAGGGGGTGGATATTATTATTATTATCACAGACTAAGCTACGAGCACGAGGACTCCAACAGGGAAAATAGCTCAGTGAGGAAGAAATAAGGAAAAACATTATCAAGCGCGATATTTGTAGAACAAGAAAATTATTCTAAAAGCAAATGTGTTATGTAAATTCGCATCATGTATAATTTCACCTTTTTCAAATTGTTTTTGGTACTATGTTGCATTCTAGGTCTCGAATAAACTGTATTGCATATGCATATCGTGTTACTGGTCGCTTTCATACGCAACTCTAAAGAAGAAGAAGAAGAGGAGCTCGAACATCAACAAACTACTTAAGCAACATGATCGACGCCCACGAAGATGACGTCGTCAGACGTCGTGTCGCGGATTATTCGCAAATAGTCGATTCTTTCGTCATTAACAGAAATAGGAAGGACAATGAGAATACGGAAGATAACTGGGGACATTTACCTGACGTCTCCAGGTCCGAAATGCTGGGGAAGATGTCCAAGATAATGGTGCGGTTCTGGCATGAGATGATGAAAAACGTTATCCAGTATACGGCTTCTGCCGCTTACCAAACGTTGAGGAACGTCTACGAGAGAGTGTCTCACCACAGGCCAGAACGCCAGGAGCAGAGAGATTAACGGTTGAAGAAATGCTACTTATTATAGAGCATTTATATCAGTGAGATGTGATTTTCTTTCTGCTTTTGTTGTGTTCATATATAAAGTTGGATTATATTTTCTTTTACATTGTAAATTCAATTTGCGTGGCTTTTACTGTATAGTCATCTCATGCTCTGTCCCAGCTTGTAAGTAGTGCGTTTAGCAGAGTTCTGCAATGTATGGCATTTTGAAATAAATGTGAAAACAAAAAACGTTTTGAGTTTAGGATCACCCCTGTGTTGGAACAAACAGACAGACACACACACACACTATATATATATATATATATATATATATATATATATATATATATATATATATATATATATATATATATATATATATATATATATATATATAAATCAGCCTTTGGCAGTCCACTGCAGGACAAAGGCCTCAAATATATCCATATATATATATATATATATATATATATATATATATATATATATATATATATATATATATATATATATATATATATATAATCAGCCATTGACGGTCCACTGCAGGACAAAGGCCTCAGATATGTCCGTCCAATCGCGTCTTTTTATGGTCTTCCTATGCCAGTCTATAACCGCAAGTTTTCCCTAGCTCGGCAATCCATGTGTGTGTACATATGAATATAAATATATTAGTAATTAATGAAAGAAAAGTCAATCTTTGCCTACAAGTTGTATAATTCTGATGAGATATATATTTAAAACTAATTTCCGGGAAACACCTATCTCAGCCTGAACCACATTGTAAGAAAACGGGAACATATCACCCAGGTTATTTAGAATCAGTAACGATAGAAATTACTGCGTATTGTGCTATTATTGGTATTACCATAATATTAACTGTACTGTCATCGAAAGGTTATTATTGGTATTGTTATTGACAATGCTCGTACATATTCTTCATTACTTCTCATATAGTTTATCTACTTATTTTCTTTCCGAACTGGGTTATTTTACCCTGTTGGAGCCCTTGGGTTTTAAAGAATCTTGACTTTTTGAACTAGGGTTATAACTTAGCTAGTAATGACAATAAAAAAAATAATAACAGATCATTTATTCTATTCAGTGTGTTGTCACGAAGTGAGGTTGAATGAACACCGAAAAGGTTGATAATAACAGGTTTAAAAGTTACATACCATTGCACTAGTGACAGCGCTAAAACTAATCGTATATCCACTTGTTATTATGGGTTGAATGCCAACACTTTGTTTCCATCGAGACAATGACGGGAAGTGGATCCAAAACACATAATACACTTTGTTGACTGAATAACTGAAAAGGAAGTCGCCATGAAAACGCCACTTTCCAGAATACCAAATTTCCTACTTTTTGAAATGAGGGTGTATTGATGTTAGTTTATAAGAGACGTTGTGGAGAGACGGGAGCAAATATAATATCTGGGTGTAGTGATGGTTACAATATACACACGTCGGGACTTTTAAAGATAATTTTAAGATAGTAATTATACTTTCTTGTTACGAACTCACGTTGAATATCATCCAAGTGTGAAGAAACGGTACTATATTTTTCAAGCTTCTGCTTCCAAAATGATTAAGTGCATTTAGCTCTAAATATTTCACAAGCGCATCTTTTTTATATTTTGTTATAAAAATATAATTACATTTCATTAGGTTATCTTATTTCCGTGGTTATTCTATTGCAAAAATACAGCTGTGAACGTATAGGCCTACGGTATTTTCCAATAAGAAAAAAAAATATGAATTAAAATCAAAACAAACCAAAATTAAGATATATAGTCTATAAAACATATAGTTTAATGGGTCTGGTCTATGTTTCTTAGTTATTTTGACAACTGTTATATAGGAAATGTAATCTTTTGTTGATCATCATCATCATCATCTCCCCCTAGGCCTATAGACGCAAAGGGCCTCAGTTAGATTTCCCCAGTCGTCTCCTTCTTGAGCCAGTCGTCTCTATCTTGAGCATTCAAATTAATACTTCTCTATTCATCACCTCCTACTTCACGATTTATAGTTCTCAACCATGTAGGCCTGGGTCTTATAACTCTTCTAGTGCCTTGAGGAGCCCAGTTGAAAGTTTGGTGAACTAATCTCTCTCGTGGAATGCGAATACAGTTTTGTAAATACCGTATTTACTTTCTTTTTGTAAGTATGATTCATTGACATTTTCTGTTTTTTTTTTCAACGTTGTAGTTTTGTAGTGATGTACCGAACCAGCAAATTGTTAATGTCCCTTACTCACGTGAATGACAGAGATGAAATGAAATCAGTTTCACACTTCGATTCACGAGTTCAAACTGATAAATAGTTCATGAATTACAAAGCGAATTTCCTTTGCCTGTCATGTCATTTGAGAGAGTACT
>NC_090741.1:59315192-59325192 GCF_036898095.1 Palaemon carinicauda
GTTAAAGTCACAAGAGGTAGGAGAATTAGCACAATATGAGCAAAAGTAATTAGTGTGGAATGGTAGTAGTAGTAGTAGTAGTAGTAGGCCTAATGATAATGGTACTAATATTCTTATGCTTATGATTCAGCTAGTTTCAGTGAAACTACAAAGTTAACGTTTCTTTTAATAAACTCTTTTATTCAACAATCACAAGTTTACTCCGTTTCGTCATCTCTTCGTTCTATTTATTTATATATTCCATAAATAAACGACTAATGTAGAGATGGGTTAAAACTGAGAAGACGATAAATATATGACCTTTTGTTCAACACCGCAGAAATATGTTTACATTTTGAAATAGAGTGGGCACTCGATAGAGCGCATACCTTCGCCTACTTCATATTGTATATCACAAGATCGGCAATTGAATTGTGCACATTTTGGCACTAGTTCCATCCAAATCAGATAAAAATTGACCATGATATGGCAAAAAGACTTTTTATGACCTAATCGTGACCGTGACCTTGACTTTTGACCCAATCACCCCCAAAATCTAATCAAATTGTCCTTGGATCATGGTCAATCATCTCACCAAATTTAATGAGATTTGGTCTAATGGTTTTTGAGTTATGTGAATAACAAACACGTAAACAGACATACAAAAACATACGCCTATATAAACATAGCCTTAAGGAAGTTGTTGTAGGTAATACCAAGAAAAAGAAGACCTCAGTTCACGTTTATAAGAGTAAAAATAAAAACCTCTCCTCAAGTAACATCGTTCTACGGAAGAAGAGTGAATAAGAATTAAAAAATGGTGATCTCAATGCAGGTTATGAGGGGCGCCCATCGAGATTGCTATCCACCGTTCATTACCGTTATGTTTGTCACGCGCTCCTCCGTAACAGTTCATGCAGACTTGATTAACGAACTCCTCCCTCGTCCAGGTACGATTTTTTTTTTCGTCATTTGATATTCTTCTCTCTCTCTCTCTCTCTCTCTCTCTCTCTCTCTCTCTCTCTCTCTCTCTCTCTCTCTCTCTCTCTCTCTATCTGGCGGGAAATTCAAATTGTCAGATATAGTTGATTTGTCGTGGATAGTTTATTGGGTAAGGAATGATAATTTTAACACAAGCCGTTATTTCTTCATGAATATTACTATTTTGTAATCATTGTGCATGTAATATATATATATATATATATATATATATATATATATATATATATATATATATATATATATATATATATATATATATACACATACATAGGCCTATATATCCTTTTCTGAGTGGGGATACCTTAACGTAATGAAAGAGTTTGTGTATCGCCATGATCAGCAAAGCTGTAATAGTTAGGGCCAACCATACTAGATAGGTTTGCTGTGAGCGATCAGACAAAAATCTCCCACCATCACCAATCTGCATTAGCCAGAGTAGTGATGGAAACTGCCCAAACTCCAGACATGAATAATGACATGTCTGAGGCCTTTGTCCTGCAGTGGACTATAAATGGTTATATTTGTTGTGGTTGTAATATATATATATATATATATATATATATATATATATATATATATATATATACACATATATATATATATATATATATATATAAAACAAGGTTAAACAGACATTTTCAAGGCCTGCAAGATTATGATAAAGTCTTCAACTGGTCCCTGCGTTCATTATTATTATTATTATTATTATTATTATTATTATTATTATTATTATTATTATTATTATTATTTCTTTTTTTCTCTCTATCACAGTCTTTCGACTGTGTGGCATTTATAGTGTAGGGTTCCGGTTGGCATCCTGCCCCCTTAGGAGTTCATCACTGTTCTGATTATATGCACCGTTCCTAGGATCCCACTCTTCCTGGAGCTACATCAGCCTCTAGTTTTTTCTAGACTCCTTTTCAAGGATCTTGGGATCGTGCCTAGTGATCCTATGATTATGGGTACAATTTCCACTGGCGTATCCCATATCCTTCTTATTTCTATTTTCCCTCTCCTTTTCTTCAACTCTGGAGTCCTATGGTACTACGACATCAATGGGTGATACTTTCTTCTTGATTTTGTCAATTAACGTCACGTCTAGTCCATTTGCACGTATCACCATATCTGTTCTGATACCATTATTATTATTATTATTATTATTATTATTATTATTATTATTATTATTATTACTTCCGGCGAGGAAAGGAAATAAACTATAAGAAAAGTAAAGAACGATTGAAATGAAATAGTTTAAGAACAGTAATATTAAAACGATTCTTTCATATATAAACTATAACAAATATAAAAAGAGGAAGAAAAATCCGATAGAATAGTGTGCCCAAGTGTACCCTCAAGCAAGCGAACTCTAATCCTGGAAGGCCATGGTACAAAGGCTATGGCACTACCCAAGACTAGAGAATAATGGTTTGATTTTGGAGTGTCCTCCTAGAAGAGCTGCTTACCATAGCTAAAGAGTCTCTTCTACCCTTAGCAAGTGGTAATTAGCCACTGAATAATACATTACAATAATTAACCCCTTCAGTGAAGAAGAATCGTTTCTGTTATCTCAGTGTTATCAGGGATATGAGGAAATAGGAGTATGTGTAAAGAATAATCCAGACTATTCGGTGTATGTGTAGGTAAAGGAGAAACGAGCCGTAACCAGAGAGATAAACAATGCAGTGTTCTTAATTTTTTATTCTTTTTTTTTTCTTTGACCTTTCATGCCTAATCAAAGAGGTTCTTTAGTACTGACTGGCGTTGATGCTTCTCTCCACTCTAAAATATCTAGAACTGTTTCTTCCACGTTAGGAACAGTGTCATGCCTTATCATTTTTCTCATATTTATGTTGATTAGCTAAGTCATACTACTAGTATCTTCGCATGAGTTAAAGTTGAAGAATCGATTCCCTGTGTTTATTTGGGCGCGTTCCTTGCGCCTATTTCCGTGTTAAATTGCTCCAAAAGAATTACCAGTTATATGTCATACGAAAATCCCGTAGGTTTAACGAGACGCCTTTTGTCTGAACGGAAGTGCAGCCTCGGGAGGAAAGGGAATATGAATAAAAATACAGTTTTGTATAGTAATGAGGGCCGTAACTTTATAAGCTCAATGGCTGGAGGTATGTGCGGGAGGAGGTGTGAAGAACGGACCCGGTAGTTAGCGCCTCCTTTCCTGGGTCTATTCTTGTCGAATGGCTCCTGCCAAACCTCACCCTTATCGTATTATCTCATTACGAATAGTAAGTAATGGGTGGAGAGGTGAAACTCCAACTCTACACCTACTCCAGCTAGTTGTAGCACTAGTACCACTGCTATTACTGCTACTATTCCTGTTAGGAGGGCGTCTGAAGATACTTCAAACGCCTACGGAAACGGGGAAGCTGCACGTAAATTATGCAAATTCGGAAAATCTCTCCGGAAGAGTTATTCACTGTAGTTCAGATCCCGGTAGAATAATCTACCGTTTGAAAGGTTAATTCAGGCGTAGAAAACTATTGAGTCATGAAATGTTGCTACGCCAGCCTTGATGCTCAGTTAGATCTGGCAAATTCTCATTTTAATAGCTTTATAATTATTACTTAATAATACCACCTCTATGGACAATTTATCTTTCTAATGTGAAGGCCTATAGGACGAACAGCATATTATTTCTATTGTATTTAATTGAACATGATTATAGAAACTAGGCCTACCCCATGGTGAATTTATGGACTCATGTTATTGTAAATATTGCTATTACTTGCTAAGTTACAGCCCTAGTTGGAAAAGCAGGATGCTATAAGCCCGGGGGCTCCAACAAGGAAAATAGCCCAGTGAGGAAAGGAAACAGGAAAAATGAGATATATTAAGAACAGTAATAACATTAGAATGGAACATTTTAAGAACAGTAACAAAATTAAAATAAATATTTCTTATATAAACTATTAAAACTAACAAAACAAGTGGAAGAGAAAAAAAAATAGTAGTGTGCCCGAGTGTACCCTCAAACAAGAAAACTCTAACCCAAGACAAGTGGAAGACCATGGTACAGAGGCCATGGCACTACCCAAGACAAGAGAACAATCGTTTGATTTTGGAGTGTCCTTCTCTTAGAAGAGCTGCTTACCATAGCTAAAGAGTCTGTTGTACCCTCAACAAGAGGAAAGTAGCCACTGAACAATTATAGTGCAGTAGTCAACCCCTTGAGAGAAGGATAATTATTTGATAGTCCCAGTGTTGTCAGGTGTATGAGGATAGAGGAGAATATGAAAAGAATAGGCCAGACCATTCAATGTATGTGTGGGCAAAGGGAAAATGGACCGTAACTAGAGAGAAGGATCTTATGTAGTACTCTTAACAGTCAAAAGACCGAATAACTTTCTAGCGGTAGTATCTGAACGTGTTTCTGGTGCCCTGCAAATTAACAATTCCACAAGGGGTCCAAATTGCACGTCCCGAACGAGCAGTGAAACAAAACGGCTTTTATATTCTCAACCTCGACGGGTGAACCAACTCGACAGTTTGTCTATTTCGACGAAATTTCCTCGTGTCGAAATGGCTTTTGGCGAAACGTAATTTCGAATACGTGTTCCTTTGGCGAAATGTCTGTGGAATTGGTTAGGATAAACATGGAAGAGGAAAAAAGAATATGTAGACAATTTTCAGAAATTTAAGAAAGGAAGAAAAAGGGTTTTTCAATTTTAGTCACAATGTTAAATCAAGATTTGCAATACGAACTACGTCACCCTTGTAAGCTATGGAGGGGTAATATTTGGAGGAGCCCATAGGTCTACTTGTTGATTCATCAGCAACAATTGCCTGGCCCTCCTTGGTCCTAGCCTGGGTGGAAAGAGAGCTTTGGACCTGATCATTATGTATATGTGGTCAGTATCTAAAACTTTGCCATGTTTCTAAATATAAAACGCACACATTTATAGATTAGTGTATCATTATCTAAACTAGACAAAGATCTAATATATATATATATATATATATATATATATATATATATATATATATATATATATATATATATATAAATATATATATATATATATACCAATTTTGAAAGAGTAAGTCTACACAAACATCAAGGAAAACTTATGCTAAATTAATTTAGTATCTATATGAAACTCTATTAAAAATTATTCTATGAAGGAGTTGACATGTCCTTCATTATAGTGATCTTCCTAATCAGGTAGTTTAATCAGTAGAACTTCAAAAGTTCAAAGTTGGAGCAAATGTTTTTATGTTGACCAGGCTGACATGAGTCTTTTTATAGTTTATATATGACATATCTGTTTTTGACGTTGTTAATAGTTTATATAGGACATTTCTGTTTTGATGCTGTTACTGTTTTTAGAATGATATATTGTTAATTCATTCTCATCATTTATTGATTTCCTTATTTCCTTTCCTCAATGGGCTATTTTTCCCTATTGGAGCCCTTGGGCTTATAGCATCTTGCTGTTCCAACTAGGGTTGTGGCTTGGCTGGTAATAATAATAATAATAATAATAATATAATTGAACTATCATTAAAGAATCTTTCTTTCGTCTGGGACTCGAATCTCATGTTAGTCTCAGCGCCACACCTCCAATCTACATCCGTTAGGCCTATTATCTTCTCATGCGCGAGTATCATTGCTAATAATAATAATCATATCAATAACGATACTTGAGAATGATTATGATAAATCTGAAATTGAAGCCCTGGCCATAGATTCCAGTCGAGTGACGTCGAATAAAGCCTTCGTCACAGAAGATGGCTATGTGGCCATTTGATTTTGTCCCCAACGGAGTCTGGATATCATCTCCCGTCTCTATAATCTAACTTTTCATGTTTCCTTCATTTTTTTTCTTTCTTTTTCCTTCCGCGCGATCGGGGAATAGAATGGAAGTTGGAACTTCTAGGGAGATCTGTGTCATACTAATTACCTCGCCTGATCAGCCATACTTTAGTCTCATTTGATCAGCCACATTATTGTGATCGGATCAAAACATGCAGCGCAGTTAAAGTTCACTGAACGTATACGGGATACAGAAAGGTTTTTAGTTTAAAATTAGAATATATTATCAAATAGGTTTTAAATGCAGGATGGCCCTATTGTATTGAAAGCAGATACACATTTTGAAAAACGGAAGAGTGAAATTAAACGAGAGCAAATGTCTGATAACTGTAAAAGACAAATGACATATGATTTCACTGCATATTAAACTAAATTGCCAGGGTTGAAAGTAAAGCAATGGTACATCTCTGAGCGATAATTCGCACGTGAAATTTCCTCTCTATCGTACGTGGAGAACAATTATGATGCCCATAGAATGGTAATTAAAAGGACTGACACGGGTTCCAACCTAGATTTATTCCAATCTCAATAAGCTTTTAAACGCCCCACCCATATCTTACTTTTTAAACACGTTCCCCCCACGCCACCACCCCCACCGTTAGCACCTCCCTCGAATAAAGTAAGCCGTTGACTTTGGTTGGCTGGGTGTTACAGTAAGGAAGGGCGTGGAAGTCAAAGCCGTTCACGCAGGCAACGGTAGTGCTACTCCTGGTGCTGGTGCTCAGGTCTGGTTCCCTTCGCGGATCACACTTCCCGGGCGACCTCCCCAAGAAGAAGAGGCTTGACGTCAAAAGAAAAAAGAAGTATTAAACCTGATGTGGAGGAAAAGACAAAACAGTATAAGAAGATAAACTTTGGAGGCGCCGTTGTAAAGGCTACGATGCCTCGCCCCAGAACCTGAACCGATAACAAAACAAATTCAGTTCGTTTTCAGACTTCGATGTCTCAATCTTCTGTCCCTCTTTTTAGTTGACTTAGTGGCCAATTTGACATTTTAACACCTGGACTATGTTTAAAACCGTAACCCTGGATAAGTGTATTTTGTGACATCGTCAAAATGTGGTTTGATAACGGAAATAATGTGATTATTCGTCTGTCCGGTGAGGTTGAACATTCGTGGCTCGTTTCAAATTGACACAGGGAACATTATCATTCAGGATTTTGTGGAGCGAAGTGAACTTTAATTACCAGTGTGTATCAAGACATTATCCTGCAAGGAAAGGGAAATTAAAAAAGACTTCAATAAGATAATTTGCGCAAGACAGCGTGAATTCAAAGTGAAATAAGACTATATTTGCTTTCGGATAGAAAAGGTTGGTTTATTTCAATCCCTATTACTTAAGTTTCTGTCAAATGTAATGTTTTGATAAGTGCACAGAATTTTCCTTAGGAATTATAGTTTTAAAACTTATTAGCTAACCGGTTCGCAAGACAAAACTTGGGACCAAGTTGCTAGTCCCAAGTTCCCAACTGGTACTCCACTTTCTCCCTAGGTTTGTGTACTCCAGTCAACATATTACGAGGTACATAATTCATTGGTTACGCTAACAAATACACAGAAGAGCTTTCAAATATTGGAAATGAGACTCGCCATATTTAAAACCGTACATACACGTGTTTATGGGTGTGTGTGTAAAAGTTATGCTGATATTTGCTCGCACTCTTTACTCATAGGATCCTTGCGTTAATGGATTTGAAGAGCCAAGATATTATATTAAATGTGCAGCCTTCCTGCTGTGCCCTGTATCCATTTGGCTGTCCAACTCCTTCAACATGTCCTTCATTTTAACATCCAACCCTGTTTCCTTTCTTCTATCGTGCTGAATGGTCTTCCTGGACCCAGTGCCTGATGACGAGGCTCAAATTCATAAATTTAATCAATTACAGGATAATCGCTTTATTGCTCAATGTTAGATTTATTTAACAAGAGGCCGACGTTACTGGCAACTTCGTGCCTTTATTTATCCAGGGTCCTAGAAGGATCTTAGGCTTGTAAAGTGGAACACTGTAAGAGTAAGGAAAAACAGACGTAGAGAGTGAATTCCAAAGCTTCGTAACTATAAGACTGAATAAATCTCCTCAAATTTGAATTTTGGTTTCAATCAACAATATTACTAATAATGATGATAACAAAAACTCAAAAATTGTGGATAGATAGATAGATAGAAGAAGCAATGGAAAGGAATAGATTGTATATCCAAGGCGTGCAGTGTACTGTGCTGAATATTATTATTATTATTATTATTATTATCATTATTATTATTATTATTATTATTATTATTATTATTATTATTATTATTATTATTATTTGCTAAGATGCAACCCCAGTTGGAAAAGCAGGATTCTATAAACCCAAGGGCTCCATCAGTGAAAATAGCCCAGTGATGTAAGGTAATAAGGAAACAAACAACAAGAAAAGGTTAAGAGCAATAACAACATTAAAATAAATCTTCCATATATAGACAATAAAACTTCAAAATAACCAGAGAAAGAGAAATAAGATAGAACAGTGTGCCCGAATGTACCATCAAGCAAGAGATCTCTAACCCAAGGCAGTGGGAGACCATGATACAGAGGCTATGGCACTACCCAAGACTAGAGAACAATGGTTTGATTTTGGAGTGTCCTTCTCCTAGAAGAGCTGCTTACCATAGCTAAAGAGTCTCTTCTACCCTTACCAAGAAGAAAGTAGCCACTGCACAATTACAGTGCAGTAGTTAACCTAAGAGAAGAAGAATTGTTTGGTAATTTCAGATAAGGAACAAATATATATATATATATATATATATATATATATATATATATATATATATATATATATATAAATGAGGAAAGAGCAGAACGTGTATAGAATAGGTCAGGTTATTCTTTGTATGAGTCGGCAAGGAGGAAATGAGCCGTAACCAGAGAGAAGGATCCAATGTAGTACTGTCTGGCCAGTCAAGGGACCCAATAACTGTCTAGCGGTAGTATCTCAACGGGTGGCTGGTACCCAGGCCAACCTACTACCAGGATACCAGTGGTATCCGGTTTGTACTGGTTGAGCTATTTTTTAGGCGTCGAATTTATCAAACTCCAGTTTATTCAGTTTGAAGGAAAAATCTACTCTTCCCAGTGTAATTAGTGAAAATTCTATTTTATGCTTTTTACTCATTACTTTTCATATATAATTTATTTATTTCCCTATTTCCTTTCGTTGATGATAATAGACATAATGATTAAAATAATAATAATGATTAAAATAATAATGATTAGAATATTTAAAAGAATAATAATTAGAATATTTAGAATAATAATAATGATTGAAATAATAATGATTAGAATATTTAAAATAATAATCAAAATAATAATAATAATTTAAATCATTAAAATAATAATAATTGGAATTATTAAAATAATAATAATTATTCAAATAAAAATAATTAACATGATGATTAGAATAATAATAATGATTAAAACAATGATAATATTTAAGGCGATTGAAATAATAATGATATTAAAATACTCGAAATTATAATAATAATTTTCAAAATAATGAAAATGATAATAATACTCTTTACAATGTGGGAAAATATACAATTCTGTTATGAGCCAACAGTTAATTTTTTATTGACAACAATAATAATAACAATCATAGAATTTGACAGATCTACACGAGAATGTTGCTTCAATCAATGATACTGATAGTGAAAGAAACAGGAAATTGGTGACTTCTAATAATGCTATTAATAATTGAATCACGATGATTATGGAAACATTTTAAAGGTTTATTATTATTATTATTGTTGTTGTTGTTGTTATTATTATTATTATTTATTTATTTATTTATTTTTGTAGTTATTGTTATTTTGAAGGTTTATTATTATTATTATTATTATTATTATAATTAGCTAGGCTACAACCCTAGTTGGAAAAGCAAGATGCTACAAACCCAGGGGCTCCAATAGGGAAAAATAGCCCGGTGAGGAAATGAAATTAGGAAATAAATAAACGGTATAAGAAGTAATGACTAATTAAAATAAAATATTTCAGAAACATTAACATTAAAACAGATATTTCATATATACTGTAAAAAGACTTATGTCAGCCTGTTCAGTATAAAAACTGTTGCTGCAAGTTTGAACTTTTGAAGTTCCACCGATTCAAATACCCAATTAGGAAGATCATTCCACAACTTGGTCACAGCTG
>NC_090741.1:59332692-59405373 GCF_036898095.1 Palaemon carinicauda
GAATGATCTTCCTAATCGGGTAGTTGAATCAGTAGAACTTCAAAAGTTCAAAGTTGCAGCAAATGTTTTTATGTTGAGCAGGCTGTCATAAGTCTCTTTTTATAGATTATATATGAAAGATCTATTTTAATGCTGTTAATGTTCTTAGGAGATTTTATTTTAATTGTTTATTACTTTTCATATCGTTAATTTATGTCCTTATTTCCTTTCCTCACTGGGCTATTTTTCCCTGTTGGAGCTCTTGGGCTTATAGCTTCCAGCTTTTCCAACTAGGGCTGTATCTTATATAATAATAATAATAATAATAATAATAATAATAATAATAATAATAATAATAATAATAAAGAAAAAAATATAAAATTATAAGTTAACACAAATTTACGTTTATATTAACATTGAGGATAAGCAGATATTTAACATATCAAATATGAATTGAAATTTACGTTAACAGGAAAGTCTTTTTATATTAATATTTTTATCTAAAACTTTTTTTTCTTTATTCTTATTTTTCAAAACAGATCAAAACACTAAATTTATTGAACATTTATTACCGTTCCTTACAATTTTTATATTGTAAACATCAAAGGATCGAGATATTAAATGATAGAACCTAAAGTTCACATATCATGAGTCTGTTGGGTTTCTTAATTTTATTGCAAATATTTTTAAATGCTAAAAACGTTTTTTATGATAACAGTATGGATATTACAGTTTTCGTAACAGATAAGGCTTGGGATATGTAATTTACGACAGGTCATAAAAAGGTCTTCTTCTTCTTCTTCTTCTTCTTCTTCTTCTTTCCCACCGTTATCCCTACGTTAAGGGGTCGGTTTCCTGATACGCCCTCCAATACCATTGATCAAAGGCATGCTCTTCCACCAAACCTCTTCTCTCCATATCATCCTTCCCCTTATCTCTCCATTCAATTCTCTGCCTCCCTCTTGATCTTCTCCCCACCTACAGGTTCCTCCCAAGCTCTCCTCACTCCCTCCCTAGCATCCATCCTCAACACGTGCCCACACCATCTCAGTCGTGACACTTATCTCCTCAGTAATCTTTACTAAGCCTGCCATTCTTCGTGTTTCATCCTCTAATTTTTACTATACCTGCCATTCATCTTAATTCATAATTTTCCACTCTTTCAAACAGTGATATTCCCATAATCATCCTCATCACTTACATAAGCATTTCTTCCTCTTTTCATCTTAGAGCTCACACTTCTGATCTATACATTAACACTGCTCTTATTACTGCACTACAGATCTTGACTTTTACCTTAATTGACTTTTTCTTATCACATACTACTCCTGCTCCTTCACTCCAATTCCACCAGGACTTATTAATTACCTTGTAATGTCTGTATGAATGACTGAATTCACTATGAACTGATACAGATAGATAATTAGTTTTTTATAATAGTTAATGTGTCCTGAATAATGGAAAATATTGTTTGATTAATTTATTATCGTATATGTAACTAATACCCTTTTCTGAGTGGGGCTACCTTAACGTAATGAAAGCGTTTGTGTATCAACGTGATGATAGGGTTTGTGTATCACCATAATCAGCAAAGCTGTACTAGTCAGGGATACCTGTACTAGGTAGGATTGCTGTGAGCGATCAGACTAAAGTCCTCATCATCAACAATTCCTCACCTGGCCAGCGTCATGGTTAAAACTGGCCAAAACCCAGACATGACTAAGGACATGTCTGAGGCCTTTATTATTATTATTATTATTATTATTATTATTACTAGCCAAGATACAACCCTAGTTGGAAAAGCAAGATGCTATAAGCCCAAGGGCTCCAACAGGGAAAAATAGCCCAGTGAGGAAAGGAAATAAGTAAATGAATAATGAAGAGAATAAATTAACAATATATCATTCTAAATACAGTAACAGCGTCAAAGCAGATATGCCCTATATAAACTATTAACAATGTCAAAAACAGATATGTCATATATAAACTATAAAAAGACTCATGTCAGCCTGGTCAACATGGACCAGAAACGGCTGGATTTGTTGTTGTTGTTGTTGTTGTTGTTGTGAAACATTGACACGCTTCCATTAGTTGTATTTGCATATCGTAGTGTAAAAGGTTTGTGGTGGCCTAGTGGAAACGTCCCTGCCTGCCTCTGGACTGGTGTTCGAGACCCGCTCAAGCTCGATAGTTTCTTGTAGTGTCTGCAACTTTACCATCCTTGTGAGCTGGGAATCCGGGCTCTGTGGAGCCTACAGGTCTACCTGCTGAGTCATCAGCAGCCATTGCCTGCCCCATGCTGGTCCTAGCTTGGGCATTGATCATATAGTATGTATGGTCAGTAATTGGCGCATTGTCACCGTCCCTAGCCTATTCTATTCACAAGCTACCTTTAAACATAGATACTGTTTTTTTTCTTACTTGTTAGAATATTTTCTACTTAGTTTGCTCTCGTATCCATGTTGCTCCTTTTCTATCTCGGTGTTATTCAAATTATCACAGCTATTTAAACAAGTGTCGTACAACTATGTATATATATATATATATATATATATATATATATATATATATATGTGTGTGTGTGTGTGTGTGTGTGTGTGTGTGTGCGTCTGTGTGTATATATATATATATATAAATAAATTTCTACCTCATACTTGGGATCGAACGCTAGCCCCTTCTAATGAAAGGCCAGGTCGAAACCAACCATGCCACGAGAGCCCATAAAAGGAAATCTGAACCTGACACTAATCTAGCTGTCCGAGGATTTACCTGGTGAGACATCAGTCTCTTTACCAGCGAGTTTTACCAGATTTCCCCGGGCCACCACGTGACACAATTGGTAGTAATTCATTCAAATTACCCCTAATGAGTCAATATGCATAAATATCAACACAACATCGTGTTCAAATAGAAATAAATTTCTACCTCATACTTGGGATCGAACGCTAGCCCCTTCTAATGAAAGGCCAGGTCGAAACCAACCATGCCACGAGAGCCCATAAAAGGAAATCTGAACCTGACACTAATCTAGCTGTCCGAGGATTTACCTGGTGAGACATCAGTCTCTTTACCAGCGAGTTTTACCAGATTTCCCCGGGCCACCACGTGACACAATTGGTAGTAATTCATTCAAATTACCCCTAATGAGTCAATATGCATAAATATCAACACAACATCGTGTTCAAATAGAAATAAATTTCTACCTCATACTTGGGATCGAACGCTAGCCCCTTCTAATGAAAGGCCAGGTCGAAACCAACCATGCCACGAGAGCCCATAAAAGGAAATCTGAACCTGACACTAATCTAGCTGTCCGAGGATTTACCTGGTGAGACATCAGTCTCTTTACCAGCGAGTTTTACCAGATTTCCCCGGGCCACCACGTGACACAATTGGTAGTAATTCATTCAAATTACCCCTAATGAGTCAATATGCATAAATATCAACACAACATCGTGTTCAAATAGAAATAAATTTCTACCTCATACTTGGGATCGAACGCTAGCCCCTTCTAATGAAAGGCCAGGTCGAAACCAACCATGCCACGAGAGCCCATAAAAGGAAATCTGAACCTGACACTAATCTAGCTGTCCGAGGATTTACCTGGTGAGACATCAGTCTCTTTACCAGCGAGTTTTACCAGATTTCCCCGGGCCACCACGTGACACAATTGGTAGTAATTCATTCAAATTACCCCTAATGAGTCAATATGCATAAATATCAACACAACATCGTGTTCAAATAGAAATAAATTTCTACCTCATACTTGGGATCGAACGCTAGCCCCTTCTAATGAAAGGCCAGGTCGAAACCAACCATGCCACGAGAGCCCATAAAAGGAAATCTGAACCTGACACTAATCTAGCTGTCCGAGGATTTACCTGGTGAGACATCAGTCTCTTTACCAGCGAGTTTTACCAGATTTCCCCGGGCCACCACGTGACACAATTGGTAGTAATTCATTCAAATTACCCCTAATGAGTCAATATGCATAAATATCAACACAACATCGTGTTCAAATAGAAATAAATTTCTACCTCATACTTGGGATCGAACGCTAGCCCCTTCTAATGAAAGGCCAGGTCGAAACCAACCATGCCACGAGAGCCCATAAAAGGAAATCTGAACCTGACACTAATCTAGCTGTCCGAGGATTTACCTGGTGAGACATCAGTCTCTTTACCAGCGAGTTTTACCAGATTTCCCCGGGCCACCACGTGACACAATTGGTAGTAATTCATTCAAATTACCCCTAATGAGTCAATATGCATAAATATCAACACAACATCGTGTTCAAATAGAAATAAATTTCTACCTCATACTTGGGATCGAACGCTAGCCCCTTCTAATGAAAGGCCAGGTCGAAACCAACCATGCCACGAGAGCCCATAAAAGGAAATCTGAACCTGACACTAATCTAGCTGTCCGAGGATTTACCTGGTGAGACATCAGTCTCTTTACCAGCGAGTTTTACCAGATTTCCCAGATTTATGCATATTGACTCATTAGGGGTAATTTGAATGAATTACTACCAATTGTGTCACGTGGTGGCCCGGGGAAATCTGGTAAAACTCGCTGGTAAAGAGACTGATGTCTCACCAGGTAAATCCTCGGACAGCTAGATTAGTGTCAGGTTCAGATTTCCTTTTATGGGCTCTCGTGGCATGGTTGGTTTCGACCTGGCCTTTCATTAGAAGGGGCTAGCGTTCGATCCCAAGTATGAGGTAGAAATTTATTTCTATTTGAACACGATGTTGTGTTGATATTTATGCATATTGACTCATTAGGGGTAATTTGAATGAATTACTACCAATTGTGTCACGTGGTGGCCCGGGGAAATCTGGTAAAACTCGCTGGTAAAGAGACTGATGTCTCACCAGGTAAATCCTCGGACAGCTAGATTAGTGTCAGGTTCAGATTTCCTTTTATGGGCTCTCGTGGCATGGTTGGTTTCGACCTGGCCTTTCATTAGAAGGGGCTAGCGTTCGATCCCAAGTATGAGGTAGAAATTTATTTCTATTTGAACACGATGTTGTGTTGATATTTATGCATATATATATATATATATATATATATATATATATATATATATATATATATATATATATATTGTTCTTGTTGACCAAATATCTATTAGTAGTAGTAGTAGTAGTAGTAGTACTTGATAAGCTTCAACCCTAGCTGGAAAAGCAGGATGCTATAACCCACAGGGCTCCAACAGGGAAAATAGCCCTATATGGAAAGAAAACAAGGAAAAATAAAATATTTTGAAAACAGTGACCACATTGAAATAAATATTTCTTATATAAATTATAAAAACTAACAAAACAAAAGGAAGAGTAATAAGATAGAATAGTGTGCCCGAGTGTACCCTCAAGCAAGAGAACTCTAAACCAAGACAGTGGAAGACCATGGTAGTAGTAATAGTAGTAGTATTTCTACTATTGATATCAGTTACTAGCTCGTTGTCCTAGCAAATTTAGACAGCATTATGACTGCCATTTAATAGGCCAATCGACTTCGTTGAGATGCTGGAAAATGTGCTATGGTACATCTAACGGTACTAGGCTAATTCATACAGTACAACCCACCATGTCATACATCATCCCCCTGATAAGTAGGCCAAAGCAAGCAGTAAGTGTGATTGTATCACTAATATTAAATACTTAAGTGTGTTCACGAATGTAAACCTGGATATTTAACCCCATTTATGTGAAGCAGGCAGCGGAATTAGACCGTCCCGAATGGGTGCTGTGTAGCGTGTAGGGTGGCAAGGCAGCGCCGCAGAAGCAGGGTTGCCAAACGGCGAAATTTTAAGGCTAATGGTAGATTTCTGGGGCTAATGACAGAATTATGAGGCTAATTAGGGAATTCTACGGTTAATGATGGAATTCTGGGTCTAATGATGGAATTCTGGGTCTAATGGCGGAATTCTGGGGCTAATGACGGAAAAATAGGTCTAAATAGGTCCATCATTTCAATTTCAGATTTCTGTTTTACTCCGTCTGGGGCGAAAAATTATTTCCGCATCGTTATCAACGTTAAAAACATAGTTTTTGGGTTATAAATCTGTTTTATATTCATAATATGAAGTCTATGTTTTTATGTCGGTTGAACTGTATCGTATTTTGAACTAGAACTAACATAACAAATTATAGAAACTGTGAGAATACATTTGTCTCATGTGGCGGATGTTTTGATGTTTTTTCGGTACTACAGCTTATAAAGGCCGTTTACCTTATCATGCGGAAATCTTAGGAGGATCCAGTGGCAACACTCCTACAGTTGCTGACTAGCTATGGGGGAGGGCCGGGTTGGGGTATTGCCTCCCCCTGGGCTCCCCCTGGGGCTCATGGGTGTTGGGTGGGAAGAGATTTGGGGAGGGAAGTAATCAGGCTCACTCACTTTTAGGGATTTTCTTTCGAAGTGTTGCCAGATATGGGTATTTATCCCTAGATTTGGGGATTTTGTGTGTCTGATGGGGCTGTACAAATTTTCTATGAAGAAACAAAAATGAGTAAACCGTTATATTGTTGCAATAATTTACTTGCATCTATATGAAGTATAGTGAGTAATATCTATATTAGCAAAGCCTACGTGATCAGAAGAAAATATACTTGTGGAAATAGGGATTTTTGGATGGTTTTAGGGATTTTTATCATGAGTTTTGGGAATTTTTAGACTAACCCATCTGAATCGTTCGTTCGCTTTAGAGAGCCTTGCTTATAGCAAGACATGGGCTCTTGCCCTAAGGCACCCACCCCGGAAGAGGGAAAAGAGAGGAGATATAGGGATGATTATTCTACGCCATCCCTAAATCACTCATCTGTAGTTCTATAAGCATTAAAGCTTACTCAGCTTTAATTTTTAAGAAAAAATGTTGACTGTCGTTCTATAGATATATATTTTTCACCTTTTTACGTCTTATAAATTATAAATTTAGGGATGATTATTCTATAAATTAACCCTAAGTTACTTATTTATAGTAGTATAAGTAATAAATCTTACTAAGCTTGCATATTTTAGAAAAAAAAATTACTATTGTTTTATAAATATATATTTTTTAACTTTTTGTCTTATAAATTTTGAAAAAATTTTCTTACATTTTTAAATAAATTTGACAGAAATTTGCATTAAAATCTGAGGATGATATTACGAAATATAATGCCCGTATGTAGCCCAGACCCGAATCAAATCAATATAAGAGAGAAACACAGGTCTAACTAGACAGATGTCTTAAAGAATGACTAATTATAAGTCCAAGAAACAGGAGAGAAATTAAACTTAAATAATATGCGTTTTGTTGAGTCGATTCTCCTTTATGGAAGTAAAGTGTGAATATAAAATCAACTGGGCTAAGGATACTCGAAATATTGATGGCAGAGCCACCTCGTGGTAGGAATGGGTACTATATAGGGCAGTATATAGCTTTTCGATAGTATTATTATTATTATTATTATTATTATTGCTGTTGTTATTATTATTATTATTACTTGCTAAGCTACAACCCTAGTTGGAAAAGAAGGATGCTATAAGCCCAGGGGCTCCAATAGGGAAAATACCCCAGTGAGGAAAGGAAAATAAAATATTTTAAGAAGAGTAACAACATTAAAATAAATATCTCCTATATAAACTTTAAAAATCTTAACAAAACAATAGGAAGAGAAATAAGACAGAATAGTGTGCCAGAGTGTACCCTCAAGCAAGAGAACTCTAACCCAAGGCAGTGGAAGACCATGGTACGGAGGCTATGGCACTACCCAAGACTGGAGAACAATGGTTTGATTTTGGAGTGTCCTTCTCCTAGAAGAGCTGCTTACCATAGCTAAAGAGTAGAATTAGTAATTAGCTTAAGCTGGACTTAAACTCTCTGTGAGCAACATCTATGATAAGTCGAGCTATCGAGAAGGGGAACTATTTTAGATTTGTCACTTTTACTATAATTTAAGGGGCTGTTTTCCTGGTTCTATCACACAGGGGAGCCCTACGCAATACAGGACCTACAAGATCAATTTGTTGTATACAGTAAATGCTAAGGTATTTTGCATATCATACAGCATATTCGACGTTAATTACCAAATCCATATTATCGAAGAACTTGGGAACATGAAAGTCGTCAGTTTCCTCTTGAAAGCCCTAATATCTTCAGTCTTTCGGATGTCTAGTGGGAGCTTGTTGTAAAGTCTTGTGGTGGTCTGGTGGTAGCGTCCTTGCCTCGTGATTGCCAGACTGGGGTTCGAGTCCCGCTCAAACTCGTTAGTTCCTTTGGTCACTGCAACCTCCCCATCCTTGTGAGCTAAGAATGAGAGGTTTGGGGGTAGCCTATAGGTCTATCTGCTGAGTCATCAGCAGCCATTGACTGGCCCTCCTTGGTCCTAGCTTGGGTGGAGCGGGGCTTGGGCGCTGATCATATGTAATATGGTCAGTCCCTAGACCTTGGCCTGCTTGATAGGGCAATGTCACTGTCCCTTGCCTCTGCCATTTATGAGTAGCATTTAAAACTTCAAGCTATTCTCGTGTCTACACGATTCGTTGGCTGCACGGTGTGTAACAATTCTCTTTATAGTACAAATATTGATACAGTAAAATACACATAGCTTGCATGAATGAGAGAAATCATGTAATATTTTGATTTATCTAATTATATAAAGAATATATTTATGATATTAATAACTATATAAATAACGAAAGACTAAGCATATGTCTGCTTAAAAAAGGGGTTTGTGATAATGTTATCAGTAGCTTATCGGCAGAATATGGCCTGATAAGCAAGATTACAGGTCAAGTACCTTGGGTAGTGCCATAGTCTCTGTACCATAGTCTTCCACTGTCTATGATTAGAGTTCTCTTGCTTGAGGGTACACTCAAGCACGCTATTATTATATTCATTTCCTTATTTCCTTTCCTCGTTGTGTTATTTTCCTTGTTGGGGCCCATGTGGTTATAGCATCTTGCTTTTCCAACTAGGGTTTTAGCTTAGGTAGTAGTAGTAGTAGTAGTAGTAGTAGTAGTAGTAGTAGTAACAACAACAACAACAACAATGATAATAATAGTGCCATAGCCTCTGCACTATGGTCTTCCACGATTCTGGGGTAGAGTTACCTTGCTTGAGGATACACTCAGACACGCTATTCTATGTTTTCTCGTTTCATATCCTCACTGGGCTATTTTTCCCAGTGGAGCTTGGCTAATAATGATAATAATGATAATAATAATAAAACAGGAATTGGGGATCCAAGCCAATGTTGCACTCCACATCACAAGAGTAAAATTATAATAAAAAAATGAGAAAACATGGCTGATTGCCAATCACTCTGAGTTAACAGGAACTAAAACAATAATTAAGAACGAAAGTGGGTCCCGAAGGTTTTGTTACCTTGTAAGAAATCACAAGGATTTCGGCTGCTTGAGAAACTGGAAGTCGGATAATGTGTCAAGTTTTTACGTGATAGATTTGCAGGCCGAGAAGTACTTATTTCCTCAGAAAAGATGAAATGGTAGAAATTTAGTAGATTTGAGAATAAAGCCCTCAGAAGGGTATTGGGAATTGAATGGCAGGACAGTACTAGAAATGAAACTATAAGAGAGATTACTATAGTCGATTTCTTTTAATGAGGCGCATTTGCACTGACGCGCAGGGGTGTCCTTTTAGCTCGGAAATGTTTCCTGATCGCTGATTGGTTGGACAAAATAATCATAACCAATCAGCTAGTAGGGCACTTTTCCGAGCTAAAAGGGCACCATTGCGAGTCGGTGCAAATGCGCCTCATTAAAAATATGACTACAGAGGCCCATATATGGATGAGATCCTGGTTTGGGGTAGATGGAGATGGTTTGGGCATGCTTTTCGCACTCCCCCAAGAGAGATTAGTTCATCAAACATTCAGCTGGGCTCCACAAGGCACTAGAAGAGTTGGTAGACTAAGACCTACATGGCTGAGGACTATGAAGTGCGAAGTACATGATGAATGGAGGAGTATTGAATTAAAAGCTCAAGATAGAGACGACTGGCGAAATCTAACCGAGGCCCTTTGCGTCCATAGGCGTAGGAGGAGATGATGAAAATATAGTATTTAAATGCAAGTTGGCTTAGCTGAGAATACTCAGCCATATAACTGGCTAAAAGAGAAATAACTTAGTGTAGATTTCAGTATTATTGTCAGGCTGGGAGGAACGTAGAGAGTAAAGGTCCCATTTTTTTTTTTTTTTCATTTGTTGATGTCGGCTACCCCCCAAAATTGGGGGAAGTGCCTTGGTATATGTATGTATGTATGTATGTATGTATGTATTATTATTATTATTATTATTAGCTAAGATATAACCCTAGTTGGAAAAGCAAGATGCTAAAAGCCCAACCGCTCCAACAGGGAAAAATACCCCAGAGAGGAAAGGAAATAAGAAAACAAATAAACGACACAAGAAGTAATGAAAAATTAGAATAAAATATTTTTAAAATATTATCAACCTTAAAACAGATATTTGATATATAAACTGTTCAACATACAAACATTTGCTGCGAGTTTGAACTTTTGAAGTTCTACTGATTCAACTACCTACAGTATATTAGGAAGATCATTCCACAACTTGGTCACAGCTGGAATAAAACTTCTAGAATACGGTGTAGTATTGAGCCTCACGATGGAGAAGACCTGACTATTAGAATTAACTGCATACCTAGTATTACGAACAGGATGGAACTGTCCGGGAAGGTATATAGAATGCATTATATAGACCCCGGGTGACTCAACCTTGGTACCAAGGTCTATAGACCTTGTTTGGTTCCATAGGCCTAGGACCTCCGGAAAAAGTTATTCATGTTATCTTTAGTTCAGCCCTGAGTGGAATAGTCACATACCAAGACCGCAGATGTCACACTAAACAAGTTTTTTTTTTCTTTTTAAATAGTTGTTTAAATGTCAAGTCGCCTTAATTTACCTTTTTCCTTTTATGCAATATTATTAAAAGTTATTATAGTCTTTATAGTCTGTTTTCCTTCTGTTTACTAGTTGCATGTGTTGCTGAAACTTGTTTATTTACGTATATTTTTGTGTGGTTAGCCTACAGATATGGTTGACTTTTCTTGTAACTGAAAACGTACATACACACACACACACACACACACATATATATATATATATATATATATATACATATATATATATATATATATATATATATATATATATTATGTATATATACATACACATATATATACATTGTGTGTAATATATGTATATATATATATATATATATATATATTACACACAATGTATATATATGTGTATGTATATATACATAATATATATATATATATATATATATTATGTATATATACATACACATATATATACATTGTGTGTAATATATATATATATATATATATATATATATATATATATATTATGTATATATACATACACATATATATACATTGTGTGTAATATATATATATATATATATATATATATATATATATATTACACACAATGTATATATATGTGTATGTATATATACATAATATATATATATATATATATATATATATATATATACATATATATATATATAAATATATATTATGTATATATACATACACATACATATACATTGTGTGTAATATATATATATATATATATATATATATATATTATACACAATGTATATGTATGTGTATGTATATATACATAATATATATATATATACATATATATATATATGTATATATATATATATATTATGTATATATACATACACATATATATACATTGTGTGTAATATATATATATATATATATATATATATATATATATATATATATTACACACAATGTATATATATGTGTATGTATATATACATAATATATATATATATATATATATATATATACATATATATATATATATATATATATTATGTATATATACATACACATATATATACATTGTGTGTAATATATATATATATATATATATATATATTATGTATATATACATACACATATATATACATTGTGTGTAATATATATATATATATATATATATATATATATATATATATATATATATATTACACACAATGTATATATATGTGTATGTATATATACATAATATATATATATATATATATATATATATAT
This sequence comes from Palaemon carinicauda, assembly GCF_036898095.1. Classification (NCBI taxonomy): domain Eukaryota; kingdom Metazoa; phylum Arthropoda; class Malacostraca; order Decapoda; family Palaemonidae; genus Palaemon; species Palaemon carinicauda. The sequence goes on from NC_090741.1 coordinate 59,344,808, forward strand.
ATATATTATGTATATATACATACACATACATATACATTGTGTGTAATATATATATATATATATATATATATATATATATATATATATTACACACAATGTATATATATGTGTATGTATATATACATAATATATATATATATATATATATATATATATACATACATATATATATATATATATATTATGTATATATACATACACATACATATACATTGTGTGTAATATATATATATATATATATATATATATATATATATATATATAAAGGCAAGTTATCTTTTGCTTTGACTAGGTTTTGCTTCAGCCATTTATCATATGAAGTAAAAGGCATTAGTGTCATTAACTCAAAAATTAAAATGTAATAAAAATCCTATGCAAAGGTTCAGAAATGGTGAAAAGTTAAAAAAAAAACTGTTGGTTCATATTGCTTTTGTTAATATTAATTTTTCTGCCATTTTCGCACACTGCTCTTGGATTTTATCATTCTCTGGGCAAAATGGTTGTTTTTACTCATTTTGATAATCTTTTAAAATGCAGCAATATTTCTAAGAACCAAGTACAGTATTCTATAGAGCCCTTACATCTGAGGATTTAACATAACGCCCAAACAACATCAACAATAAATGTAGCTGTTTCTAGTCCATTGCAGGACAAAGGCCTCATGTCTAGGTTGGCCAGTTTTCATCACCACATTGGCCAGTGCGGATTGGTGATGGGGGGAGGCATTAGTCTAATCGCTCACAGTAAACCAACCTAGTAAGGGTGACTCTGACTAGTAAAGTTTGGCTAATCATGGAGACACACAAACCCTTTCACCACGCTAAGTTATCCCTACTCAGAAAAGACCCTTCATAAATATAATGACATAAAATGCAATTCTGTAGTTTGATTACTTTTGTTGTTTTTTAAACAATTATGTAATATTTTATCAACATTGTTATTCTATTTTTGCAATTATCTTGCTTTTCAGCAGATAGGCTCACGCCATAGCTCCCTAGAAAGTCACTACAGGCCCGGTAGTGACTTCTACCATCATCTGCCACCCCGCCAACCACCTAGGCCTAGGCCTTCCCAAGACCGGCACAAACACGGGTCCTCTGTGATTGATAAGGAGAATGTGTTTTACAATAACATCTACTCTGGAAGACCACAGGGGAATGGATTGATGAAGAGACCCTATTCTAAGAATATGACTAGAGTTACACGTCAGTTGTGTTCTTTAAGTTTTTTAAGTTTTGTTGATAAAGTTGCTAACAGTAGGCGTATCCTTCCATTTAAACATTGATACATATATTTTCGTACGTGTATATATATGCATAAGTAGATAGATAATATAAAACAAAAGATCAAGTCCAGATTTATGAAAAACAAAGTAATATGATATTCTCTATGACGAAAAAAAAGATAAATTATATATTTTTTACAACTACATCTACTCAGTAGAATCAGATTATTTCAAACATCTATTAAACCATCGACTCACGAAGCTTCTCTTAGCCACAATTCATTCTCAGTTTGTGTAGCAACTATCATAGTACAACCGGAAGTACGAATAAGCATATTTTCATAGACTTACACAGAATTATGTATCACTGTATTTCTGTTACAGATATTGAAGCCGAATGCCAAGATGACTTCATGAGAATTCAGGTCCAGTTCAACGGAACATTCACTGGTCTTATATACTCATCCGGTAAGTTGTTATTATTATTATTATTATTATTATTATTATTATTATTATTACTTGCTAAACTACAACCCTAGTTGGAAAAGCAAAATGCTGTAAGCCCAGGAACTCCAACAAGGAAAATAGCCCAGTGAGGAAAGAAAACAAGTGAAAATAAAATATTTTAAGAACAGTAACAACATTAAAATAAATATTTCCTGTATAAACTTTAAAAACTATAACAAAACAAGAGGAAGAGAAATAAGATAGAATAGTGTACCCGAGTGTACCTTTAAGCAAGAGAACTCTAACCCAAGACAGTGGAAGACCATGGTACAGAGGCTATGGCACTACCCAAGACTAGAGAACAATGGTGTCCTCCTAGAAGAGCTGCTTACCATAGCTAAAGTCTCTTCTACCCTTACCAAGAGGAAAGTAGCCACTGAACAATTACAGTGCAGTAGTTAAACCAATGAGAGAAGAAGAATTGTTTGGTAATCTCAGTATTGTACTCTAGAAGTTTTATTCCAGCTGTGACCAGCTTGTGGAATGATCTTCTTTATCGAGTAGTTGAATCGATAGAACTTCAAAAGTTCAAACTTGCAGCAAAGGATTTTATGTTGAACAGGCTGACATAAGTCTCTTTATAGTTTATAAACGAACTATCTGTTTTAAGGTTACTGTTTTTAAAATATTATATTTTAATTGTTCGTTACATCTCTTATCGTTTATCTATTTCCTTATTTCCTTTCCTCACTGGGCTATTTTTCCCTCAGGCTTATAGCATCCTGCTTTTCCAACTATGGTTGTGGCTTAGCTGATAATAATAATAATAATAATAATAATAATAATAATAGAAACTGCAGGACAAATGCCTCAGACATGTCCTTCCACTCTCGTCTATTTATGGACTTTCTATACCAGCCTATACCCCCAAACTTTCTTAGTTCGTTAATCCATCTTCTTCTCTTCCTTCCCGTTGCTTCGTTTGCAATCTCTTAGGACTCATTCTGTTATTCTTAATATCCATCTATCATCTATTATTCTCATTATATGTCCTGCCCATGTCCATTAATTTTTCTTACAAGATGTCAGAATATTCTCTACTTTAGTTTCCTCTCGTATTCATTTTATTTTTCTGTCGTTTAGTGTTATTCCCAGGGTATATATACTTTATATATATATATATATATATATATATATATATATATATATATATATATATATATTTATGTATATATATATATATATATATTTATATTATATATATATTTATACATAGGTATATATACCGTATTTATGTATATATATACTTTATATATAGTATACTGTATATATATATATATATATATATATATATACATACTTTATATATAATATACTGTATATATATATATATATATATATATATATATATATATATATATATATGTGTGTGTGTGTGTGTGTATGTATATATATATATGTATATATACACAAATATACATACTTTATATATAATATACTCTATTTATATATATATATATATATATATATATATATATATATATATATATATATATATACATATATATGTATGTATACTGTATATATACAGTATATATATATATATATATATATATATATATATATATATATATATGTATATATACACATATATATACATACTTTATATATAATATACTCTCTCTCTCTCTCTCTCTCTCTCTCTCTCTCATATATATATATATATATATATATATATATATATATATATATATATATATATATATATATATATATACTTACTGTGTATATATATGTGTATGTATACTGTATTTGAATATTTCCTTGTAGGTTATGCCTACGACGGAGACTGCATTTACGTCAACGGCTCCGGCCGACCGGTCTACGATTTCTTCATCCAGCTGAACCGTTGTGGAACGCTGAGCGGAAACGAAAAAGGGCGGGAAGACGTTCGGGGAAGAACGCCCACGGTAAGTGTATACCATTACGCCCACTTTTGTTTTTCTTTGTGGCCGGTTCACCAAGGACCAAAATAACGTCATTTCGCAGTGGCGGGTAGCATAGGTCTAATTTTTACTTCTCGGGATATCATCGGTCTACTGATAGTGGTATGATGATAGTTGGATGGCAGCATAGGTCTAATTTTTACTGCTCGGGATATCATCGGTCTACTGATAGTGGTATGATGATAGTTGGATGGCAGCATAGGTCTAATTTTTACTGCTCGGGATATCATCGGTCTACTGATAGTGGTATGATGATAGTTGGATGGCAGCATAGGTCTAATTTTTACTGCTCGGGATATCATCGGTCTACTGATAGTGGTATGATGATAGTTGGATGGCAGCATAGGCCTAATTTTAATTCTCGGGATATCATCGGTCTACTGATAGTGGTATGATGATAGTTGGATGGAGTAGAGGTCTACTGTGGACCACTCGACTTGCCAACAGAGATAGTTATTAGTGGAGTTAGTAAGAGAAGGAGTTAATTCTCGAACGTCAAGATATATTAACATAATCATTACTATACGCAAAAGTAAGAAAAAGAAGAAGAGGAAATAATATATTAGACACTAACTTTGAAGGAATAAGAAATAAGATATATAGGATTAAGGTGGAAATTCCAAAGAATATGCCTATTAAGGTTAATTTCCAAAGCATAGGCCTAGTAGAAAGAGAAAAACGATAAGTCATGCAATTTCAGGTAGGCAATTTCAGAAATTTGTAAACTATTTTTAGTATTAATTGCTAAGCTACAACCCTAGTTGGAAAAGCAGAATGCTATAAGCTCAAGGGCTCCAACAAGGAAAATAGCCCAGTGAGGAAAGGAAACAAGGTAATAAAATGCGAGAGAAGTTTAGGAACAATAATAACATTGAAATAAATCTTTCATACATAATCTTTAAGAACTCTAACCCAAGACAGTGGAAAACCATGGTACGGAGGCTATGGCACTGCCCAAGCCTAAAGAATAACTGGTGTCTTAGCTATTGCTAATTATTAGTTTTATTATTACGTCCTAAGCTATAACCCTAGTTGGAAAAGCAAGATGCTATAAGCCCAGGGGCCCCAACAGGGAAACTAGCCCAGTGAGGAAATGAAACAAGAAAAAATAAAATAGTTTAAGAACAGTAACAACGTTAAAATAAATATTCTCTATATAAACTATAAAAACTTTAACAAATCAAGAGGAAGAGAAATAATGTAGAATAGTGTGTCCGAGTGTATCCTCAAGCAAGACAACTCTAACCCAAGAAACCGTGGAAGACCATGGTACAGAGGATATGGCACTACGCAAGACTAGAGAACAGTGGTTTGATTTTGGAGTATCCTTCTCCTAGAAGAGCTGCTTACCATAGCTAAAGAGTCTCTTCTACCCTTACCAAGAGGAAAGTAGCCACTGAACAATTATATTGCAGTAGTTAACCCCTTGAGTGAAGAAGAATTGTTTTGTTATCTCAGTGTTGTCATGTGTATGAGGAGAGAGGCGAATGTATAAATAATAGATCAGACAATTCGGTGTATGTGTAGGCAAAAGAAAATGAGTCAACCAAAGAGGGATCCAATGTAGTGCTATGTGGCCAGTCAAAGGATCCAACATTTTCTTGTTTTCTTTCCTCACTGGGCTATTTCCCTCAATGAAGCCCTTTGGCTTATAGCATCCTGTTTTTCCAACTAGGGTTGTAGCATCCTGCTTTTCCAACTAGGGTTGCAGCATCCTGCTTTTCCAACTAGGGTTGCAGCATCCTGCTTTTCCAACTAGCGTTGCAGCATCCTGCTTTTCCAACTAGGGTTGCAGCATCCTGCTTTTCCAACTAGCGTTGCAGCATCCTGCTTTTCCAACTAGGGTTGCAGCATCCTGCTTTTCCAACTAGGGTTGCAGCATCCCGCTTTTCCAACTAGGGTTGCAGCATCCTGCTTTTCCAACTAGGGTTGCAGCATCCCGCTTTTCCAACTAGGGTTGCAGCATCCCGCTTTTCCAACTAGGGTTGCAGCATCCCGCTTTTCCAACTAGGGTTGTAGCATCCCGCTTTTCCAACTAGGGTTGTAGCATCCTGCTTTTCCAACTAGGGTTGTAGCATCCCGCTTTTCCAACTAGGGTTGCAGCATCCTGCTTTTCCAACTAGGGTTGTAGCATCCCGCTTTTCCAACTAGGGTTGTAGCATCCCGCTTTTCCAACTAGGGTTGCAGCATCCCGCTTTTCCAACTAGGGTTGTAGCATCCTGTTTTTCCAACTAGGGTTGTAGCATCCTGCTTTTCCAACTAGGGTTGTAACTTGGCTAATAATGAAGATTATTGTATGTTTCTAATTTTTGCCATTCCCTCCTGCAGAAGAACATGATGTGGAACACCCTGACGGTGCAGTACAACGCCCTCATCGAAGAGGAGTGGGATGAACACTTCAAGGTCACTTGCGAGTATGGGTACGACTTCTGGAAGACCGTGACCTTTCCCTTCCTTGATGTCGAGTAAGAATGACCTTTATTCATGTCTTTATTTTCCTTCAGTGACTAAATGCATATATTATAAAGTCATTACAAGAGTGTAAGTTTTTATTTAATAATTCAAAGATATTTTTTACTGTATCAAGTTAATGTATTTTCTAAGTCATTGTATTGTAAGTTTTGTTCATTTACGGTGAATAGTTTAAGAATATAAAATAATTAACTTTAAAAAAAATCATCATACCTCTACTCCAAAATCAAACCATTGTTCTCTAGTCTTGGATAGCGCCATAGCCTCTGTATCGTGGTCTTCCACTGCCTCTTGCGTGAGAGTTCTCTTGCTTGAGGGTACACTAGGGCACACTATTCTATCTAATTTTTCTTCCTTTTGTTTTGTTAAAGTTTTTCTAGTTTATATAGGAAATATTTATTTAAATGTTACTGTTCTTAAAATATTTCATTTTTCCTTGTTTCCTTTCCTCACTGGGCTATTTTCCTCCGTTGGGGGCCCTGGGCTTATAGCATCCTGCTTTTCCAGCTAGGGATGTAGAGTAGCAAGTAATAATAAGAACACTGGCATTATGAAAGTTGTAGAATTCTTCTGGACATATAATAACATGAGCTCTTCTTCTGCCCTCTCTCCCTGCAGAGTACAGACAGGCAACCCAGTGGTATTTACACTCACCCCTCCAGAGTGCCACATGGAAATACGTTACGGCTACGGGACAGCTGGTACCAGAGTCTCAGGTCCAGTTCGAGTCGGAGACCCACTGACGCTGGTCATCTACATGCGATCGGATTTTGGTAATGAGGAGGTGTAATTCTTTTGTTCTCTCTGGTTTTTCAACTTCTGTTCAGTGTGTCGAGTAAGGAGTGTTACAAGTCTCTTGAACAGTGCTGTATCAAACCATGACAGGACCACTATACTCAATTTTTTTTAATGAGGCGCATTTGCACAGACTCGCAGCGGGGCCTTTTTAGCTCGGAAAAGTTTCCTTCTATCTGATTGGTTAGAATTATCTTGTCTAACCAATCAGCGATTAGGAAACTTTTCCGAGCTAAAAGGGCACCCCTGAGAATCAGTGTAAATCTGCCTCACGAAAAAGAATTGACTATAGGCTCTGAGCTTCTTTGGGCCCTCAACAACCACCAATGCTCCCCGCCTCATTTCACACTTTGTACAATTTATTACAATATTACAACTGTAGTAAATAATCCATAGTTTTTACATTTAACACTGAAAGAAAAAGAAAAGTGTCATAGGGCTCTCTCTGAGTGATCCCCTGCTCTTACTGGGCTCAAGTCTTCAGCCTAGTCAGCATTATGGATAATATAGCCTTGCTTTTCAAGAGATATGTACTTATAATTATTAAGTCCAAAATTGCCAGTAGGGAGATGATATTGTAATAACAGCATCAGATAACAATCTTGGACTACACTGAAGTTCTAATTTGTACTGCGTGAAGAATTTTGTAAATTACCAACAAAAATCACATGAACTAGATCGTTAGGGACCGGAAAACATTAGATTTGTGGATGATTCCATGAAAACCAGCAATCCCATCTTATTTCATTGCCTTCAACTCTGCTGTAAAAGATATCTTTTAAAACATTTTTATTTTCTTTACAGAAGATTATTAGATAAGTTGTGCTTATGATAAAACTAAGTTTCCTTTTTGAAAGAAAAATTCTATGTAGAAATTATCTAATTATGGTGTTTCACTATATGAATATTTAATATTTACCCCCTCCCCCTACCAAAAAAAGGATATGATTACCTATACCAAAAGTCTCTTCAGTGTGTTGCAGATAATTCAGTTTTCTGTAAAATCCAAAGTATACATTTCTGATCAACCCTTATACATCTCATTGTTTCTCATGTCTTTACCTCGTTCTAGAAGGATTCGATATCGTAGTCAGTGACTGCTACGCCCACAATGGAGGAAATAAAAAGATAACGCTTATTGACCACTATGGGTGAGTACTTTCTTATCGAATACTGTTAACAGGTAAGCAAACACCTGGTCCAGAGTTTTAATGGGTGTCCCAGTATCTGGTGCAAAATCTTTATAGGTAATCCACTACCTGGTTCAAAGTCCTAATGGGTAATCCTGTACCTGGTCCAATGTTTAGATGGGTACCCCACTGTGTGGTCCAAAATCTCAATGAGTAACCTATTATCTGGTCCAGAGTCTTGATAGGCAATTCACTACCTTGTCCCAAATCTGAATATGTAACCCAGTATCTAGTCTAATATTTAGATGGGGACCCCACTGCGTGGTCCAAACTCTTACTGGGTGCCCTATTACCTGATCCAGAGTCTTAATAGGTAATTCACTACCTTGTCCCAAATCTTAATGTGTAACCCAGTATCTAGTTCAATCTTTAGATGGGTACCTCACTATGTTGGTCCAAATTTTTAGTGAGTAACCTTTTACCTGGTCCAGAGTCTTGATAGGTAATTCCCTACCTTGTCCTAAATCTTAATATGCAACCCAATATCTTGTCCAATGTTTAGATAGGTACCCCACTTTGTGGTCTAAATTCTTAATGAGTAACCTATTACCTGGTCCAGAGTCTTGATAGGTAATTCACTAGCCAACGGAGTAAGTGACCATCAGTCTAATGAAATATCTCTCTTCCAACAGGTGCCCGGTGGATGAAAAACTAATCAGTCACTTTGAAGGTACCTGGACAGCGGACGAGGTCTATGAGACGCAGGTATATGCTTTCATGAAGACGTTCAGATTCACCGGATCCCCGGCACTTTACATCGAATGCGACGTGCGCATGTGCCACGGAGACTGCCCCGTAAGACCTCTGTGACATGTTATTCCTAATTCAATGAATAGTCAAGAGTCTTTGAAATAGTTTTATAAATGTGTGGTCATGGGTTTCCAGGGTGTACTCTGGCAGTGTGAGATGAAAAGATTAAGGTTTATCGACTTGTGGCACCTAACTGATAGAAAATCAACCACAGAATCTTGCAAGAGATCTTAGAAAGTTTGGTTATTTTAGCATTTGGGTCACAATGATGCCTGAAATATAGTATAGTCACTGAGAGAAAACCACCCGAGTCCTTTTTCTCTTTTTGACAGACTCAGCCGTGTCACTGGAGACGGGGAAAGAAGGAAAGAAGGTCCGTTGGGCAAGAGGAAGGAAAGGGCCTTAATGGTAAAGATGGCGGCACCGGTCCTCCATCCAACGTGTCTGAGTCTCTTAGCTTATTCCAGTCCATCCAGGTTGTAAGAGACGAACATTTGACTTCCAGCGCGAATAGTAAGAATAAGTAGTTATTTTAGTATTTCTTGACCAAATGTCCATAATTTAAAGTAAAAATATGATGTATAATAGATAAAGTTTTACTTCCAAGCTAGACCTATGCTAAATCATAATGCCCATGTACAATAATAAGTTTCTGTCATGACTTTTTTTTAGGTGATGATTACGAAGATGTTTGCTTGAAGACTGGAACGGTTTCAGCCTTAGCAGGTAATTGCAATTTTTTTTTTATTAGCGAGAGGTATTCGTAAGTTTTAATTAAAAACAATTGTATCTTATAATCCATGATATTGTTCTTGTTAAATGGATTATCACTTATATCAGGGGAAAATAACAATTAACAGTTAACGTAGATCTTTGAATACTGTAATAATTTGGCCTTTTTGTTATTTTTTCTTTAGGCCTATAGTTCTTTGAACATCTGTGATAATTTGGCCTTTTTTTCTCTAGGCCTATAGTTTGTATATTCACCCCCAACTACTTTCATTTTACAAATTTCCCCCTTAGTAAACTCCAAATGAAACTTATCTTTAGATATAATAATAATATCTGAAAATTATTAACATTATCAATAACAAAATGAGATTCATTTCTTTGAACAGGGGTGATAGCCGTAATACTCGGTTTACTCACCGCTGCCTGCGGTGTCCTGTGCATAAGACTTCGACGAATGAAAAAGCAGCAAGACTCCAATCCTCCTGGAACTCCAAGGAAACCGAGCCTGTCCTACGCATCTCACTACAAGTCTGATTTCGTTCCTCCAATTAAACGAAGGCTGGAATAAAAAAGAAAACAAAAAAACGGACTTGGAAAAAAGATATAGGCCTACAGTAGATAGATTGTAGTTTGAGCTGTCATCTTGTCTTCCGTGAAAAATTTTTCTTTATCATTTCATCATCTATTTGCGTAGATTATACCAGAAAAACTGGTTTATTTATTAGTGTTTTCAATAAACCAAAGGCAGTCTTCGAAGTACCGCTCTCTGGTACATAATGAGTACAAACCAAGACTCTTCGCTTTAGTATAGAATGTGTAACCAATGGTGTAAGCAACTAGACTATTTCCATATCATTCCAAACCTAATATTGGAGAATCTTCATATTTGTCTCTATGGATAGTTTGCAGGATATACCAGATTACCTACAACTCGGATAGTAGGCAGCAATTAAATACTTGGTAACTCTTTCCAACGTCAATCGATCAATTAATTCGTCACTGAAAGAGTTGCTCGGTAGAGTTACGAGAAAACATTTCTAAGCCATTTTTTTAATTGAAATCTGTTGTAACTGTAGTCCATTGGCTTAAAAACATGTCTGAAGCCAATTGGTCTGAAGGTACGTCTGTAGACTATTTGTCTAAAGACTAGTCTGTAGTCAGTTGGTCTAAAGATATGTCTGATAATCATTGGTTTAAAGATATGTCTGATAATCATTGGTCTGAAGATATGTATGTAGTTCATTTGTCTGAAGACATGTCTGCAGCCCATAGATCTAAAGACATTTGTAGCCCCTTTGGTCTAGAGACATGTCTGTAGTCCATTGGTCTAAAGACATTTCTACCCCATTGGTCTAAAGACAGGTTTGTAGCGTATTTGTCTAGAGATATTTCTAGCCCATTGGTCTTAAAACATGTCTATAACACATTGGTCTAAAGACATTTCTAGCCCATTGGTCTAAAGACATGTCTGATATCTATTGGTCTAAAGATACTCGTATGTCTGTAGTTCATCTTTCTAAAGACAGGTCTGCAGCCCATTGAGCTAAAGACATTTGCAGTCCATTGGTCTAAAGACATGTCTGCAACCCATAGATCTAAAGATATTTCTAGCTCATTGGTCTGAAATCATGCATGCAGCCCATTGATCTATAGACATGTCTGCAGCACATTGAGCTAAAGACATCTATAGTTAATTGATCTTAAGACAACACGATAGCCCATTGGTCTAATGATACATTTTCAGCCCTTTGGTTTAAAGACACGTCGGTGGTCCATTGGCCTAATGACACATCAAAAGGTCATAGGTCTAGAGACGATTCTGTAGTCCATCAGTCGCTCAAGAGATATGTCTGTAGTCCACCGGTGATAATATTTGTAGATTAACAAAACGTACATTGTTAAATATCAATGGAGATTTACAAAATATTTACCATGGTATATAATCCTGCAAGATTTGTTTATGCTTCATCAAGCAGTTTATTTATCGTTCAAGACTTAATAATGGAATCGCTCATATTGGACTAGGAATTTTATGTTTCATATCATTGTCATCATCATTATCTTCTAACAGGTTATCTTTGGGACAAAGTCCCATATTTATATGTCGGTTGTAGTTCATAGTTTTCTTGAATAACTTATAAATTTGTGTCATAGCTGTTTTTGAGTAGGCCTAGTGCTTGGAAGTTTTCACATTTAGTGTTTAGGGACAACTCAATAAGTCTTCAGTTACCAGATGCATGTACTGTATATAAAGAAAAAAAAACTTCAATGATGGAAAAAAAAATCCTAAGAGAGTGAATCAAAAGACATGGTTTAGACAGGTTCATGAGGGCATTTCTTATTTCTGTAGATCATAACATTATAAAATCTCATCTCAGCCAGGGCATTCCACCTGTTATTCTTATTTATTTATATTTATATCAATGTTTCAAACTATTCACATTTACAATTCTATACAAATTCCACTTTAATATTAAGATTTTTTTAGTAAATTAGATTTTCATGTCTTCAAAGATGTACATTTCTTGGTAAAGAAATTATTTGGGTAGAAAGGGGAATTTTGGGGATCAGAATGTTTTAGTAATGCTTCTCAAATCTTGTTGATAATGTAGGCGACTTTGTGTGATGTTATGTAAACTAATTTACGTTTTATATCCTTGAAAACAAATTAACTATAACTTTTGTTTGGAGGAAAACATAAAATTCTCTATTCGCTAACACCGTTTCATGAAAAAAGTAGTATCATCTAGAATGAGCCCAACCAACGTATAGCAAGAATGATTTTTTATATATGGATATGTTTGTGAACGTTGAATTTTGTAGTAAATAAATTTATATACATGAAATTTGTGTTTAATTATGAATTCAAATGTTGAATTACGTTTTTTCCTCAGTCTACAAGCCAGCAAATAAAACGTGCAATGTGAGATTTTTAAAAATTATCTTACGGTGCACATAAAGTCCCGCTCATCGTACCAAAGACAAGAGTTATCGTACGGTCATAATCGGTTTCTACTGCACTAGCAGCTGTCCCTCTAGTAATTATTCTGGTCTCGGCATTAAAATAGGTAATAAACTAAATGTTACCTATTTTATTTATCAAATTAAAGAGTTGAGCTTATAAGGGGCTTGTCAACTTTCCTCAGATTTGGATTAACGTTGTGGACAAGGTGCTCATGTTGTCATACGAGTCTAGTATTTTTATTTTTTTCTTCAATCAGTCTGTTGACATAAACTTAATTAACCAGGTATTACAACTAGTTCTCTCAATTTCGTCTTATTTGCTTTTTTTCTCGTAGATTTGCCATATCACAACTAATAGACTACATGTCATTGCCTTCGCATAATTTAAAAAATCCGACGGTTGTTGCTTTTCAAGTTCAAGGAAGGAAATTTTATTATCTTTTTTATATTATATGAAGTTTTCATCATACTTTATGTTTACATTTAATTCATTCAGTTAAATGTTGTGTCACACGTAAAGGACACTCTGACATCTTATGGTGGCCTATAGGAAACGTCCCTGCCTGGTGGTCTGCTGGACGGGAAGTCCAGCAGACCATCAGGCAGGGACGTTTCCTATCAAGTTTTGGGGAGCCTATGAGTTAACCTGCTGAGTCATCAGCAGTCATTGTCTGGTCATCCCTGGTCCTAGCTTTGGTGGACGGGGGTATTGGGGCTGGTCAAATCGATATATGGTCAGTCTTTGCATTGTCACTGTCCCTTGCCTCTGCCATTCACGAATGACCTTTTAAGATCAAAAGCTGGACTGTTTTGAGAGCAAGAGTCCGTGTAGGCATTAGTTTAAAGGTAGTATATTTGTTCATATCATATGAACGAACATAATTTTACTATTATTACTAGGCAAGCTAGTTACAAATATAATTGGAAAAGCAAATACTGAAACCTCCATTATAGCCCTTATAAGAAATCAATTAATTGATAAAAGGAAATAGAGGATTAACGATTAAGCTATTAATGAGAAATAATATAAAAAAAATGAAATTAAGACATGATCATAATGACATATATTCCAGAAACTAATTATATTTTTGAAATATTTTGGTTGTCTTGTCAGCTTTGTCAGACATTATCAACTTTACAACCATACAATTTTTTTTCCTTAGAATATATAGTAGTAATTTTACAGTCCGGTGAAGAAGTACTTTGAACTTTGTTCAGTGTGAAAGAATTGTTAATTTTATTTTGTTATTGTGGTAGTTACTCGTGACAATTCTTCATTTTACTTTCTATTGGTCTAACAAGAAAAAACTAGACTTAGACCTAGTTTTGCCTTTTGGCATTTATTCTCTAAGGAGATCAGAAGTTAACATTTACCTGAAAAAAAAACAACTTCTAAATATGAATTAGACAGAAAAACGAAATAAGCATCCCGGATTTAATTTTAAATTGAAACGAAAGAATATTGATGACTACTAAAATTTTTGATAAATTTATTTAAATTTCGCCACCTGCAGCTGAACACAGATTAAAAATTTATGATAAATCACTTCAAAACACATTAGTTATTTATTCAGCTGTTTATCGTGAATTCGCAATCATAAAAGTAAGAAAAAAATCGCAATCATTTTGCATCAGGCAACAAAGTTACAAAATTGCCACTATAGAGTGTCTGTTTATGTATTGTTATCATGACGAAGAGTTGCCATTCGTACGATAATTATCGTACATGTACGATTATTTTGGGTCCGGTCCGATACATACCTTAGGTATATACAATGTATGTATGTGTTTAATTAAACAATCATACTAAAATATTTTGAAATAAGTCAATCATTTAACTCACAAATAATTATATTGAAACTGTGTATGATAATTTTGGTTGAAAAACGACAATTTTAAGGCTCATGTACGACAATCCAGTCGAAATAATCTGGCAACCCTGTGACATGACGAAGACTCCATTCAGTGTCAGTGATCCGTGTTTTGACCTTCCTGAAACCTTACCTTCATAATTCATTGTGTAGTTCGCAAATACTATGTGAACGTGTAATGAAGGTTTTTTCACCACGTCATGTGAATTTGGTCATATCGCAAACATTTGAAGGTAATTATTTACATCTTGAATTTCGGGAATACTTATACCAAATGTTTTTGCGGTACCTATATTTGTTACTTTTTCCACTTGTCATTGTTGATATTAGTGAGAACTTATATTTATGATTGTTGGTGTCAGTGACAACTATAGATATATATATATATATATATATATATATATATATATATATATATATATATATATATATATATATATATATATATATATATATATATGGAGTAGACCTGGTGTTTAATGTCAAAAGGTATGAATGAAAAAGCTACATTTTAAAAGGGGCACAAACACGAGAAAACCATGTAGCCTAAGGTTCTCCACCCAAAACCCCGAGTTCTCACTGGGGGTCCCCCATTATCGTAGTATATATATATATATATATATATATATATATATATATATATATATATATATATATATATATATATATATATATTCTGAAACTATTCATTTGCGACGGGAACGGGTGTCATTTTCGAAGAGAGCGTAATTTTTGTTTATAAGGTAAAGTAGTTTTTTTTCCTAGGTTACATTGCCCTGTAATACACCACAATAATACCCAAACTTCATATTGTATTTCATACGAAGATAAACAATTCACCCATAAAGAAAATTATTTGACTAGTAATGAGAAAGTTTACGCCTGTCCCAACCAACTATATACACCCTATTTTTTGTGTGAGTATTGTATGTATATATACATTTCTATGTACAGTATGTATGTACACCAACTAATTAAGCATTGCTTACCCGCCACCCTCTGTTAAAGAGCCTCCTTCCTCCCAACCTAAGTCTCCTAAGCTTGTGAATTAATTAAAATTGGATGGGTGTAGCCTAACCTAACCGATAATGCCAGCTTTATATTCTTTATCCCTTGTTAACCGACCTAACCTGACTATGCATATTGTAGATTTATTCAAATTAGGTGTGAGTGCCTAATCTAACTTAGGATGCTGGGTGCTTGAAGTGGTTGGGCTTTGCCTCTGTAACTTCCCTGTTTAATATAACCTAACACGCTGTAGAGTAAATCAAGTTACTGTATAGGGGTACGTCCCAAACTAATTTAGAGGGTTGTGCCAACTTACATGGCTTGTAACTCCATAAAGGTCAAATTCATAAATTGCAGCCCAACATTGTATGCTTTACCATAAAACAGCACGGTAAATGTCTAGGAGAAGGCCGCACCCGTTTTTCAAGTATTAACGACGAAAAACGGCAAAAAACAACCAGATTATTGTTGCACATTGCATAGAAACATGAGGAAATGAATAAAAAAGAAACTAAGACTTAACTCTTACACACAAAATGTAAGCATAAACCTACTACTACAATTATGGGGGACCCCAGTGGGAAGCGGGGTTTTTGGGTGGGGGGAGGAGGAGAAAAGTGATTTTTCGGGGCACTACCGAACCTAATACAACCAACTAACCTACCCTGGGGGGCCTGTACCCCTACCTAGGCCTACCGGGGGGGCTTTGCCCCCCCCCCCCTGCGACCCCCCCCTTAAGGCCACAGTGATTTTCAGGGCACCACCGAACCTAATACACCCACCTAACCTAGCCTAATAGCCCTGTACCCCTACCGGGGGGGGGGGGGGGGGGGCCTTCGCCCCCCCTGCGACTCCCTCTTAAGGACACTACCTAACACATCCATCAAACCAAATCCAAAGTGATGGTACTGCTGTATACATCGTTATACTATCACCATTATAATATACTCCATAAATTAATGAAGCTTACCTTAACCTGTTGGTTGATAAAGATGTGCTGCTGCTTTGAGGAAAACGTGAAGCCGTTGCGAAGGTTCCCTGACATGCAGGACAATTTTTATTTTGTAAAATTAAATTGTGTCTCTGGCACAAATCCACTAGTTTTTCAATATAACCCCGAATAAGTAAGAACAATTTCATTGTAACTTAGGAAACAGTCAGGACAAGAAGATGGAATTTCAACTTCTTGTGCAATATCAGATGACGTGCTTGCTACGGCCTCGATGTCTAGGAACGAAATAAAATGGCTGGGTAAGAAAATGTATTGTCGCACTGTGATGGGTAAGAAAATGTATTGTCACACTGTGATTGGCCAAACGTAAAGACGTCATTGGGAAAGAAAATGTATTGTCGCACTGTGATTGGCCAAACGTGAAGACGTCATAGTGGACTAGTTTGTCTGCGGATTATAGTGGTTACAGGGCTCATTTGAGCAAAAATAAGACACAGTCAACAATAACAACAGACTTAGAAAAATCTGGGAGGAAGACAAGAGTAGCGTGAGTTTGATCGTCGATATTTCGACTATTATTGATTTTCACTAAATTGTCTCACTGGTATACCATTATATACATACATTCCTACATATTCTAGTAAAAATAAATTGAATATCAGTGATATCTTCATGCGGCCCTCTCCTAGACATTAACCAACAGCACTTTATATAATTAAAAAAAAAATGCTTAGGCCGAAATTTTGATGATAAACTGACACGCAGTTTTACACCTTAACATCTAGGAGAATACTAGGATATGTATCAGAGGGCAAACAGGGCGTTTGCCACACTAAATGCATGAGCAGTTCTGTTGCATAATATATTACTGTATCTTAACTATGTAACTGTCAAACTGAAATTTGCAGGTGTTTAATATGTTGGTAAAATATTTCCTGTACCTGTATTAAGAAAATGTGTTGTCAATTGAGTACCGCATTCTGTATAATAGGGAAATAATGGCTTGAAAATAACCCTTGAGGCAATAATTCAATTAATGCATATTAACCAACCTGTACAGGAGTGGGAAAAGTGGCTTTGTGCCTGCCATTCAAAAACGTAAAACGAAACCACAGAAAAAAATGGCACCCTTGCCTGAGAATTTGGTGGTATTGTTCATTAGTTATTAGCTTTTGGGAAAGAATCTCGCCTTTATAACCTTATTTACAACCTATGTAATGATTTATTGCTAAAAAAAACATTCTTCAAATGTGATATCTTCGTATGGAACCATTTTCCAGAATTTCCATCATGGTGATTTTATGTAAATCTTTACTTTTATACTAACAATGTTAATCATCGAAATCATATGTTCCTAATTCTAACTTAACAGTGTCATTCATAGGGGGAGATTGGTAGTATGGAATTTTGGCCCTAAAGCTGGCTCTGGGGGCCAAGAAGCCATTTATTGCCCATGTGCTAATAATGAAATTTGGAGAGGTTGGAGATCCAGATGGAAGAAGGGAAGCAGGAATGGACATAAAGTAGAATGTTAAGAAATATTCTCTCTACATAGACTGATCTTGGATGCTACATCTCAGCTCCTCATTCATTTGCGATTTTGTGACCAGTAACATGGTAATTTGAAACATCATGTTGTGGCAACTTATAAAGGGAAAATTCTGGAAAATGTCCTAACCTTGCCTTCTTCAGCTAATATGGGATGCTGGAACAGGCGTGGATCTCCTTGGTATTACTGACAGATGAAGTTGACGTTTATGTCATTTGTCATTCGCACCTTGAAGTGAGAAGAAACAAAATGGAAGGAATATATAGATAGAGACAGAAATACATTACATACTGTAAGCATCCCTACCCCATGTGGATGTTTTGATCTATAAATTTTAGGAGTGGATAATCCAACATGTACTCGATCACTCGCGCTAATCGCTTCTGCTGGATCTGTAAAAGTTGCTTATTTTTTGTTGGTAATGAAAGCTAGTAAAGAGAGAAAATGGGTCCCTGAGGAGACTGCAGTGGAACTAGCAAATTCATTTGGCCACATCCAGTGTATTGGCTTGTAGGTTTAATAGCTTATGCAAAAGATTTTTCACCAAAATAGAAAGGTTTACCAGGATGGGACTAAAATTAACGCAGAGAAAATTGCCCAAGACAGACTGTCTTGCTTGGTAAAGACGAAAGAAGAATTTAGTATATGAATTTGGGTTGTATAGCCCCTTGCTAAGGCCTGTGAAGCCATTCAGTGCCCAAATGCAATGGGGGGAAACCCCTCAAGGTATACTAAGAAGTAAAAGTTAGAGGTTGGACAGCTACATGGAAAAAAAGGAAGTGGGAAGGGAGGTAAAATATAATGCTATAAACCAAATGCAGCTCACCAATGAAGAAAACCATCTCAGGCACTGAGGTTGTTGGGAAAGTACTGAGCTTGAAGATTCTGGTGGAATCATATAAAGCGAGGATACCCTAGAAGAATGCCCCACATGGGAAACTCTCTATTCAGCTTGTTGGAAACGGCAGTATTTCTTGAACCTAACTGTGGATATGTCACCTTAATTATTAATATTGCCAATAAAGTGAATGGAGAAAACGTTGCTCTATAAATTTAAAATCGCATCCATTTTAAACTGCTGGATCTATGTTGATTGGACTGTTTTAATTATTGATAAATATCCTAGCATTGTAGCCTGTGAGACTATTCAGTGCCAAAGTGCAACTCGAGGAAAACTCTGCAGTTACACTGAAGTAAATGTTAGAAAAGAGATTAGGCAAAATGGAAGAAAGGAGGTAAAATAAAAGGATGTTCTGTATAGCAAATGCAGCTAGAGGTCAAAGAAATGCAATGAAGACCATTAAGTAATCTCTAATGTACACTGATTATTCTAACCCCCTCTACAGGGTTTGGATCTAGAGGGGAAAAATTAGGTACTGAAAGTTCCTTGTTCATGTTAATCAGATACAAGAGTGTTATGTACAGTCTCTTAGAATGCATCTCTAGTACAGTGGAACCTCTACATACGAACGTATCTACGTCCGAATTTTCCAACATCCGAAGTAAAATTCGAGCAAATTTTTGACTCTACACCCGAATTTTCAATATTAAACTTACCCGATAATCATGTAGCTGTCAACTCCGTTGCCCGACAGAATTCTATGGAGGGATACGCCAGCTATCACAATACTAGAAGGGGGTGTACTTACCAGCGCCACCTGTGGCCAGGTACTCAAGTACTTCTTGTTGACACCTCCTCAATTATTCCTCTGTCGTGCTTCTGACAAGACGTTCTGGGATACGCTTATGTTCTTGGAGTATTTTCACGACTTTGGTGAAGTATTTCTCTTTGATTTCGGCTGTCGCCTTACTGGAAACTTCTATTTTAGCTTAGTTAGCTTTTGGAATTAATTTGATTAATTTTGGTGACGAAGAGAGTATGAACTCTCGTTCACCTTTCAATGGCCGACCCTTCCCTTAGACGGAAGTGTTGGTGTCTAAGAGAGTATAGACTCTCTTTCTTAATTTTGCTTAACAAAGTTATAGATTTATTTTATATCTCTCCGCCTCTTATAGGCCTCTTCGATTAACTTCCTTTTATTATAAACTTATTAAAATTAATTTTTATATTTGTTTATATTCGACCTTCCTAATAGTAGGCGGTCTTTTCTTGGTACCGAAGTTAATTATCGTGAGTCCGTCATTTCGGTTTTACCTGTTAACATATTATGCTATTTTAAGGTCTTTGAAAGAATTTCTTTGATAGTCTCGTACTTTTTCAAAGTTGAACTAACGTTTTGTTTGTCTCGGCAGTTGTTGACGTTCAGAACGTTTCAACTTGCACTCTATCGTTACGATAGAGAAAGAATGTTCACGGTTTCACATTGCAGTAAGAGTAACCGTGTCTAGCGTTTTGTTCATTCTTTCTTAACTTAATGGTTTTGATCCTAATAAGGAACTTTTCTTTTTGGGAAATATTTCAGTTTTTTCCTTTAACAATAATATGTTTTAACGATATATATGATTGGGCTCTTCTCTCAGGTTCTAAGTCAAGAGAGAGAGAGAGAGAGATAGAGACGGAGGGAGAAAGAGGATAAACGTTTCCCTCAAGCCTGCCAGGCGTACGAGTAACGTCGTTATCGTTTTGCTCTTATCCCTAGTCTCTTTAGGGGAAGAAACTAAACGTTTCTAGAGTGATCTAGTGTTTAGTCTCTTTCCAGCCACTGAATTTTCTTTCATTAGATTTTTCTGTTACATTGTAATTCTGTTTTCGCAATTACTAACTTTTGAGAAGGATAGAATTGCGTGTTTCAGGTACAAACCACTTAAAGTTTCGAGTTCAGTGAAATAAGTGCAAACAGAAATCAAAGTGATAAGTGATTGATGTCAGTGTTATGCGTGAGGGTACTTTTGTGCGCGCCAGTCGTCCTCCCAGTCCGGGACCTCTTGCAAGCTCCCAAGCCCAGGGGAGAAGCAATGTCGAAGGGCAAAAGGGTTCGGCAGGCCTTGATCGGCGCACAGAAGTATCCTCGGTGGTTGTGGGCGTGTCTTACCGAGACCGTCACTCCCACCCGCAGACGATTGAGCCCTTATTTTGCTCGTCTGCAGAAGAGATTTAGAGGAGAAAATAAAGGCAGAGTAACGCTGGTCTCAGGTCTCTAGACCTCTTAAACGTAAAGTCCAGACCTATGCCAGACGTACGAAGTAAAGTTCAACAACCCGGATGCAGTAATTGGGTTAGCTCTGACTCTCCTCAGTCATCATTTTGTCGGGCTGAGAGTGCGCCTACACTCCCCCCCGCCTATGCTCGCTCCGCCTGATCGCAGTACCACCTGCCAGGCGTACGATGTTGTGGACTCTACTACAGTCCATGCAGCACAGCTTTCGGACCTGATGCGTGAGTGTCGTGCTGAGAGTGTTGCACCTCCTCCTCCTCCTGCACCGGTGGTGCACCAACCGCCTGCACCCGTTCAGCCTGTGCTGCACCCGCCTGCACCGGTGGTGCACCAACCGGCTGCACCCGTTCAGCCTGTGCTGCACCCGCCTGCACTCGCTGCACCCAGTCGCAGCACCATCTGCCAGGCGTACGATGTTGTGGACTCTACTACAGTCCATGCAAGCACAGCTTTCGGACCTGTTGCGTGAGTATCGGGCTGAGAGTGTTGCACCTCCACCTGCACCCTTTCAGCCTGTGCTCAACCCGCCTGCACTCGCTGCACCCAGTCGCAGCACCATCTGCCAGGCGTACGATGTTGTGGACTCTTCTACAGTCCATGCAAGCACAGCTTTCGGACCTGTTGCGTGAATGTCGGGCTGAGAGTGTTGCACCTCCACCTGCACCCGTTCAGCCTGTGCTCAACCCGCCTGCACTCGCTGCACCCAGTCGCAGCACCTTCTGCCAGGCGTACGATGTTGAACCTCTTTCTGTGTTCGCTGTTCCCAGTGTTGTTCAGCCTCAGCCTTCTTTAAGGCAACCTTCGGTTTGGGATCAGGAGGATTACTCCACTCTTCCTCCTCCTCCCCTGGCTGCTCCACCGGTGGTGCAACTCTCGGTGGAGGTACAACCTCTTCCACCTGTGAGTCAGTCTCCTCAGCTGCTGCACCGAGCTCAACCCGTGCACCCTGTTCCTGCACCTCAGACACCTCTGCTTGCGGGAACTTTACCTTGTTCTGCGCAACCTCGGTCTCTTCACGCTCCACTCATTCCACAGGAACAGGAACTTTCTGCACCTTCCACTGTTGTTGTTCCAGCTCGTTCTGACTCTGCTGTTCAGCATACCTTACCTCCATTTTCAAACCATGGCAAAAATATGAATCATGAGTTATGAATGTAAGGTAAACATTATGTTGATTTTTAAACCCCATGCAAGCATGCATAAAGCACTCTAGCACTGGTCATGGAATTTCTAAGAATGTTAAACGCCATGCACACGCTCTGCTTTCCTTACAGCAGGCTCTGCTTACTACATGCTCAGCATTCAGCATGCTCTGCATTCAGCATGCTCTGCATACAACATGCTCTGCATACAGCATGCTCTGCATTCAGCATGCTCTGCATACAACATGCTCTACATACAGGCATACTCTGCATTCATCATGCTCTGCATACCTTACCGCATGCTTCTCAACATATCTTGGGTTGTTGCCAACTCACTAGACTGTCAAGCAGTTTCATAACGTTGCCTTCTAGTCTGCTGCTTTTGCACCAGTGAACCCTCACTCAGAGAACTTAGCTTTTCTAGGATAAGGTCCCTGTAGATGAGAAAGTTCTTTTCTCCCTCCTTCTGATATTCCCTTGAGGACTCTGTCATTTGGAGGGAGCCTTTAGCTGCATAACCTCTTATGGACTTTTATTTAAGCATTACATGCTTACAGGGAAGGTAATGGTTCCACTTCAGCCGCTAATCCCGTCTGTTACCACACCTGCTCCCATAGACCTTGAGCTGTGTTGCATGACATGCAGTCCAAGCTTAGTCCTTGTTAGAGGATTTTTTGTTTACGGAGTCAATGTGTCACGGGGAAGACGTTCAACAACCAACAGAAGGGACTTGTTGTGACGCAGTGCGGCAACCTCAGCAACCCGTTAAGGAGTTGTCTGTACGACCCAGATAGTCTAGACAGATTCGGGTTGTCACTGTACTTCCTCGCTTGCCCATGATTGACAGTTTACAGACTGTGCAGCAGTATCATGATCTTGTGTCCGGCTCCGTCAGACGACTGGCTTTTAAGAGCTCCCACAAGTCGTCGCTGTCTGGAGATTTTCAAATGGACTATGGATCTGACCAAGGAACTGGGCCTCCTGGTCAATTTTGAGGAGTCTCAGCTCGTTCCATCCCAGACCATTGTTTCCTTGGGTATGGATCTTCAGAGTCGAGCTTTTCGGACTTGTCCGTCGGCCCCAAGGATCTTCCAAGCCCTAGAATGCATCCAGAGCATGCTGAGAAGGAACCGATGCTTAGTCAGGCAGGGGATGAGTCTAACAGGGACACTTTCATCGCTGGCCCTGTTCATCGAGTTAGGGAGACTCCACCTCCGCCCCCTTCAGTATCATCTAGCTGCTCACTGGATAAAGGACTTGACGCTAGAGACGGGCTCAGTTCCTGTTTCCGAAGAGATGAGGTCTACTCTAACGTGGTGGAAGAACAGCATTCTTCTCAAGGAAGGTCTACCTTTGGCTGTTCAGACCCCCGACCACCGTCTCTTCTCGGACGCATCGGACACGGGCTGGGGTGCGACACTGGACGGACAGGAATGCTCGGGAACATGGAATCAGGAGCAAAGGACACTTCACATCTATTGCAAGGAGTTGTTGGCAGTTCATCTGGCCTTGATAAACTTCAAGTCCCTCCAGCTTAACAAGGTGGTGGAGGTGAACTCCGACTACACCACAGCCTTGGCTTACATCTCCAAGCAGAGAGGGACTCATTCGAGGAAGTTGTTCAAGTTCGCAAGGGACCTCCTCATTTGGTCAAAGATCGAAAGCTCACGCTGGTAACGAGGCTCATTCAGGGCGATATGAATGTCATGGCAGATCGCCTCAGCCGTAAGGGTCAGGCCTTCCCCACAGAGTGGACCCTTCACAAGAATGTTTGCAGCAGACTTTGGGCCCTGTGGGGTCAGCCAACCATAGTTCTATTCGCTACCTCGATGACCAAGAAGCTCCTCTTGTATTGTTCTCCGATTCCAGACCCAGCAGCAGTTCGCGTGGATGCCTTTCTGCTGGATTGGTCCCATCTCAACCTGTATGCATTCCCGCCGTTCAAGATTGTCAACAGGGTACTTCAGAAGTTCGCCTCTCACAAAGGGACACGGTTGACGTTGGTTGCTCCCCTCTGACCCGCGAGAGAAGGGTTCACCGAGGTACTGCAATGACTGGTCGACGTTCCCAGGACTCTTCCTCCTAGAGTGGACCTTCTGCGTCAACCTCACGTAAAGAAGGTACACCCAAACCTCCACGCTCTTCGTCTGACTGCCTTCAGACTATCGAAAGTCTCTCAAGAACTAGAGGCTTTTCGAAGGAGGCAGCCAGAACGATTGCCAGAGCAAGGACGACATCCACTCTCAGAGTCTATCAGTCTTAATGGGAAGTCTTCCGAAGCTGGTGCAAGGCCAATGCAGTTTTCCTCAACCAGTACCACTGTAACCCAGATTGCTGACTTCCTGTTACATCTAAGGAACGTAAAATCCCTATCAGCTCCTACGATCAAGGGTTACAGAAGTATGTTGGCAGCGGTTTTCCGCCACAGAGGCTTGGATCTTTCCTCCAACAAAGATCTACAGGACCTCCTTAGGTCTGTTGAGACCTCAAAGGAACGTCGGTTGTCCACTCCAGGCTGGAATCTAGACGTGGTCCTAAGGTTCCTAATGTCATCAGGATTTGAACCGTTCCAATCAGCCTCTTTTAAGGACCTCACATTAGAAACTCTTTTCCTCGTGTGCTTAGCAACAGGTAAAAGAGTAAGTGAGATCCACGCCTTCAGCAGGAACATAGGTTTCACATCTGAAACGGCTACATGTTCCTTGCGGCTCGGTTTTTTTGGCTAAAACGAGCTTCCTTCCCGTCCTTACCCTAAGTCGTTCGAGATCCCAAGCCTGTCCAACATGGTGGGGAACGAACTAGAGAGAGTACTTTGCCCTGTTAGAGCTCTTAAGTACTATCTAAGAAGGTCAAAACCATTACGAGGACAATCAGAAGCCTTATGGTGTGCTATCAAGAAGCCTTCTCTACCAATGTCTAAGAACTCAGTTTCTTACTACATCAGGCTTCTGATTAGAGAAGCAAATTCTCATCTGAAGGAAGAAGACCTTGCTTTGCTGAAGGTAAGGACACATGAAGTGAGAGCTGTGGCTACTTCAGTGGCCTTCAAACAAAACCGTTCTCTGCAGAGTGTTATGGATGCAACCTATTGGAGAAGCAAGTCAGTGTTCGCATCATTCTATCTCAAAGATGTCCAGTCTCTTTACGAGTACTGCTACACCCTGGGTCCATTCGTAGCAACGAATGCAGTAGTAGGCGAGGGCTCAGCCACTACATTCCCATAATTCCATAACTTTTTAACCTTTCTCTTGAATACTTTTTATGGGTTGTTCGGTCGGCTAAGAAGCCTTCCACATCCTTGTTGATTTGGCGGGTGGTCAATTCTTTCTTGAGAAGCGCCGAGGTTAAAGGTTGTGATGAGGTCCTTTAGTATGGGTTGCAGCCCTGTATACTTTAGCACCTTTGGGTTGATTCAGCCTCCAAGAGGAACGCTGCGCTCAGTAAGGAAGACGAACTTAAAAAAGAGACAGAGTAACGGTTCAATTCGACTTCCTTACCAGGTACTTATTATTTCATTGTTATTTGAGATAACTGTTATATGAAATATGGGATACTTAGCTATCCTTTAATCTTGTACACTGGTTTTCACCCACCCCCCTGGGTGTGAATCAGCTACATGATTATCGGGTAAGTTTAATATTGAAAAATGTTATTTTCATTAGTAAAATAAATTTTTGAATATACTTACCCGATAATCATGATTTAATTGACCCTCCCTTCCTCCCCATAGAGAACCAGTGGGACCGAGGAATAATTGAGGAGGTGTCAACAAGAAGTACTTGAGTACCTGGCCACAGGTGGCGCTGGTAAGTACACCCCCTTCTAGTATTGTGATAGCTGGCGTATCCCTCCATAGAATTCTGTCGGGCAACGGAGTTGACAGCTACATGATTATCGGGTAAGTATAATCAAAAATTTATTTTACTAATGAAAATAACATTTTTATTTCGACACATGAAGTAAGCAATTTTCGTCGTACCGGTTGTATCCGAATTTTTCGACACACGAAGTACAATTTGAACACGTTCCTACTCTACACCCAAATTTTTTTTCAACACCCAAAGTAAACAATACCCGTACGCGTAGTTGGTACTCATAGCGCTGGATGTGTTTTTTATTTCCGCCGATAGAAGGCAGCACTTCGACCTCGGAGGGACCCTCAATTAGCGTGGCTTGGGTCAGTCTTCTGTTCTCGTCGGCTTCGTGTGGTTGTGCCCTGTGCGTTCTGCTATTACTGTACTGTTTTAATCGGGATTTTTTACGTGCATCCTTTTACGGTAATTTACGTAAAGCATGGGTCCTAAAAGGCTTAGTTTTGCAAGTGGTAGTGGTAGTGGTGAGAAAAGGAAGAAGGAAATGCTTTTTTTAGGCGTAAAGCAAAAAATTATTGAAAAACATGAGCGTGGAGTCCGCGTGACTGAACTTGCTAAAGAATATGGCCGTAATATGTCGACGATCTCGACAATCCTGAAACAGAAGGAAGCCATTAAAGCAGTGAAACCTTCTAAGGGGATCACCATCATTTCAAAACGCCGTAGCCCTATCATAGAAGAGATGGAATGACTTCTGCTAATCTGGATCAAAGACAGAGAGATTGTTGGCGACACCATCACCGAAACCATCATCTGCGAGAAGGCGCACGCCATCTTCACGGACTTGAAGGAGGAGAGCTCTGGGGGTGATGCTGGGGAGAGTTCAACTGAACCTTCCTCAGACGATTTCAAGGCATCTCGTGGCTGGTTTAAGAAATTTAAGAAACGGTCCGGGATTCATTCAGTTGTTCGCCACGGAGAGGCTGCTAGTGCGGACACAAAGGCTGCAGCTGACTTTGTCAAGAACTTTGAAAGGATCGTCCTGGAAGAAGGCTACGTAGAGCAGCAGGTGTTTAATTGTGATGAAACCTGGCTGTTTTGGAAGAAGATGCCCAGTCGAACCTACATCACCGCCGAAGAGAAGAAATTGCCTGGGCATAAGCCAATGAAGGATCGGTTGACTCTTGCCATATGTGCCAATGCTAGCGGGGACTTTAAAGTCAAGCCCTTACTGGGTTACCATTCGGAGAACCCTAGGGCCTTTAAGGCACACAACGTGGATAAGGACCAGCTTCATGTTTTCTGGCGATCCAACTCCAAGGCCTGGGTCACTAGGCAGTTCTTTGTCCAATGGGTTAACCAAGTTTTTGGCCCTTCTGTGAAGTATCTTCATGAGCAGAAATTGCCTTTAAAGTGCCTGCTATGCCTTGACAATGCACCCGCTCACCCCCCACCCCCCCCCCCCACCCCCGGACTTGAAGATGATATCTTCGATGAATTCAAGTTCATAAAGGTGCTGTATCTTCCACCGAATACCACCTCTATCCTCCAGCCCATGGACCAGCAAGTCATTTCGAATTTCAAGAAGCTCTACACCAAGCATCTATTCAAGCAGTGCTTTAATGTCACGCAAAGCACAAACTTAACTTTGCGTGAATTTTGGAAAAGCCACTTCAACATCGTGCACTGCTTGAAGATCATAGATCAGGCTTGGGTGGGATTAACTCGACGAACCCTCAATTCTGCCTGGAAGAAGCTGTGGCCTGATGCAGTTTCTCCCCGAGATTTCGAAGGTTTTTACCCCGAACCTGATCCCGTGGTGGGTGCAGCGGAAGACGTAGAGGAAATCGTCTCCCTTGGCAAGACCATGGGTCTGGAGGTCGACGCAGATGACATCACGGAACTCGTCGCCGAACATCACGACGAACTTACCACAGAGGAGCTCAAGGAACTCCATGCTATGTCTGAGTACATGAGTGATGAGGAGGTAGAACATGTGTTAGGTTCGGCGCAAATAAAAGGGGTGTTAGGAAAATATCAAGACGTGGTCGACTTCATCGACAAATACCACCCAAAAAAATTGCAGGTTTGTCGTGTAGTTGTGCAGTTCGATGATGTTTGCCTAACTCACTTTCGAAACATTCTGAAAAGCCGTACCAAGCAACTTTCTATCGATAGCTTCTTTAAAAAAACCGAATCGAACTCGTGATGAAGTGGTTCAAAGAAAACGGCAAAGAGTGATGCGAAAGAAATTCAATCAATTTTAAGTGGAGAGAGTGAAAGTGATTAGAATTAATCATCAAAAAGAAAAAAAAGAAAATGTAAAAAAAATATAAAATATAGAAATAAAAAAAATGAATAAGCTAAGTTAGGTTAAAGTTCACTAAGTGTAAGTTAGAATAAGTTACGGTAGTGTACTCTCATCGTAGTTAACCTCTCTACCTCCTCGCTGCCCGTCCGTCTCCTCTCTTCGTAGCAAGACCAACAACACCTGTGCTGGAGTTTCTAAGGTAAAGTGACGCTAAAAACACGTTTCTTATTTATAATTTTTTTATAATTATTTTTTTTTACATGTCTATTATCTAATTTAGTGTGCATTATTGTCATGTGTAATTATGTGTAGTAATTTATTAAGAAGTTATCATAGGTTTTTGTGCTCAACCACGGATTAATCCTATTTCAATGTATTCTTATGGGAAAATTCGTTTAGACATCCGAACATTTTCTACATCCGAAGTCAGTTGTGGAACGGATTAAATTCGTATGTAGAGGTACTGTACCACACTTGGGTCGACTAGGCCATCCAGCAATTTAAAGATAGGAAATGAGGTTTACAAAATGTGAGTTAAGATAGATGTTCTTATTAAGTAGAGAAAATAGTTGATGAAAGTGTTTGAAAATTAATTACAGTAGTACTTTGGTATATGAGATTCTGGGAACAAGCTCGTAATAAAAAATGTTCAAAAACCTAAACCATTTTTCCCGTGTACTAAAGGGAACAGACTCAATTTGCTCCACACATCCATGATTACACACACACTTCTTATTAAAGGTTTGTAAGGTCATATAGCAAATTATAACCCCAACATCAGAATTAAATGGAAATTAATAAATCATAATAAGAAATAAAGTATTGATAAATCAACTCGCACTTTATCTTTGAGGCGAGTCATGGCTGGCATATGGGAGATAAGAGAGGAGGAAGTAACACTGCTTGAAGGGAGAATCTTCCTTCATGAGATCTTCAGGTCAAATATTGTAAGATCTCTCTCTTGAATGAAGTTCACTATCACTAACTAAATCGGTTAATTTTTACCTTATGGATACTGCTTTGTCGACATATTTTACATTCACTTTTGCCAAGGAACCTAGCTAGAGTCGACTGCTTTTACCTCTTAAAATGTTATGAAAATTGGGTAAAAATTACACAAACACTGTGTGTGTGGCATATTGGCACTGCTTGACTGGTTTTGTGCTAGTCTCATTAATTTTTTTTCGCAGACCAATGCAATGCTAAATTTCATTCTCGTAATTTGTGTTGCTTGTAAACCACAGTACAGTATTACTGTCACCTACATGAAAGTTTGTTATTATGTAAACACTAGTACTTTCTAATGTTTGTTCTTACATGAATACAAACCTTTAATCTTTAATAGGAGTATGTTTTCAGTGAAGCTTGATATGGCTGTTAAAACTTTTAATGAAGCGGCGGCAGTTTCTGCTGGGTTACGGACTGAGCTCCCGGCATCGTTGGGCTATTTGACCATTTTAATTTTTTTCCATTTTCATTTAGATAATAGTTTTTGGAGATAATTGTGTGCAAGGTATTTTAAGGAAAACATTTTTTTTTGTAGTAGTTTCCGATAAGTGAAGCTGTGGGACAGTTGTCTGTGCAACGTGCCTATATTCTTCTTGTTCCTAGTATGGCTTTATGATAACACAGACAACAAATCCTGAGGAACAAGTCTAACCTTGGGCTTCAATGTATGTGCTTTCGTCTTAGAAAGCCGCTATCGAGTGTGATGAGAAAGATCTCTTTCCTTTGCCATTGTTTGTCATTATGCAATTCCAGAAAGATGCTAAGGACATGGCAAATGGTTGCTGTCTCTTTTTAGTGTTTTTGACTTTTCCCATGAGAGTGTTTTTGTCAGTCTGTGCGACTCTGTCACAAAGGTCATAACAAATGGTTGGTGTCTCTTTTTAGTGTTCTTGTCTTCAACCATGAGTGTCGCTGTCAGTCTGTGCGACTCTGTGAACTTCAAGCTCTTCCTTCTTTTGCCTCTTCTTTGTGGGAGTCTTTGCTGCGACTCGGGAGAAGAACAATGAAAACGTTCAAGAAGTACAGGAAGTCTAATTAATAGAAGTTACGTTCTCGTGACTCTTACCTTTTTTCCTGTACAGTACCAACCTCCTTGTTCATCACAGGAATAAACATGTACAAGCACATTAAGGGAGGTGCATGGGTACCCAGTATAGGTGTTCTCACGCTTATTACCAGTGTGTAGTTTTGTACCAGGAGGAAAAGTGCCTAGAGTTGTCCCATTGCGGGAAGAAATATCGTCACGAAACGCTTGTACAATTGATCACTGGCACTGCTGGTCCGGATAAAGGGCGCTGCTCTTTCTTCCCCCTTCCTGGACGTTTTCTCTCTCTCTTTTGGTAGTGTATGCAAGTGCCCAGAGGAAGGTCCACGAGTGACTGGATTCACGTGTTCTGTCTCTACGATCAACAAATTTAAGCGTGATGACATCTTCTGGTGACCAACTCTACACGCTCCTAGGTGACACATACTGTACTTGCAAGGTCTTCACACATTTGGACTTGAACGTTCCACCTGTATGCAATCATTAACCCTTTGCGTACGCGCTCCACAGCCATGAGCCCGATTTCACACACGTTGGGAATCCATGCATGCTGTAATTAGACTGCTTGCATAACGAGAATCCACTTGTAGTGGGTATCCTCAGCTGAATGTCTTATACACTTCATGAAATGGGATACCTAAGCTCTCCCACTTGTATCTTATCGGACCTCACATGCATTCTTGATGCAAACACGCTCCATATGCTTGAACTTCATCCCACAAGGAATTGATCTTCATGCATTTCTAGTTCTCTTTCTGTCAATACAAGGGTGACTTTTCACAGATTACAGTCCCCATGTCTTAATGCTGCTAATTCTTTACTGAAGAAGAAGAAGCAATCATTTGGAGTCCTAGTCCTAACTAACTCGCCCAACCGAGAGCATCAATGGCCATACCACCTTGAAACTAAGCTTCTTGTTTGATCAGCTTAGTTGAACAACGTTAGGACTGAATTTTACTTAGATAGGTGACCGCCTGGGGCATCAGATGCTGTTAGACTCGACAAATCCTCATATGCATTAGTTCTGTTCGGCGCTACGCTGATGTAGTGAGGTTTTCTAAGTGCCCTGAGCTTTCTGACACTCTAAGACAATCTTCAGCACACAATCCTCACTCTAGAGCTCAGAAGTCTCTCAATATTTAGGACCAGATAGCGACAGTGGACCTCACACTATAGTATTCAGTTGAAGCAGGCAACCTCTCTTGACGGCTCTACATACGGATAATGTCATTGAAACACTTCTTTGTGAAGAAGTTCCAACACTTATTGCTCCTTCTGCTTCAGACAGAGACTTGATGTAAGGGTTAAATGTGTTCCCTACTTCATTACATGGTGGAAAGGCTTCCTACTTTGGGTTTTAACCCTTGCCTAACTAGCTTGCCATTTAGTTGGACAAAATTTGTTTCTTCTCCCCAGTCCCAGTCCATCAATAGGGTTTGATAACGCCTTCCAGCATCCCTAGGAAATCTATACTTTCTACTTTCTTCCCATCATCCTGTTTTGCCAACCACTCAACATTTGGTTGATAACAGCAAAGTTCAGCGTGACCCTGATTGCTTCTAAGCAGCCACATGCCAAATGGTATCGAGGTCAAATTATTTTTTTTATCTTCCTTCACCAGGAAAGCTCCTCTATCTTCGCGGTGAAGGATACCGTTTAGTCCTCGATCAAAGATCATAACTTGGTCTTTTATGTCTGGACTTTGCAAGAATTGACGAGACCCAGGTGGAGCTCAGGTTGTATGGAACATTTTAGGAGATTGCAGGCCTAATCAATCCCACAGGAACCCAAAGAACGGATGGCAGATAAGGGTTCAACCTTAGAGACTTTCCCTGGCTATTCTATTCATGAAGAAGCAAGTAAGAAACAAAATAACTTTGCCTGTTTCACAAATCATGCTGAAATTTAAAAAAATCTTTATCACCTCTGTTCAGGAGTTTGTGTTCAGGAACTAAAATCCAGCTGTTCACGACTTTTAAGTTCTTTGTCATTTCTTCCCTACAAGAAGTGACTAGCAAGAACCAAGATGACTTGCTTCCTGTTCTGGTAGGACATTAAAATTCCTCCTACAGCAATGGAAGGAATAAGGAAAAAAATACTAAAACTGTTTCTCTCTAGCTTCTTTAGACAAACTTACTTTTCTGGCAGGCGAGGAGACATTGGATATATCCCAGCTTTAAGGAAGAACCTGTCAGAGGCACAATTCTTGAAGACTATTTGATAACAAGAGACCCTTCTCTATCCATTACCGAGGGAAGTACCCACATATCCCTGGATACCGTTATCCTTGGCCTGGTGGTAGTTGCTCAATAGATTCAGTAGCAAAAGTAGCTCCTTCCAAGATAATGGATGCCATGAGTGGGAAGATTGACTATCCTTACTACTCCTTTCTTCCCCTTCCTTTAGGGTGCAGCAGTCACTCCGTTATTTGCTGGATCCGTCACTAGATGTAGGTGAGCCACATGATCGAGCAACTTTTCTTAACCAATTAGTTGTTCCGTAACCGAAATACAAACCACGCTATTTACATTGGGTTTACCTTTTAGCGCAGCTGAAATGACGAGCCAATAGTTTTAACGAGGGTTAATTACCCCCGCGCTAGTTAGCGGGGGGTAGGGGAAGGGTAGCTTGCGACCCCTCCCCCCCCATAACACCGGTGACTTGCTTCACTTCACTTTTGGCTCGGCGATGAACAGACGTGTCTGTCCATCGTCCTCGTTGACAGCCTTTAATCTTTTTTCTGCTTTTTCTTTACTACAGCTTGTGTGTGTGTTTGAAGTTGACTGCCTTATATTATCTTTGCTATGCGTACGTGCCCTGGTGTTGCCGGCCGCCCTTGTGGGACCTTTATGTCGGCCTTGGATACGGATCCTCACACGCTTTGCCCTCAGTGTCGGGGCCGACAGTGTGACCAGGAAAACGTGTAGTGAGTGTAGGGAGTGGTCTGCCTCCCAGTGGGAGAGGTTTGGTCGCCGGCGTAAGAAGAAGTCCAAGAGAGACCGTTCTCCTTCGGGGGTTGCCTTGAAGGAGGAAGGTTCTCGGGACTCTTCTTTCGCCGCCCAAACCTCCTCCGAAGCTCCCCCTCGTCCGGCTCCTAAGGAGAGTCGGCCGAGTGGTAGCGCAGGCCCTAGTTCTGTTTCCCGACCTTGGGTGGGGGGAGAGGGCGTCGCCTCCCATAGCGGGGCAGTTCCCCCTCCTCCTCCGGGGGAGGTTGTTGATAATTCATTGTCTAATGATGATCTCTTACAGATTTGGGCTTCCCTGGGGCTTAAGGGCTTGCCCTCCAGGGTCGCCTTGATTGACCTTGTCTCGTTGGGGGCCGCGGTTAAGCAGTCGCCGGCGGTAGCAGAGGTAGACCCTCTGTCTATCGTCGACGTCGTGGTGGCAGAGGCCTCCGACGTGGCAGGGCAATCCTCTGCAGGTGCAGTTGAGGATGATGGTGCTGACGGCTCTCCTCCCCCTTCCGTACATCCTTCGAAGGGGGAAGTGAGTCCTACGGGCTCTTAGGCTGTTCAGCTGCCCTCTAAGGGAAGTGCTTTGACTGAGACTCCCCTTCGGAGG
The DNA here is from genome assembly GCF_036898095.1 of Palaemon carinicauda. Classification (NCBI taxonomy): domain Eukaryota; kingdom Metazoa; phylum Arthropoda; class Malacostraca; order Decapoda; family Palaemonidae; genus Palaemon; species Palaemon carinicauda. Next base: position 59,378,764 of record NC_090741.1, read on the forward strand.
ACTGATGGTCCTGATGATCTTCCCCGTGGCCGCCTTCGCCGTAAGGCTCACCGTCCGCTGCGTCGCAAGGGCCTCCCTTCCCCTTATTAAGGGGTTAAGAGGTGCCTTTTTGGATCCTCTTCCTCCGAAGGGGACTCTCCTCGTCGTACTCAGCCTACAGCTCCTGCTCATTTGGACCTCTCTGCAGACCGTTCTCCTACTCCTGCTAGAACTTCACCTTCTGGGGAACTCGTCACCCGACGGGCAACGGTCCCTTCGGGGCAAAGGGATTCTTCCCTTTCACGTGCAGTGTTAGCGCACAGGCGCTCTCCTGCTCGTCAGCGCTCTTCTGAGCGGCAGCGCTCTCCCGTTCGTCAGCGCTCTTTTGAGGATCATCGCCCGCCTGCTCGCCAGCGCTCCCCTGTGGTCTCTGATCATCCTGCAGTCCCTGTTGGACACCTTGCGCGCCATCAGTCTCCTGAGCTCTCTCGCGATCCTCATCCTGTATCTACGCAACATCGTCCACGTTCTCCAGCGCATGTTTCAAAAGCACATTTGTTCCGTAACCGAAATACAAACCACGCTATTTACATGGGGTTTACCTTTTAGCGTAGCTGAAATGGCGAGCCATTAGAATTTAACGAGGGTGTATTACCCCCGCGCTAGTTAGCGGGGGGGGGGGGGTAGGGGAGTGGTAGCTAGCTACCCCTCCCCCCCCCTCACACACCGGTGAAGCTCACTTTCACTTTTGGCTCGGACTGGGACAGACGTCTCTGTCTTTGTCCTCGCTTGGCAGCCATTGTTTGTTTTGTCTTTACTTAATCACTTACTTTTCTTTTACTCAATATATATGTAAACATTTTTTCATGTTTGTATATATATTTGAGTATAGAAATCAGTAAGTTTCCTTTTCAGAGATTTGTGCTTGTGTGTGTAGTGTACGATATCTCCGTGGAGCCCTCGGCAGTTTAGGCCACCACGGTGTAATTTTATGGGTTGCGATCGAGTTTGACTTCGGTCTTTCTCTCTCTCTCTCTCTTGAGGTCGTTCACCCTTTTACTACGTTACTACGCCTTTTGTAGCTTTCTTCCCGTGTGGGGGGTTGCTACGCCGTACGTTTTGTCTCAATTAGTCTATGAATCTAATTGTATTTGTTAATTTTTCAGCTTTGTAGAACTATTCCTTTCGGGGTTTTCGTTCTTTCTTTAGTGTTCATTCATTTTTAAATTACATAATTACATATTTACATAATTATAATTGTTATAATTCTGTTTTGGTTACAGCTCTCCTTCCGTGAGTGTAGGTGGTTGTGAGGGCACGTGCCTGTTGTGTAATTCTTGTTTTCCTTTCCCTCGGGATTCCTCTTCGGAGCCTTCCCAGGGGAATGAATGTGTACTAATGATTTTTGTTTTATTTTTTTACAGTTACCGATCTAGTTCGTTTCTGTAATATGGCAACGGTGTGAGCTGTCTTGTTGAGGCCTGGGGATTCGGCTGTTGCTGCCTCCCCCCTTGTATTTTCGTCAGGGGCGTGTCTCCTTCTACTGGAAGTACTCCCGTGACGATTGACAGCTCTCCAGTTCATTTTAGAACTCTCAGGAGGCTCGCCTCCTTGGGTGGGTAACTTTCCTTCCGAGGGAAGTTTTTCCTGTCCAGGCTTGAGTTTTTCCCCTTTTGGGGGGTTCTTCTCTTGCCTTTTTTTCGTGCGACTATGCTCTTGGCGCTGAGCGGTCGCACCTGCAGTTTTGCTCAAGGGGCTGGGCAACTGCAGGAGCCCCTCTTTGGAGGATTGCTTCTTTTAGGTCACTGGCTGACCAGTCTCTTCTACGCTGACCAGTCTCTTCTACGAAGTTTCTCTTTCGTTCGTGAGAGAGTACACTCATAGAGACTCCTCTTCGAAGGATTCTTCTGCTGTTGTTGCTGTTGGCCTCCTTCGCTGTAAGGCTCACCGTTCGCCTCGTCGTAAGGGCCTCCCATCTCCCTATAAGGGTGCTAAGAGGCGCCTTTTTGAATCTCCGTATGCAGCCTACAACTTCTTCTTCTTGATCTTCCGCCCCTGGTGGAGAGGGCGTCGCCTCCCATAGCAAGGCAGTTCCCCCTCCTCCTCCGGGGGAGGTTATTGATAATTCCTTAACCAATGATGATCTTTTACAGATTTGGTCGTCCCTGGGGCTTAAGGGCTTGCCCTCCAGGGTCGCTTTTATTGACCTTGTCTCGTTGGGGGCCGCTGTTAAGCAGTCGCCGGCGGTAGCAGAGGTAGACCCTCTGTCTATTGTCGACGTCGTGGTGACAGAGGCCTCCGACGTGGCTGGGCAATCCGCCACAGGTGCTATTGCGGATGATGGTGCTAAAGGCTCTCCTCCCCCTTCCGTACATCCTTCGAAGGGGGAAGTGAGTCCTTCAGTCTCTGCTGCTGCTCAGCTTCCTTCTGAGGGAAGTGCTTTGACGGAGACTCCCCTTCGGAGGACCGATGGTCCCGACGATCTCCCCCGAGGCCGCCTCCGCCGTAAGGCTTACCGTCCGCTACACCGCAAGGGCCTCCCTTCCCCTTACAGGGGAGCTAAGAGGCGCCTTTTTGGGTCTTCATCCTCCGAGGGGGACTCTCCTCGTCAGCCTCAACCTACAGCTCCGTCTTCCTTGAACCTCTCTGCAGACCGCTCACCATCTCCTGCCAGATCTTCGCCTTCTGGAGAACTCGTCACCCGACGGGCAACGGTCCCTTCGGGGCTAAGGGATCCTTCCCTTCCACGAGGAGTGCTAGCGCACAGGCGCTCTCCTGTTCGCCAGCGCTCTCCGGATCGTCAGCGCTCTCCTGATCGTCAGCGCTCTCCTGCTCGTCGGCGATCTCCTGCTCGCCGACGCTCGTCGGCTCTCTCCTGATGTTCGCCCTCCTCGCCAGCGCTCTCCTGCTCGTCAGCTCTCACGGAGCGTCAGCGCTCATTTGAGGACCATCGCCCTGCGGTCTCTGACCATCCTACAGTTCCTGCTGAGCTCCCTGCTCACCATCTGCCTGATCCTGTGGCTACGCAACATTGTGCTGCACGTGTGTCAAAAGCACATGTTCGCCAACGCGCCAGCGATCTTCCAGTTCCTGCTCGTGAACGCGCCGCGCCACCTGCCCTCGCTGCGCCACCTGTCCTTTCACATGACACGCGTCGACCTTCTGCTCGCCAGCGATCTCCGGCTCACCAGCGATCTCCGGCTCACCAGCGATCACCTACGTGCCAGCGATCACCTCCTCGCCAGCGATCACCTCCTCGCCAGCGTTCACCTGCTCGCCAGCGCGCACAGGCGATTTTAGTATATCGCCTATTCAATAGCGACAGCCGGCGCGCCAACGTTCTCCAACGCTTCTGAAGGAACATGGTTCGCCAGCTACTAGCTCGCCATCACGCGATCGCCCACCTGCGCATGCTGCTCGCCATCGCGCGATCGCCCTCCTGCGCATGCTGATTGCCATCGCTCCCCATCACGGGATCTCCCATCTGCGCATGCTGCTCGCCATCGCGCGATCGCCCTCCTGCGCATGCTGATCGCCATCGCTCCCCATCGCACGATCGCTCACCTGCGCATGCTGCTCGCCATCGCTCGCCATTGCGCGGTCGTTCACCTGCGCATGCTGCTCGCCATCGCTCGCCAACTCGTCGACATGCCACAACGCGCCATCACCAACCTGCGCGTCCGCGCTCACCAGCTCATCATCGATCGCCTGTGGATCTACATTGCCAGCGGTCTTCCTCACCCACGCGGCAGCGCGTTTCCTCGCCGTCGCGCCAACGCTTGCGTTCGCCGCCTCGGACACGCATTCATTCACCTGCCCACCCTTGCGTCCACTCGCCTGCACGCCCACGCGACCGCTCGCCTGCGCGCCCGCGCGATCATTCACCCGCGCGACTGCTCGCCTGCGCGATCGCTCGCCCGCGCGACCATCTTTTGCGGCGAATTCCGCAGCCGGTGGTAGCAGCAGGAACGTGTGTTCCTAGACGGCACTCGGGATCACCTCCACCCAAACACAGGTTGGTAGTGCAGGACGAGGAGAGGTTAGTACATCATTCTTCCCCACCTTCTTTTCAGGTAGGTACCGTGGTGTCCCCTCCAAAGGATCGCTCGATCCCTTTCCCTTTAGCGAGGATTTCGGACTCTGTGTCCTTGGAGCAACAGACTTGGTTTGGTCCTCTGGCACGGGCGTTAGTGAGGGTTATGAAATCAGCACTCGCCGACCAGGGTAACAAACCAACGGCTGTCTCTCCTACGCTGTAGAGAAAGAGAGGAGTGGACTTCGTGGTGACTTCCCCCAGGGCAAAGTTGGTTCCCAAGAGGTCGGTTGCGAAGGTCCCTTCTCCTGCACGAGTGCTCTCTCCTTCTCCCGTGGACGAGGCCTTTCCATCCTCAGGTGAGTCCAGTGGGGCGGTAGTCTTCCCCTCGGCACCAGGAGGGGAGACTTCGCTTCATGCAGGAGAATCGTCTTGTGAGGAAGGGTCCCCTCGAACCTCGTTGTTGGGATCCTGTATCCCTCCCAGGAGGGAATCCAAGGACTCCAAGACCGTCCCTAAATCCTCTGCAAGGATTCGTCAGGAACCCACGACTACCCGGGGGAATGTCCACGTGTCACCCCAGGAAGAGATCCCTGGGGCAGGAGACTTAGCTGCCAGCCCGCAGGGAGGAGAACAGCAAGAATCCGGACATGCCTTCTGGCAGGTCCTAAGCCTGATAAGGCAACTTAACGGGCTTATGGATCCACTCATCGCCCCCCGTGAAGGCAAAGACACGATTTTGGATGAAGTGTTTGACGTTCGGAAGGCCCCTAAGACCAGTGCGGCTCTGCCCTGGTCTCGGGGGTTGAAGAGTGCCAGGGCTAGGGCCAACGCTCAGCTTGCACTTCTTGCCTCCTCCAGTCGTTCCACTGCCGGGAACAAGCTCATCCCTCCTCCTCGTCTTCAGCAGAGGAGGTATTTCGAGATCCTGGGTGAGCACAACCTCGCTCTTCCTCTCCATCACTCTGTGGAGGAGCTGGCGAAGGGAGTTCCCCTTGAGAAACTCTCTGCCCGGCAGGTGTCGTTCTCGGCGGCAGAGATCCTTAGCCACGAGAAGGTCGCTAAGTGTGCCATGCAAGCCACTTCGTGGCTGGACTTTTGGCTAGGATCTCTGGGCATCCTATTGCGATCGGAGGACTTGTCCAAGGAGACCAATAGGAAGGCCCTGGAGACCTTCTTGCTCTCGGGCACCCGCTCCATCGAGTTTTTGGCGCACCAGATTATCACCCTGTGGGCCAACTCGGTGTTGAAGCGTCGCGATGCTGTGTCCGAGAGATTCCATCCGAAGGTCCCCGCCGTGGATGTGTGTAGGCTCCGACATGCTTCCCTTCTGGGGGAGAACCTGTTTGAGCCTCAAGACATGGAGCGAACGGCTGAGAGGTGGAGGAAATCCAGCACAGACTCCCTCTTCCATAGGGCCCTTACAACTCGGCCCTATAAGCCTCCAGCCCCGCCACAACAGCAGCAACAGCCTCGTAAGGCTCCCAAACAGGCACCGTCAGCTAAGAAGGTGGTGTCTAAGCCCCAGCCCTTTCCAGCCAAGGTCAAGAGGGGCGGTAAGTCCTCCAGGGGAGGCAAGACTCCTAGGGATCGCGGCCGCAAGCCCTAGGGGTGGCAGTCCCCCTGCGTGTCCACCTGTGGGGGGATGCCTTCAGCGTTGCGTCCGCAGGTGGCAGCAACACGGGGCCGATGCTTGGACGGTCTCAGTGATCGGCCAAGGCTATCGCGTCCCGTTCACAACATCTCAACCTCCCCTGACAGCGAATCCAGTGTCGTTGAGCTCCTATGCCACGAGATCGGCAAAGGGGCTGGCCCTTCAGGCCGAAGTCGAGACCATGCTCGAGAAGGGTGCTCTCCAGGAGGTTGTGGACGGCTCCCCAGGCTTCTTCAGTCGACTTTTTCTTGTAGAGAAGGCTACTGGAGGCTGGAGACCCGTCATCGATCTCTCAGCTCTGAACAGGTTTGTCAAACAAACCCGGTTCAGCATGGAGACAGCAGACACGGTCAGACTTGCGGTGAGACCACAAGACTTCATGTGCACACTGGATCTAAAGGACGCGTACTTCCAGATCCCAATCCATCCGTCTTCCAGGAAGTACCTGAGAGTTTGCCTAGACAACAAGATCTACCAGTTCAAGGTGCTGTGTTTCGGTCTCTCCACAGCTCCTCAGGTGTTCACTAGAGTGTTCACCCTGATTTCATCTTGGGCGCACAGGAACGGCATTCGTCTCCTTCGTTATCTGGACGATTGGCTGATCCTAGCAGACTCGGAGTCGACCCTTCTTCGGCACCGAGACAGGCTTCTGGATCTTTGCCAGGATCTGGGGATCGTGGTAAACCTCGAAAAGTCCTCTCTGCAGCCATCCCAACGACTGGTTTATCTAGGCATGCTAATAGACACCAATCTCCACAAAGCCTTTCCATCAGACGACCGGATAGCAAGGCTGAGGAGGGTGGCGGAACCCTTCCTCAGGCGAAAAGAACTCCCCGCCCAGTCGTGGTTGCGTCTCTTAGGTCACCTATCCTCCCTGGCTCATCTGATTCCAAACAGCCGCCTCAGGATGAGATCCCTACAGTGGCGGCTCAAGTCCCGGTGGAATCAAGGATCCGATTCCCCCGACATTCTGATCCCAATGGGGTCTCTGGAACAGACGGACTTGCGGTGGTGGCTGGTCGACGAGAACCTGCGGAAGGGAGTGAGTCTTCTCGTCCTCCCCCTGGAATTGACTCTGTTTTCGGACGCGTAAAAAGAAGGGTGGGGGGCGCACGTTCTGAACCAGAGGGCCTCAGGCCTTTGGTCAGAATCAGAAAAGTGCCTACACATCAACCTGCTAGAATTGAAGGCTGTCTTTCTGGCTCTTCAGCAGTTCCAACGGTCCCTGACGGGTCACTCCGTGGTGGTGATGAGCGACAACATCTCGGTAGTGGCTTATATCAACAAGCAGGGAGGCACTTTTTCGCAACAGCTATCCCATCTTGCAGTAGAGACTCTGAGGTGGACCGAAACCCACTCGATAACACTATCAGCTCGCTTCATTCCTGGCAAGAGGAATGTGCTCGCCGACAGTCTGAGCAGGGCTTCGCAGATAGTGAGTACCGAGTGGTCTTTGGATCCTCAGATAGCCAACAAAGTCCTGACTTTGTGGGGTTCCCCGACGGTGGACTTGTTCGCGACAGCCTTGAACTTCAAGCTGCCCCTGTACTGCTCCCCAGTCCCGGACCCCAAGGCACTTTGGCAAGATGCTTTCCAGCAACGGTGGGACAACATCGACGTGTACGCCTTCCCACCGTTCTGTCTGATGAGAAGGGTGCTCAACGGGACCAGACTATCGGTCAACTGTTCGATGACTCTGGTAGCTCCGCTATGGCATCACGCGGAATGGTTTCCGGACCTTCTGCAGCTCCTGACGGAACTCCCGAGGGAGCTTCCTCCACGACACGAGCTTCTCAGACAACCCCACTCCGGCGTCCCTCACAGGGCCGTAGCCTCGCTTCGGCTTCACGCCTGGGGACTATCCAGCGTCTCCTCGCGGAGAGAGGCTTTTCGCAACAGGTTGCGGAGAGAATGTCTCGGCACCTGCGAAGGTCCTCTGAGGCAGTCTACCAAGCAAAGTGTAGAGTCTTTTGTGGTTGGTGTCGTGGAAGGGGTATCTCTCCACTCGATGCCACTATTCCAGCAATAGCGGACTTCCTCGTGTATCTGCGGGAAGAAATGCGCCTTTCTGTCTCGGCAGTGAAAGGCTATCGCTCAGCCTTAAGCTTGGCCTTCAGATTGAAGGGCGTGGATATTTCTTCATCACTAGAACTCTCTTTACTCATACGTAGCTATGAGCTTACCGGCCCCCAGTCGGAAGTGAGACCCCCTCCTTGGAACGTGGTTCGAGTCCTCAGGTCTCTTAAGAGACCTCCCTTCGAGCCATTACGCCAGGCCTCCGATTGCCACCTGTCTTGGAAGACGGCTTTCCTACTCGCCTTGGCTTCGGCCAAGCGGGTTAGTGAACTTCATGGTCTCTCGTACGACATCGCCCATTCAAGGGGATGGGGGGAGGTAACGTTCAGGTTCGTCCCTGAGTTTGTTGCCAAGACTCGGAATCCTGGAGTGCCGGATCCTCGGTTCTACTCTTTCAGGATCGCGAGTCTCCGTTCTGTAACAAGCGACCCAGACCAGCTGCTACTATGTCCAGTGAGGTGTCTGAGGCACTACTTGAAGAGAACGGCTGCAGTCCGTCCTCATGTGCGAGCTTTGTTTGTGAGCACAGGCAGGACTAAGAGGAGGGTCACCAGGAACACCATCTCAGCTTGGATTCGAAGGGTTATCCACCATGCCCTGAATCCTGACCCTCCTCCGTCACGTCGCCCTCAGGCCCACGATGTCAGGGGTATTGCTACATCCCTGGCCTTCAAGAGAAACTTCTCTGTGATGCTCTCTTAATGAGAAAATGCCTTGATGAAGTCATTGAGCTTCAGCACGGCATTTCATTCCCGTGCTGAAACTTGGTGACGGGCAAGAGGGCTCTCGAACTTGGGGAAATTGCTCCCCCAGTTCGAATCTAAATTTCTCTCTTTCACCTTTTTCTTTTTCTCAATATTACTTCGACCTTATCCTAATTTCATAAACTTTCTTTAGTCTTGCTTTCTAAACTCTATGAGAAAAATTTCCCTCTATATGTGTGTATATATTATGTACACATTTATTTATTTATTTTTTTTTTTTTTCGCCTATGGCTTGGATGTTTTTACATCCATTGTAGCCCCGGCGGGGATGTTCATACATCCTTTATTGCTGCCTGCTTTGATGAGTGGGAGGAGGTATCACGGTTGGGAGGTGTTTGCATTCAAAGCTATATGTGAGAGTATTGGATGATTTCAGCCATCCCGAAGATGGTTTGGACCTTTTTGGCAGAACTATTCTCAAGTGTTGGGTCTTCGGAATCCAGGGGGATCCAATGCTTGGGGTAGGACTCTCGGCTTTTGGCCGGAAGCCCGTCATTATAGATATGGGGAGGATGATTCCATAATTTCTTGGTCTCAGTCCTAACAGGCGGGTTCAGCTTACACCTGTGCCTCTATATCTGTTTTGATGCTATCCTTCGGGTAGGGTATGGAGTGGACCATCTGGGAAGTATACTCTCATTGTGCCGATAGTGGAGAGTGCAAATTTCCTTTCCAACGTGTGATGGCCTAACATTCTCGAGCAGGTACATCAAACTTACCCTTTTCTCTCTCTTTCGTCTAATGGATTCTTTAAGGAACGAACCCCCATCCCCTGGATACGCTGACTCTCCCCCGGCACTATTGACGACCTCTGCTAATGTGATAAGGGAAAGCTCTGTTGATGACCTCGGAACGGGAAAGGACCATTCTACTGATATTTCTAAATCAAGTAATTTGGGTAACACGAGGAAACTTCGAATCCTCCATGTTACACAAATTTCAATAGAGACAAATTATGATGATCTATGTAAAGCATTTGAATGCTAAGGATGCATAAAAGAAATAAGGATGAAACTTGAAGCTGAAACTTGGGATTCATGGATATCTTATAGTAGTTATGACGAAGCATTTAGTGCAATAAGTAACTTGAATAATATTAGACTTAATAACTTGAATGTCGCGGCTGCTCTCTGCGATAAGGTACCAAAAGATTTGGATGTGTACAGGCCTGCTGATTGGTTGGAAAAAGACGCAGATTTGGTTATGCCCTCCAAGAGAAATCCAAAACCACCGATGTGGCTTATAGCTGAATCAAAGGGGGTTACAGGGAATTATTTTAAAATATGCAAATTGATTCAGAAAAAAGTAGGAACTATTGCCCCAGGCGATATATCTCGTTTCGGAAAAAATAGTTTCCTTATCCATGCCAAATCCAGTACACAGTCGGTAATATTGTCCAATATGAAAATAAGTAATGATGACATTAAGTTAGATGTCAAACCCCACCTAAATTTTAGCTACGGAAGGGGCGTAGTTTTTAACAGAGATCTGTATGATTTTACAGAGGAGATACTGGCCATGTGTCCATTAAATGTATGGAAAGTTCATAAAGTCCCAGGTACATCGATGATAATCCTTACGTTCCAGGATGCTGATGTACCTTTTCATATTATTATCGAGAACGAAAGGATTAAAGTAAGACCCTTCAAGCAGAAGCCATTGCAATGCTTTAATTGTTTTAAATTTGGGCACCCGTCCAAAGTTTGCAAAAATGAGATGTGTGGTATTTGCTCCAAATCTAACCATGGAGAGTGTGCACTTGGAGCCAGGTGTTTAAATTGCAGCTCAAATCACAAATCCACAGACAAGAGCTGCGAGCTATATAAGTTGGAGGAAGCTGTCCTCAACAAATCAAACTTAGAACATATAAGTGTGACCCATGCCAAAAGACTATTAAATAAATCAAATACATATGCTAAGGCATTAAAATCAAACCAACCTAGCGCTGCCAATAGCTAAAAAAAAAGTATACTATCTGACAAAATGTCAAATAACGAGGTAACCATATTACCTCCTGAGGCTTTACCACGGTGTATTAACACTAGGTCATTGCCCATTGCTGTACAGCCTTCAGCCGCCATTACAAAAAATAATACAAACCTCTCTCAGGCCATGTCCTTGCCTGATCTGATGGAGGTTCCACTTAAGACTAACTTACCTGATGCACCTGTTGTGGGAAAGGTGCAAAAACCTCGAATCCCACCATCTATTAATCGTAAAAGAGAGAGACCTCCATCTCTCTCTCCACCCTCCATTAGAAACGTTAAGGTTATGACATCAAATAAATTTGATGTTTTGTCTGTTGATGTTTCTAATGAACCAGAAGATGAACTGAATAAATCAGAAATTCAAGTTGAGGTCCACCATCCACCTCAACAAATAGATAAAAAGAATACAAAGAAAAACACAAATGTAAAACCCAACATAACACGACCACCTCTGAAGAAACCTACTGGTAATAATGTTAAATTAAAAACTGCTAATGGGAAGACCTCATCCAAGATGTCTTCCAGAAATAATCCATAGTTTTCTCCTCCATTTTGCAATGGAACTGTCAGGGTTTGAGGGCGAAATATGAAGAACTTAAGCTCCTAATTCATGAGCATTCCCCCATAATTGTATGTCTACAGGAAAGTATGCTTGATTCTAACACTCCTAGTCCTCGAGAGTATGTTAGCTATAGAACACCATATAATCAACAAGCAGGGAGCCATGGCGGAAGTCTCATGTACATTCGTCGAGATGTTCCCCAAATACCTATGTCTATACGTACAACCCTGCAGGCAGTTGTTGTACAAATTGATATAGGGAGAAAATATACAATATGCTCTCTGTATTTACCCCCAAATGATAATATTTTATATGATGATTTAGCAGAAGTCATTCAACAACTCCCTCAACCTTTTCTCTTACTGGGAGATATGAATGGTAGACATCCTTTATGGGGTGATGTTTTGGCCAACACAAGGGGCAATATTATCTCGTCAATTGTGGAGAATGAGGATGTGGGACTCCTTAATACAGGAGAGCCCACACACTTCCATGTTCAGACAGGTACCTTGTCATGCATTGACCTTTCAATTGCAAGCTCTAACTGCCTTCTTGATTTTGATTGGAGGACATTAGATGATTGGCATACTAGTGATCATGCACCAATCATTATAAACACCAACAATGGTCCACCTTTACAGAGATCGCCACGATGGAATCTTGACAAGGCGGACTGGGAAAAATTTCGTGAGCTAAGCGAAATTGAGGGGGATGCTGTACAGGTTGAAAATATCGATGATGCCATAGACTTACTGAATGGAACTCTCCATACAGCAGGAGTCAATTCAATTCCCAAAACAACAGGGTTATTCAAACGACGACCAGTCCCGTGGTGGTCTTCAGAACTAACTGCCCTCCACAGAGCCACAAGAAGATCTCTAACACGATTGCGTAGACTCCAAACTGATGAGAATTTAATTATGTACAAGAAATGTAGAGCACAGTTCCGTCGTGCCATGAAAGAAGCAAGGCGCCAGTCATGGATGTCTTTTGTTTCCTCCGTTAACAGTAGAACACCACCATTTTCTGTGTGGAGGAAAGTAAAAAAGATAGCTGGCAAATTCACCCCCAACCCACCACCAGTGTTGAAGGTGAATGGTCAGTATGTAACTGAAGCAAATGATGTTAGCAATGCCCTGGCTAGTCATTTTTCAAATGTATCCAGCAAGTGTGTAGGAGCCCCTGGTCACGAGTATAGGAGCGTTGAAGAAAAGAAAATTTTAAATTTTGCAACAAGAAGGGAAGAGTCTTATAATTCTCCTTTCACTGAAAGAGAATTTGATTCCGCACTTGGTCATTGCAATGATACAGCCCCTGGACCTGATGGAATTCCATATGCAATGATTAAACATGTACATTTTAATACAAAGATATTTATTTTAAGCATTATTAATAGAATATGGCATGATCATAGTTACCCAAGTGTTTGGGAACTAGCCATTATTTTAGCCTTTTTAAAACCCGGTAAAGACAAGTTTTTAGCAGCAAACTATCGCCCTATTGCATTGACATCTTGTTTATGTAAAATCATGGAGAAGATGGTCAATGCAAGGCTGATATGGTACCTTGAAAAGAAAGGTATTTTATCACCGATTCAATGTGGATTCCGAAAAATGCACTCAACGACTGATGTGTTGATACGACTTGAGTCTTCTATTTGTGAAGCCTTTGCTTCCAAACAGCACCATGTTACAGTATTTTTTGACCTTGAAAAGGTATATGATACCACATGGAGATATGGTATACTTAAAACCATTCATGAAATCGGATTGAGAGGAGAGCTGCCACTATTTATTCAGGCATTTCTTTCACATAGAGTTTTTCAAGTGAGAGTTGGGGAAGCTCTATCAGAGAGTAAGTGCCAGGAAGGAGGAGTTCCTCAGGGTAGTGTGCTGAGTGTAACCCTTTTTGCACTAGCAATTAATGGGATATCCTCAGCAATTCCCCGGGATGTTCTCTCCACATTATTTGTGGATGATCTCTCCATATCATTTGCTGGAGCCAGAATGGCAACGGTTGAGAGAAAATTACAGCTCTCAATTGACAAAATTATCCAGTGGGCCCATATGAATGGATTTAAGTTCTCGACAAGTAAAACTACTATTGTACATTTCTGTCGTATCCGGGGAGCACATCCAGACCCGGATATATACATTAAAGGTCAACGGATCCCATGTGTATCGGAAACCAAATTTTTAGGTTTGATATTTGATTGTAGACTTACATGGGTTTCTCACCTAAAAGCGCTAAAAGCTAAATGTGTTGAAGCTCTGAATATTTTAAAAGTATTGTCCCATACATCATGGGGGGCAGACCGCAATACTATTTTAAAATTATACAAGGCCTTGATTTTTTCCAAAATTAGTTATGGTTGTGAAATATACTCTTCAGCCACCCCAAGCCGGTTGAAAATATTAGATTCAGTACATCATGCAGGTATTAGATTGTCCACGGGAGCATTCAGAACATCACCTATCCCAAGTCTCCTTGTTGATGCTGGAGAGTTACCACTAGACCTTTACCGGATGTCTTCTATTCTTCGGTATTGGTTTAGATTGCAAAGACTCCCTAATTCTTTAGCCTTATAGACTGCAAGCCTTGTAAGGCACCCAACATACTTTGAAATGCACCCAAAATCTCCTCAACCCTATGGCTTCGGGTGAAACAATTATTAAACAGTCTGGATATAATTAGATGTAAGGTACTTCCATTCAAGGTATCATCAACGCCTCCATGGAAATTACCAGAGATATCTTTTTGTAAATATTTTATAGGAGATAAGAAGAATATGTCAGACCTAGAAGCCAGGTCTCTTTTTAATGAACATGTTAAAGAACATAGAGGATCAACTTTTATCTATACTGATGTCTCCAAATCTGATGCTGGCGTTGGATTTGGGCTACATAGTAATGGTTTTAATTGTAGAGGTGCACTTCCTCTGACCGCTTCCATATTTACTGCCGAACTGTATGGCATATTAACCGCTATTGAGAAAATAGCATTGGAGAAAGAGGGTAATTTTACAATTTTTAGTGATGCAAGGAGTGTCCTTCAAGCTATAGAAGTTTTTAATTCTAATAACCCTCTAGTTTTAAAGATTTTAGAATGGCTTTTTATTATTGGACGGAGAGGTATAACAGTTCAATTTTGTTGGGTTCCAGCACATGTAGGTGTGTGTGGGAATGAGAAGGCAGATTCACTGGCTAAGAATGCTGCATCCGAGTTGCTGCCAAGAAGGTATCCCATTGCCTGTAATGATTTCTTACCTGACATCAAGAAATTGGTTTGCAATAAATGGCAACAGCAATGGGATAGCCTAGATGGGAATAAAATGCAAGAGGTAACAAATGTCATATCTCCTTGGAGGTATAATATGATGCCCCGAAAATGGGAGACGTCTCTTTGTCGTCTCCGTATTGGTCACACTCGGTTGACACATGAGTTTCTGCTGAAGGGCCAACAGCAACCGTATTGTGACGACTGTTTAGTACCTCTAACAGTGAGGCATTTGTTGACCGAATGCCCCAATTATAACAACTTAAGGAATAGATATTTGTTTGAGGCTTGAGGTGAGGGTGGCAGGTTCATCCTTGCCAAGATTCTTGGACATGATGTGTCCTACTATGCAAGTGGCATCTTTAGATTTATTTCAGAAGCAGGTCTTCTGAAAACTATTTAACTTTTATGACATTCAACTTTTATGACATTCAACTTTTATGACATTCAACTTTTATGATTTTAATTGAATACTCTTATATATATATTTTTTTTTTATATATATAAACTATATGATATCGGCGTCAATGACCTTAGATGTCAGGATGCCTGAAAACTTTAAATCAATCAATCAATCCTTCTTAGGGCCCTTACAGCTCGGCCCAACAGACCTCCAGCTCTTCCAAAGACCAGCCATACGAAACCATCAACTTATAAAGCGGCAACGGTTTCGAAAACGAATGTGTCTTAGAAACCCTTTCCTGTCAAGGAAGGGAAAGGCAACAAGTCCAATCATGAAGAAAAACTTCAGCGGTGGCGGTTGAAACTGTAAACGCTAGGAGAGGTCACCTCCCTGCTTGGTCACCAGTAGTGAGGCTTAGGAATGTCGCGAGACCTTTTCTCAGACGAGAACTTCCATCCGAGAAGTGGCTGTCTCATTGTCTCATTGGACACGTATCATCTCTGGCCCATCTAGTTCCCAACGGTCGCTTCAGGATTTGATCCCTCCAGTGGCGACTAAAGTCCAATTGGAATCAGGCTTTTGATTCCCCTGTCATTCTGATCCCCATGGGACCAGAGAAACGGATGGACCTCTAATGGTGGGTGGCAGACGAGAATCTGCAGAGAGGTGTAGATCTTCTTGTCCTTCCCCAGGACTTGCTGTTTTCCGACGCAACAAAAGAAGGGTGGGGGGGCCCACGTGCTGCACCTCACAACCTCAGGACTTTGGTCAGAGTTTAAAAAGTACCTTTACATGGATGTCTTAGGGATGAAGGCTGTCTTTCTGGCCCTTCAACAGTTCCAACAATACCTGGCGGGTCACTCTGTGGTGGTGATGAGCGACAACACCACAGTAGTGGCTTACATCAACAAGCAAGGTGGTACCTTTTCGAAGCAGCTATCCCATCTTGCAGTAGAGGTACTGAGATGGACCGAAGTCCACTCGATTCCACTATCGGCAGGTTTCATTCCAGGCAAGAGGAATGTGCTCGCCGACAATCTGAGCAGAGCGTCTCAGATAGTGAGTACCGAGTGGTCTTTGGATCATCTAGTAGCTAACAAAGTCCTGACTTTGTGGGGTTCCCTGACTGTGGATCTGTTCGTAACAGCTCTGAACTTCAAGCCTCCGCTGTACTGCTCCCCAGTCCCGGATCCCAAGGCGCTCTGTCAAGATGCCTTTCAACAACGGTGGGACAACATCGACGTATACGCCTTTCCCCCATTCTGTCTGATGAGGAGGGTGCTCAACAAGATCAGAATATCGGTCAATCTTTCAATGACCCTCATAGCTCCGCTATGGCATCACGCGGAATGGTTTCCGGAACTTCCAAGAGAACTCCCTCCGCGACACAATCTACTCAGACAACCACATGCCAACATCTTCCACAAAGCCGTAGGTTCGCTGCGACTTCACGCCTGGAGACTATCCAGCATCTCCTCGCTGATAGAGGATTTTCGCAGCAAGTTGTGATCAGGATGTCTGGACATCTGCGAAAGTCATCCGCATCTGTCTACCAGGCAAAGTGGAAAGTCTTCTGTGATTGTGTCGTGGAAGGGGTATCTCTCCACTCGATGCCACTATTCCAACAATAGCGGAGTTTCTCGTGTATTTGCGGGAAGAAATGCGCCTTTCAGTCTCGGCGGTGAAAGGCTATCGCTCAGCCTTAAGTCTAGCCTTAGGCTCAAAGTAATGGACATTTCTTCTTCGCTGGAACTTTCCCTACTCATACGAAGTTACGAACTTACCTGCCCTCAGTCGGAAGTGAGACCTCCTCCATGGAACATGGTTCGAGTTCTTAGGTCTCTTAAGAGACCTCCCTATGGACCATTGCGCCAGGCTTGAGTTAACTTGGAAGACGGTGTTCCTACTAACTTTGGCTTCGGCCAAGCGAGTTAGTGAACTTCATGGTCTCTCGTATGACATCACCCATTCAAGGGGATGGGGGGAGGTAACGTTCAAATTCGTCCTTGAGTTTATTGCTAAGACTCAGAATCCGGGAGTAGTGGATCCTCGGTTTGATTCCTTCCAGATTTAGAGTCTTCGTTCTGTAACAGATGACCCAGACCATCTCCTACTGTGCCCAGTAAGGAGTCTGAGGCTATATCTCAAAAGAACGGCTGCAGTCCGTCCTCAGGTGCAAGCGTTATTTGTTAGCACAGGGAGGACTAAGAGGAGGGTCACCAAGAACACCATCTCGGCATGGATTCGTAGGGTGATCCATCTGTCCCTGAATCCAGACCCTCCTCCGTCACGTCGCCCTAGAGCACATGATGTCAGGGGCGTAGCTACGTCTCTGGCCTTCAAAATGAATTTCTCATTGACACAGGTTCTTCAAGCTGGTATGTGGAAGCGTCAGACGACCTTCACAGCCCACTACCTGTATAGTTAGGAAAAATACAAATTATCTACTAATTTGTCATACTTGCAGCAAATGATTTTATGTTGAACAGGCTGACATAAGTCCTTTTATAGTTTATATATTAAATATCAGTTTCGATGTTATTAATGTTTTTAAATTATTTTATTTTAATTGTTCATTTCTTCTTATATTGTTTATTAATGTACTTATTTCCTTTCCTCACTGGGCTATTTTTCCCTTTTGGAGCCCTTTGGCTTATAGCATCTTGCTTATTCAACTAGGGTTGTAGCTTGGCTAGTAATAATAAAAATGGGTGAGTCACCCTTATAAATAGCATAGGTTTATATCCCAGTTATGGAACAAATGACAAATTTGGAAATGATTTTATTTTTCCTAACAATACAAACCTTTAGCTATTATACAAATTTAATCGCCAACCCTGTCCCCCATGAAGTCCTACCTCCAAGCAAAGTGAAGCACAGTCACAGGTGTGTGAGTGAGGGCGGGTAGCTAGCTAACCCCCCCTCCCCCCTGCTAACTAGCGGGATGGGTAGTTAACACACTAAATTTTAATGGCTCGTACTAGTACCCCTATAAATAGCTAAAGGTTTGTATTGTTAGGAAAAATAGATTATTTCCAAATTTGTCCTTTTCCTTGTGTTGCACTAGCTAAGCGGAACCTTATTTCCTATGGCAGTTCATTAAAGTTCAAAGTGAGGGTTTCTCCAATTAGTTTATTCAATCTTAAAAACATTTGTAAATTTACCATTTAGTTTCCTATTTTTAATGGTTGTTGTTTATATCCAATGCTTGGTTTTTTGTACTGATCACTGACCATGGATACTAAGGACGTTATAAAGTGTGGCTTTGTAAACATAAAATCTGTTGGTAATAAAACTATTCAAATTCGAGAATTGATAAATAGGAAATATTTGGACATAACAGCACTATCTGAAACATGGTTAAATAACTTTGCCAAGGCTGATATAATTCAAATGGCCTCCCACACACCTGCTTTCTTTCATATTCCGAGAGTGGCCAAGTTTGGGGACGGGTGTTGGGCTCTTCATCCATAAGGGTTACTCAAATTTCAAGATTTCCATACTTTTGTCCTTATGATAAAGAAAAAGAAAATCTTTATCAAAGAACACTGCATAATGGAACAAGTGAGACTTCTTCCCTCTGGTGAGTACATCTTGTAGATTATTCCGTTAGATCTGGAAGACTGGAATATACTTGCCATTGATTGACAGTTTGTCTCTCAATGGCTCTTGATCCAGAAGGGTCATGGGTACCATAACAAGCCCATAAACTTTTATTCCACTATTCCAGTGCGTTGGAATCTCCTTCAAGGGACACAGTGTACTAAAAGATGTCAAACTTATTTTTTCTGCATTTGTCCCTATTATGAAGAAACGGTACAAGTGAATCTTTATCACGGAACATTGCATACTAGAACAAGTGTGACTTCTTTCCTCTACTGAGTCCATCTTTTAGATTATTCCATTTTGCTGAGAGTTTTCAATGACTAGGTCTATTTTCGATATTGCTATATTTTTACAATTCATTTTTTTATAAGAAACGATTGTTTCGATTCCCTTCAAGAAAAAGAGGTTGCAGGTGGTCCCCTACCTGACCACCATCAAGCAGACAGTTTGGGGAGTGGTTATGGTGGAAGATTCATGGCCGTTGACCTGAGGGATGAGAGGGAAATCTCTCTCTCTCTCTCTCTCTCTCTCTCTCTCTCTCTCTGTGTGTGTGTGTGTGTGTGTGTGTGTGTGTGTGTGTGTGTGAAAGACCAGGAAGTGACATACTAGAGTCGTACAAGAATCTTCACTAGTGAGATTGCATGAGGCAGAATCCTAGTTGACCAGGAGCAAGATAGAACCTTGGTCCACAAATCAGATTGTCAATTCAAACTAGAACCAACAAGCACTACCTGACAAGGCAGCTCCAGAAAAGGCCTGAACCTTGAGGTTTTGGTTCCAGTCAATGACAGAGACCACCTTGAAGAGGGGCACTAAGGTTCCCTCAACCAGTTCATTGCGCTTAAAATGAGTGCAAAAATGTCCACAAGGAACTCTCCGACTGAGGGTTCTCTGCTCCTCTTGTTACTGGTCCCAAGGCCTGGTACCCATGAAAAAAAAAATTTAGTATCCTAGTACTGTATTTGAAGAGGTAGAGGATCCAGAAGGCTGTTCCAGCGATCTACTTTCTTTCTGTGAAAACTAGTGTTGTGACCAAAGAACTGAACCTACAAAGTAATCGGTGACTGCAGCCAGACCAGGCTGGTGTAGTCCTCAGGGAGAGAAAAAACTCAGCACCAGGCAAAGCAGAGGTTGAAGGAAAATCTTGTTCTCTTCCCTCTGATTATCGAGGTGGGGAAGGAGTGTTGACCTCGTGACTACAGTAAGCACACGGCTGAGGCCCCTCAACCACAAGCCTACGCCGATTCACTGCACGAGACAATCTCTAGGAGCCATTTTCTCAATACAGGATACCACAGTACCCCGTTCAGAGATAGAGCAGCAATTCATTGTCCATGAATTGAAGGTGAAGGCGAGTACAATCCACACCTTGCCACCAGAAGGTATTTACAAGCTTGTCTGAGGCCATGCACCTTTGTCCAACCTGGCTACGGGGCAGCCAGAACTCGGGTCAAGACCCTAGGTAAGCGTAACTCTGGTTCACGTATGTGGCTGCCCCTTGTATTGTTCGGGGGAAGGGTGGGTCGAGTGTCTTCTACCCCCTGTAGGAGAGGTGGTGTTTTCAAGAGCCTATCTTATGAATACAACTGGCTTTCCTAAACTTTTGTTCATCTTAAGATGTGGAGAATGAGGAAGAAGAGTTGGAAGAGGAACCAAATTCTACTCTGTAAGCCAAGGTCTATTATTATTATTACTTGCTAAGCTACAACCCTACTTGGAAAAACAGGCTCTAACCCAAGACAGCGGAAGACCATGGTATAGAGGCTATGGCACTACCCAAGACTAGAGAACAATGGTTTGATTTTGGAGTGCTCTTCTAGAAGAGCTGCTTATCATAGCTAAAAGCTGCTTATCATAGCTAAAGAGTCTCTTCTACCCTTCCCAAGAGGAAAGTAGCCACTGAACAATTAAAGTGCAATAGTTAACCCCTTGAGAGAAGAATTGTTTGGTAATTTCAGTATTGTCAGGTGTATGAGGACAGAAGAGAATCTGTAAAGAATGGACTAGACTATTCGGTGTATGTGTAGCCAAAGAGAAGGATCCTATGTAGTACTGTCTGACCAGTGAAAGGACCCAATATCTCTCTAGCGGTAGTATCTCAACGAGTGACTGGTGCCCTGGCCAACCTTCTCGTTTCAGCCAATGACAAAAGTGAAAAGTCTTTGAGTCTATTTGTCCATGTTCGCCATCTGTTGTTAACTATCGAATTAAACTAAATGGCTATTCCAGTTCAGCTGAAGACTTTCCCTATTTTAAAGGATGAAAAGTTTGTATAAACATAGGAACAAAGTTAATTGTTTTGTATCTTACGTAGTCTTTTTTTTTTTTTTTTACCTAGCTTTTGCATAATGATTAACTTGCCATTTTAGCAACTAATAACTAAATTTCCTTTCTTAACCACTGCTTTCTGTTGGGTGATCTCACTCATGTACCGTACCAATCTCACTAGCCCGCATGTTTAAGTATCAAGAATTCATAATGAAATGCTTTAAATATTCATGGACTTTTATTTATTCATTAATTTCCCTTGCATATTAATGACAGATAAGAACAAAACTTCCTACCTTAAAGCTTACCAACATTGCTACTGTTGGCAAGCTAGCTACAAATGTATCAAAAATTTCTAGACATCGGATTTAAGAGTTAATGGAATTAGATTTTAAAAATGAAAAATTTTCCTTGCATTTTAACAACTAATGAGTTATTTTGTCTTTCATAATTCATTGATGGTAGATTAATTCATGTCCATTTTAGCGTACATTGTCACAGACTGCCACTTCTTAGCAGAACCAGCAAGATAATCACATTTTATGCTTAATAACAAATAATTCCACAGAAACCATTACAGTATTGTGTACAATAGATAACACAACCTCTTGTTTATAAAACCCCAGTGATGGATAATTAAAGACTAGTATATAAAGATTGGAAATTCTTATACAATTTTCAGTTATGCATGTACTATGCTTTATTATTTTGTAACTTATTGTACCAAATGTTTACATCATTGAAAGTTTGTTTCTAAGTAACATTTATAGTTTATTCATTCCATTTACAGCATTTTAGTTCAGTTTTCATAGAGTTATAAATCACAATTCTAAAGTCATTTTTATTTTTCCTAACTATAAAACCCAAATCCTTTGATAGGAATATATTTATTTCAGCATAGATGGAACTGGGCTATTAGAATTTATAACAAGGTGTCTAGTTACTGGTGAGTGGCAGGATTTATAACCAGAGATTCTCCTGAATGTGAAACCCCTTCTCTCAGCAACCCCAGAGGAGCTCCCACTAAAGTGATGATGGTGTAGACGACCTTACTTTCCTAGCACTAGAAAGGCAAGATATATTTCAGTAACTTTTTACAAGTTTTTAAATATGCCAGTACAGAATTAATAACCTAACATTGTACAGTATAAATATTGAATTAATACTTTACATTGAAAGATTTAAACCATATGTATGGTAAAGTACACTAACCCATATTTTAATCATTTTTTCGTTACAACACTGATGACTCAACGTGGGCGTGTCGTGCCGTAGAATTGTCCCCCTTTCATCCATCCATTTATAATTGCACGACTTAACTCATCCTCCTCACCAGCTGCGCCTATTTGTGGGATATTACTAGGCAAGTTTTGTCATTTAATTAAACACTTTGTTGTAAATACCATCCTTATATATGCATAAATATGAGCTTATGGCATTTTTTTTTTTACAGGTGTTAATTTACATACATGTTATGTAAAGATTTTTACTGTACAGTTCATGTACATTGTTACTCGTAATGTACACTTCGCGTTCAGTGAACACTACCAATAAGCCTTGAGGATACCATTATGCGTCACTAGATTTTACTGCGCAATTCTTAAATGGTTAGTGTTGTTGTCCTTATTTCTTTTATTTATTTTTTTACTTATGGTAGGATTCATTGAAAAAGAACTGTGCATTTATAGTACTGTACTGCATACCAAATACCTTACTGTACAGTAGATATAGTACAGGCTGTGGGTTAGATGTCAAGCTGGTAGGGTTGTGAGCTAACCTCGCCAAATTAGCAATCACATGCAAGTTATTTATTGTCTCGCCTTGGCTAATTGAGCGGACTGTAATGATAGTACTGTACATATATTACAGTACTATACTATACATATATTACAGTACTATACTATACACTACAGTATTGGTGAATGTTGGTAGATAGTAACAACAGTGTTTTGGTATACACTGGGTGGTGTGGTGATGACATTCGTATTATGAATCATCTCGCCTTGTACTGAAAGGCGTTAATAATGTATAATTACGTCTGAAAAGTAATATGAACTATAATATGTGAAAGTTACCTTGAGAAAACAATGTAGTGTAGGTAGTAGGTTGAGCAAGGCACCAGCCACACGTTGATATGCTGTACTACTGCTAGAGAATTATTGGGTCCTTTGACTGGCTAGATAGTATTACATTGGATCTATCTCTGGTTATAGCAAATTTTTCCTTTGCCTTAACATAAGATGAATAGTCTGGCCTATTTTTTACATATTCTCCTCATACTGTATACCTTACAACACTAAGATAACCAAAAAATTCTTCTTCACACAACGGGTTAACTACTGTACTGTAATTGTTCAGTGGCTACTTTCCACTTGGTAAGGGTAGAAGAGACTCTTTAGCTATGGTAAGCAACTCTTCTAGGAGAAGGGCACTCCAAAATCAAACCATTGTTCTCTAGTCTTGGATTGTGTCATATCCTCTGTACCATGGTTTCCACTGTCTTTGGTTAGAGTTCGAGTTCTCTTGCTTGAGGGTACACTCAGGAACACTATTTTGTTTCAGTTTCCATATATCCTTTTCTCCTGTTGGAGCCCTTGGGCTTATAGCATATGCTTTTCCAATTAAGGTTGTAGCCTAGTTAGTAATAATAATAATACTGGGGGCTACCTAGTGTTAGTCAACCACTCATAGGTAGTGGACTGTGTTTTGGGGGTTGTGTGTTGACCCACCTAAGGGCACCAAGTATTAGCAGATTTTCGCTCTTCATGGGTGTCTGTTATTTAACCCCATGAAGGAGGAGGACCAGCTGTACTCTACCCCTATTGTTCAGTCCTCTTGGACTTCAAGACTTTTTCCTTGGTCTCCTCTAGAAGTAGTTGAGAAGCAGCCTGCTTCGACTCTACGTGAAGACGAATAGAAAAGTCTAACATCCTTGTCTTATCTCAGCAATGGTGGTGATGTAGAAAGATTGTGTCAAACAATAAGATAACATAATGTGTGAAGACCGATCATTTGGGTGAGACCACAGGAGTGCGGAGCTCGTATGTGTGGAGAAATGGCTTCTCTCACATCCCCTGACATGTGAAAGTCATGAGTATGGAGCCCATCAAGCTAGTATGTGTAGTAGGTAGTAAGGTCCGAATCTGAACTCATAGAAACTTTGAGTGTATCCGTAGTAGGCAATCCTTTATGGTCAAAACTCGTGTATGTTAAAACTCTGTGGACCATATACGAGTGGGTCTCTGGTGCACATGAATCCTCGGTACACGTAGGGAAGGTCAGCAGAATGAAGAGACTTCTGTCGATGCCGTCACTGATATCATTGATGTTATCACATTCATGTTCGTCAACAATAAAGACAATATTTGTGGATCTTGGACGCACGTAGAAGGTAATATTTACCAAGCCAGTACGCGTGAATAACAGTCTTTGCGAAGCTTGAGATAGTGGAGCACTGTGCAAGTGGATCTTGGTTGCTCGTGGATGGTAGTAGGTTCAAAGGCAGTAAGCGTGGTGGTCTTAAGAAATAGATATTTGTTTTTGGCTTAAGATGAGTATGGCAGACCCATCCTTGCCAAGATTCTTGGGCAGGATGTGTTGCACTTTGCTAGTTTTAACTTTAGTAGGTTGGCCAGGGCACCAGCCGCCCGTTGATACTACCGCTAGAGAGTTAGGGGGTCCTTTGACTGGCCAGACAGTACCATATTGGATCCTTCTCTCTGGTTACGGTTCTTTCCCTTTGCCTACACAGACACCGAATAGTCTGGCCTATTCTTTACAGATTCTCCTCTGTCCTCATACACCTGACAACACTGAGATTACTAAACAATTCTTCTTCACCCAAGGGGTTAACTACGGCAATGTAATTGTTCAGTGGCTACTTTCCTCTTGGTAAGGGTAGAAGAGACTCTTTAGCTATGGTAAGCAGCTCTTCTAGGAGAAGGACACTCCAAAATCAAACCATTGTTCTCTAGTCTTTGGTAGTGCTATAGCCTCTGTACCATGGCCTTCCACTGTCTTGGGTTAGAGTTCTCTTGCTTGAGGGTACACTCAGGCACACTGTTCTATCTAGTTTCTCTTTCTCTTGTTTTGTTGAAGTTTTTATCGTTTATATAGGAAATATTTATTTTAATGTTGTTACTATTCTTAAAATATTTTATTTTTCCTTGTTTCCTTTCCTCTCTGAGCTATTTTCCCTGTTGGGGCCCCTGGGCTTATAGCATCCTGCTTTTCCAACTAGGGTTGTAGCTTAGCATTTAATAATAATAATAATAATTTCAGAAGCAGGTCTTCTGAAAAGCTATTTAACTTTCATAAGGATATCTATGCTTTTATTGTTTTAGATTTAATTTTCTTATATTCTTTATTCATAATGAACGATATCAGCATCAATGACTTTCGATATCAGAATGCCAGAGAACTCCAAATCAATCTATCAATCAATCAATAAGCTTGTCCGTGTGGAAGATCACCGAGTAGAAAGCAATGCAGTCCAAGCCTGTATGTACTTGTGTACAGACATTGCACATATGTGTGGCAGCTGTCCTCTTCAGGAGGCTGGTGAAGGCTCAGCAGCTGGATTGTAAGAAGATACTACTGTACAGCAGCAATTGAAGATGATCGTCCAAGGAGAGGGGGGGGGGAGGTCACTGCCCTTAATCCTAACCAGCAGTTTGTGAGCTCAGATCCATATGAGACATATTGCACTACATAGGAGTCATGCATACGCAACTCCTATCGATTGGTCTCCCTGGAAGAAGAGTAGCAGCAAAAACCCCTTCATGATGATGAGGCTTAAGAGAAAGAAGAACTCGCCACCCTTAGTCTCAACCAGCAGTTGAGCGAACTCGGATCCATAAGAGAAGAGTGCGCTACATACTCTTGCGTACGCGACTTCTATCGATTCGTCTAAGTGGAAGACAAGTACCAGCAAACCCTTTCATAAAGATGAGGAAGAAGAGAAGGAATAACTCCCAAGTTCACACTGCAGGATCATACAGACCAATGATACTACTCACTGGGAAGAAGAGGTCTATGAAGAAACTGCAAACATGTGATACACGCCCTTAACACCTTCCTTGTATCGGGAAGACAGTGGCAGAAAAATCTTGATCCGACGGAGCACAATTGTCAACACAGGCCACTTACAAGGGAATACATAGCAAACAGGACTGCTGCCTAAAAGGAATAAGAATGTTGATGTCAGCAGGTTGCACATACATGAAAAGCTGGAAATCTTCTTTTCCTTAATCTCTCAATAGATTACATAAGGAAATAGGCAAAATATTAAAACAGGCAGTTGAGGGTACAAGTCAGTCTACTTTTTAGCTGAAAACTGTATACTCAGTGTGCTGGCTAGAGGCGGGGCTCACCTACCATCCTGCAGTAACTACAAACACCATGTTAGAAATTTTCAGCAGTAGAATTCTAGCTGCGCTGAAACTTTACTCCTATTATAGGACTAGGGTTTATTAATCATGTAAGAATTAAGATATATATTATGAAAAATGTACTTGTTGAATGAAAGTTGATGAATTACCGTTGCTGACATGATTTTTTATGGAACTAGACCCTTATTTATTTTAAGGGCAAATATTCCAAGATTAAGAATCCAATAAAGAATACAAATCCTTAAGTACAAAACAATCAAAGAAATCAAGTCGCCTATTACTTAATGGACAAAATATGAAAAGGGTAAAAAACAATAAAGTACAAGATTTAGAAATTAATGAGGGGTGCTTTCATGCACTTACAATTTAAAGGTCAAAAGAAAGAATAAAATTCTTCTACCCACAAATTTTTATTCACAATGACACTTGATAACAATGTCAATTAAACCAGAAATTCAACTTCCTAAGTGTTCCTTTTGAACCTCGGGTGGAAAACTCAGGCACAGTAAAAATAAATGCACAACTCGATACAAAATACTACCATTAAATATTAGGGGTTAAATATACAAGCATTGAATTTCTGTTATCAGAAAACAGCTCATGCTGCTGTT
>NC_090741.1:59405396-59407896 GCF_036898095.1 Palaemon carinicauda
AACGCTGACTCACAACTTGGTGATCCTACTACTGTACCTATCTTTACTTACGCATATGTAATATGTTATTTTGATAATAAAATAAATTTTTTAATATACTTACCCGGTGATTATAATAGCTGCAACTCTGTTGCTCGACAGAAAAACTCTACGGAAAAATTCACCAGCGATCGCTACACAGGTAGGGGGTGTACTCAACAGCGCCATCTGTCGTTCAGATACCCAGTACTCATTGTAAACAAAGAACTCAATTTTCTCCTCGGTCCACTGTGTCTCTATTGGGGAGGAAGGGAGGGTCCTTTAATTTATAATCACCGGGTAAGTATATTCAAAAATTTATTTCATTATCAAAATAACATTTTTCAATATTTAACTTAGCCGGTGATTATAATACCTGATTCACACCCAGGGGGGTGGGTAGAGACCAGCAAAATATGTTTACATCATATGAGCTAAGAATTTTTATTTCATTTTAGAAGTTATCAAAGTAACTAAACAAAATAAATAGGTACCTGGTAAGGAAGTCGACTTGAACAATTACTCTGCCTTTTTAAGTACGTCTTCCTTACGGAGCCTCGCGATCCTCTTAGGATGCTGAGCGACCCCTAGGAGCTGAAGTATCAAGGGTTGCAACCCATACAACAGGACCTCATCAAAACCTCTAATCTAGGCGCTTCTCAAGAAATGACTTTGACCACCCGCCAAATCAACTAGGATGCGAAAGGCTTCTTAGCCTTCCGGACAACCCAAAAACAAAAATAAAAACATTTCAAGAGAAAGATTAAAAAGGTTATGGAATTAGGGAATTGTAGTGGTTGAGCCCTCACCCACTACTGCACTCGCTGCTACGAATGGTCCCAGAGTGTAGCAGTTCTCGTAAAGAGACTGGACATCCTTAAGATAAAAAGACGCGAACACTGACTTGCTTTTCCAATAGGTTGCGTCGATTATACTTCGCAGAGATCTATTTTGTTTAAAGGCCACGGAAGTTGCGACAGCTCTAACTTCGTGTGTCCTTACCTTCAGCAAAGCTTGGTCTTCCTCATTCAGATGGGAATGAGCTTCTCGTATTAACAGTCTGATAAAATAGGATAAAGCATTCTTTGACATAGGCAAAAATGGTTTCTTAACTGAACACCATAAAGCTTCAGACGGGCCTCGTAAAGGTTTAGTTCATTTTAAATAGAACTTAAGAGCTCTTATAGGGCATAAGACTCTTTCTAGTTCATTTCCAACCATACGATAAGCTTGGAATATTGAACGATTTTGGCCAAGGTCGAGAAGGCAGCTCGTTTTTGGCTAGAAAACCAAGTTGTAGAGAACATGTAGCCGTTTCAGATGAGAATCCGATGTTCTTGCTGAAGGCATGAATCTCACTGACTCTTTTAGCTGTGGCTAAGCATACCAGGAAAAGAGTCTTTAAGGTGAGATCTTTCAGGGAGGCTGATTGTAGCGGCTCGAACCTGTCTGACATAAGGAATCTTAGTACCACGTCTAAATTCCAACCAGGTGTAACCAAACGACGCTCCTTCGTGGTCTCAAAAGACTTAAGGAGGTCCTGTAGATCTTTATTGTTGGAAAGATCTAAGCCTCTGTGACGGAAGACTGATGCCAACATGCTTCTGTAACCCTTGATAGTGGGAGCTGAAAGAGATCGTTCTTTCCTCAGATATAAGAGGAAGTCAGCTATTTGAGTTACAGAGGTACTGGTCGAGGATACGGATACTGACTTGAACCAGTTTCGGAAGATTTCCCACTTCGATTGGTAGACTCTAAGGGTGGATGTTCTCCTTGCTCTAGCAATCGCTCTGGCTGCCTCCTTCGAAAAGCCTCTAGTTCTCGAGAGTCTTTCGATAGTCTGAAGGCAGTCAGACGAAGAGCGTGGAGGCCTTGGTGTACCTTCTTTACGTGTGGCTGACGTAGAAGGTCCACCCTTAGGGGAAGTGTTCTGGGAACGTCTACTAGCCATCGAAGTACCTCAGTGAACCATTCTCTCGCGGGCCAGAGGGGAGCAACTAGCGTCAACCTTGTCCCTTCGTGAGAGGCGAACTTCTGCAGTACCTTGTTGACAATCTTGAACGGAGGGAATGCATATAGATCTAGATGTGACCAATCTAGGAGAAAGGCATCTATATGAACTGCTGCTGGGTCCGGGATTGGTGAGCAAAATATTGGGAGCCTCTTGGTCATCGAGGTTGCGAAGAGATCTATGGTTAGCTGGCCCCAGGTGGCCCAAAGTCTCTTGCATACATCCTTGTGGAGAGTCCATTCTGTTGGAATTATTTGTCCCTTCCGACTGAGACAATCTGCCATGACATTCAAGTTGCCTTGGATGAACCTCGTTCTAGTGATATGTTTAGACCTTTTGACCAGGTGAGGAGGTCCCTTGCGATCTCGTACAACGTCAGAGAGTAGGTCCCTCCTTGCTTGGAGATGTACGCCAAAGCCGTGGTGTTGTCCGAGTTCACCTCCACCACTTTGCCTTGAAGGAGAGACCTGA
>NC_090741.1:59412896-59480396 GCF_036898095.1 Palaemon carinicauda
GGGTCACTATGGAAAAAAGTGAAAGATATTCTTGAGACTTATTGGGCCCTTGGTGATATTAATAAGCAAAATGCATATATTTGTGGCTGTATTAATGAGAAGTCTTTTAAAGGAAAGTATACAAAGGAGAAAAGCAAACTCTGTAAAGACAGTGTTCACTGTGATGCATTCTAGTGTAGCCTACAATGTTTGTAGGAAAGGGTTTACAGTAGTGCATGGTGTCAGTAGGGAAAGGGTGGACTATATTGCCAAGAAGTTGATCGGCGTGGTTGCAAACTTCTTCCAGTTCTTCACTTAGCGGCTGAAGGTAAGTGTGATTACACTTCTTTTGCATGCTGTTTTATTATTATTAATACTCTTGGTTCTTTGCATAGTATTGTTAACATTACGGTATAGTTTGATTTTATTAGTATCAGTATTTTCTTGTTTGTTTCCATATAATATTTGTAATAAGGGTCAATAGTACTTGCTTTTTGTCATCTATAGCATTGTTGTTCAGCTATCTGGCTATCAATCATGCCGTCAGTCATGTGCTTGGTTATTCTAGAGGACTTGAACATTCATTTAAACCTAACCTGAGAAAATTATAGCCTATTTTGTATTTCTCACATTCTCACAAATAATTGTTCCATCTAATTTATGAGCAAGTTGACTACTTTAAAAAGTCAAGGGGGTGTGCAGGTATTATCATTTTATGTCTACATCTTTTTGGTAAATGTTTTGCAAAATTTAATAAACAAATTGAAAGCATAGCAACCTTAGTATTAACAGTGCATCATTTACAAGTAAAATATGTGCAGTTCGTTAGCAATTTATAATAAATCCTAATTGTGTGGATATTGCAATAAAAGAATGTGTCAAGAGAGGTTGAAAATGATGAGAAATTATTATACAAATTCTGCAGTTTGAAGTTATGCATTAAACTTTGTAGGAACATTAAGCGTTTTCTGTTATCATTCTTATGTTCCTCCAAAGTCAACTGATGTTTTGTATTAATTCAGAAAAGGTTTATATCCAATCAAATAAAGGAAGAATATTTCACCTGTAAAATAGTCACCCATGAAACATGTGTCAAGTACATTTTCTATGGACGGTGCAATGTCCATTTTCTTTGAATAATTACAATACCAAATTACCATCTTTCTATAATTTCTAAAACATTTTCAGTAATAAAACCGACGATTCACGCAAAAGTTTTACTTTCCGCCAGTTGCACTACGTTGTAATATTTCAGGACATAAAGATTTGAGTCTTCGGACTTCTGCCACATTCACCTACAAACAACGAAATTTTTGAAGTAACAGCTACAGTTGTGTCAACTAATTTGGAAGGGGAGACGTGGGTTAACTCTAAAACAAGCCGAATTGCTGTGATGATAGTAAAGAATATAAAAATAAAAAAGAAAAATGATGAGGAAAATATGTCATTTCACATAGCCTTTGCCTAGGCTAAATCGAATCATACTCCTGAAGGCTAAGAGAGTCAATTGCATATTCATTTGTTCCATAACAGAAATACAAACCTACACTATTTATAGGGGTATTACTTTCAGCAAAGCTGAAAGGACGAGCCATTAAACTTTAGCGAGGGTTAGCCACCCATCCCGCTAGTTAGCGGGGGGGTTGCGGGGGTTACCTAGCTACCCCTCTCACTCACACACCTGTGACTGTGCTTCACTTTGCGTTTGGCTCTGATGGCGAACGGTTGTTGCCACTCATCCTCCTCATATTTTTGACTGCCATTAATCTTTTAGCCTTTTTTTTTACAGTGTGTGTGTTGGCGCCTTCTTGCGGCCATGCGTACCTGCCCTGATCCTGAGGGCCGTATCTGCGGTACCTTTATGTCTGCTGAGGACAATAATCTTCACAGCCTTGTCCGATCTGCAGGGGGCAACATTGTAGTGAGTCTAATAAGTGTATTGAATGCCAGGAGTGGTCTACCTCCCAGTGGGAAAGGTTCGGGAGCCGGCGTAATAAGTCCAAAAGGGATTTTTCTCCTACAAAGGTTACTTCGAAGC
Organism: Palaemon carinicauda; assembly: GCF_036898095.1. Classification (NCBI taxonomy): domain Eukaryota; kingdom Metazoa; phylum Arthropoda; class Malacostraca; order Decapoda; family Palaemonidae; genus Palaemon; species Palaemon carinicauda. The sequence continues at coordinate 59,414,914 of NC_090741.1, forward strand.
AGACAAAACCCAGGGCTGCTTCTTCCACTTCCCAACCTTTCTCCGAAGCTCCTGTTTGTACTTTCTCCTCCGAGTGATTGTCGAGCAGTAGTTCAGGCCATTTAACTCGTGGACAACCTCGGTCCTCGAGAGACGATGTTGCTTTCCCTAGCGGAGTGTGCACCTCTCCCCGTGAGGGGTCCTTGTCACTTTCTCCTTTGTTACAGGTTTGGCCGTCCTTGAGTTTGCCAGGCTCGCTCTCCAAGGAGGCTCTGCTGCAGCTGCTGCACCAGGATGCTGGTTTGCAGCGTTCATCGACTTCGGAGGTAGACCCTTTGATCCTTGTCGACTTTGTGGTGTCAGAGGATTCGTCTGCTGCCCTGACAGCTGATAGTCCTGGTTCGTCTGCCTCTTCAGCCATAGCCAAAGACTGTGCCTCTCCCCATGCTGACCATCCTTCGGAGTGGGAGCAAAGTTCTATGCAGGTCTCTCCTGCGAGTGTTTCTTCCTCCTGAGGAAGTTCACTCATAGAGACTTCTCTTCGGAGGACTGCTGCTGCTGATTCGCTTGCTGATACACGGGCCCATATAGGGCGTCATCGTGGTCATAGACCCCACCGTGCTCGTCGTCCTCTTCGCCTTAGAGGTGTTCCTTCACCATCGGTGAAAAGATGCCTCTTTGGCTCGCCGGCCTCGTCATTGCAGCTCTTCTCTTCCGGCCTCACCTGGTTCCCGACCCCCGCCTGCCTTCGTACCTTCACCTGCCTCCAAGAACTCTGCTGCTCGTCACCAAATTTCGGTTCGTGACTCCCCGTTGAAGGATCGCTCGAGATCCCCTTTTGAGGATGTTCGCCCTTGCAAAGGCCACATTCCATCGCCTGATCATCGTTCGTCTGCTCGCTGACCATCGTCTCGCCGATCGCCTACTTGCCGACTTCCTGCTCGTCCCTCTCCTGCTCAGTCTCCTGGTTCCTGTACAGCTGCTCGTCAGCCTACCATTCGTCAATCGCCTGCTCGTCAGGACTCACGTGACCATTGTCCTCCTGCTGATCGTCGCTCACCAACGCGTCGTGCTTCCACACACCATTCGCACCGTTCTCCGAAGCAACGCGTCAAGTCAGAATGGCGTTCGCCTGCCCCCGTTTCAGCATCGCATAGGGTCAGCGTTTGCTCAAGCGTCAACGCACACTTCTGCGTCAGCAACCGCTGCTGCACCATCGCTCTCCAACGCATCAGCTGTCGTCCCCGTGTCATCGTTCACCTACCCGTCAGCAATTGCCAGGTTGCCAACGCTCACCAACCCGCCAGTGTTCGCCAATGCGTCAGCATTCTCCTGCACGCCAACGCTCTCCACTTTGACAGCATTTGCGGCAACACTCGCCAACGCGTCGGCATTCACCAACGCTTCAGCAACCTATGATCGCTCAACTGTCAAGAGCTCAAAGGGAGAGAGAGCATTCAACATCAGCCTTTGACTTCCAAGAAGTCATAGCAGGCCTCCAGGCCACAGGTAGGTGAACACAGAGGGAATGAGCAGGAGCGGAAAGGTAGGTCATCGCCTCCCAGACTTCGATCCTCTCTCCGAGGAAAAGTAGACTTCCTCTCCGCAGGTTACCGTCGCCCCATTCCCCTCCCTGCAAACATATAAGAGCGTGACTGCCGGGGAATGAGGAAAGGAGCAATCCAGGGGAATTCAAGATCCCGAAGTTGCCGGCCCCTAAGGTGGACCCAACTCGCAGGACTTCAACACCAGACTAGACTCCTCAGAGGGAACCTTCAGCTTCCTTCTCTTTAGGAGATTTGTCAGACAGCGCCAACGTCAGCAGACAACTGTGGTTCTGAGCTGTTGTCAGGGCAGTAATGCAGGTTTTCGGACGTGCCGCTTCAGCTTGTTCTTCGGAGGCCCCTGGAAACCTCCCGTAATCTTCTGTTCCTTCAGACACATGGCAAAGGACCACGGTTCTTTCCCCCCCTGAAGAGGAAGAGAGGAGTGCCAGAAGTTGCTGATTCGTCGAGGGTGAAACCGACTCTAGTTAGGACATCTAGCGCAAGGTCTAACCTCTCTGGTTCTCCTTCCCTCCAATCTCTTGGCTCTTCGTCACCTCAGCCAAGAGTATCGTGTGAGGAGGAACTCATCCCTACCAAATCTGGAGGAAGACCTTCCTCGTGACAGAAGCACTGTAAAAGAAAGACTACCTGTATTTAGGAAAAATACAAAATCTTTTAAATTGTTATTTGCTCCGTAACTGGAATGCAAACCAACACAATTTATAGCGGTATACTTTCAGCGAAAGCTGAAAGGACGAGCCATTAAAATTTAGCGGGGCGTTGGCGGGGTAGCTTTCTACCCCTTCCACTCACACACCTGTAATTGAGCTTACTCTGCTTTTGGCTAGGATCGAGAGTGGTTGTCACCGCTCTTCCTCCTTGCCTTTTTTGGACTGCAATTAATCTTTGACTCTTTACCATATATATACAGTATATGAAAACATGCATAATGTTGTTATATATAGATATGTTTGTAAGTTTCTTTTCAGGTGCTGTTTGTGTGACAGGCAGCTTCTCAAGGACGGAGTACCTTCCCTTCCGACCTTTCTTCCTTGGTCATCGGTCTTTCCGTTGGCGGATGACCTTTCGTGCACCGTCCGCCGCCGTAGGGGAATGGTCATCATTGGGATACCCCTCCGTTTGGCTGTTATCGCCGCCTTCCCCTCTAAGTGTTCCTTAGAAGATTCTGATGGGGGAAGGGAGTGCGGGGCCGCTCATTCGCGGGTGGCCAGCAGTATACTCTGCGGGAGTAACACCATTCCTGTTCGCGTGTTTGGTTGCGTTTCTGAATGGTTTTCTGCATTAGGATTATAGCTGTTGTAATTTAACTTTCAGCGTTGTCTCTGTGGGGTTCCCCTCCTTCTCGCCAGAGGGTTGTAGTTCTCTCTAGTAGTTATTTTTCTCAGCTGAATTAATTAATTGTAATTTGTGTTTTGTTACAGTTTTACGCTGCTGTTCTCCTCCCGTCGATGTTGGCTGGGGAAAGGAGTGCACAGTCCTTATTTTATGTCTGTTCTCTTGGTGGACACCTTACCTGTCCGCGGACCAGGGATTTTTTGTAACAATTTTATTTTTATTTTTCCTCAGTTAGCGATGCCATTCTTCTTTGTTTGGCTATGATAGCCAACGTAGAAAGCAGTGCCTTTTATCCCTGGGGAAGATGCTGTCACTGTGCCATCACTTTCCTGTTCCCCTGCATCTGCGGCAGTTCCTGATCATCATGCTAACCTCGAGGAACTAGCTCCAGTTACATTTTGTTTGGTAACACTCAATGCAGACCTTCAACTTGAACAAGGCTTGTTGATGGGATGCAAAGAGCGCTGCCTGGAGGTTCGCCTCCAGGGGTTGGTTTTCTTTCCCTTCCGAGGGAAAGTTTTCCTCCCTAGATATGGGGCTCTGTTTTTAAACATAAGACTTACCCAGTAGTTATATTTATAGCCTACGTCCCTGACGTCACGGCAGAAAATTCGAATCTCGCGCCAATCACCGAATGGATAGCCAGGTGTACTACCCCTGCGCCCTAGCGGGGTACCTAGGAACCATTCCAGGAACCCTCATATATTCCCTGCCGCGCTAGCGGCAAGATGTTGGATTTTTCACTCGCTATAACCTGTATATTACAGTTATCTTGGTGATGTACAATTTATTTTTAGCCTTTGCTGGTTGGATTTTATTTTTACCGAGTGTTAGTGCTTTAACTACGTTTGTATCTTAACAGCGGTAGGAATGGGAGTTTTTCCCCCTACTGTAAAACTTACGAACCTACTCTTTAACATGATGGTGGAGATCGTTCCACCATCTCTATGACGTCACAATCGTGTGACGTAAGCAACATAGCACTACGTATTATGATGTTGCATAATTCTTTTCTTTGCTTTTTCTTGTAAAGAATGAAAAGGAATTCTAACTTACAATAAGTATTTAACTTTTAATATAAAAAGATTATATTAATTTTTAAGAGATTTTTGTGTTTTTAGTATTCGTTCTTTAACCCTTTCACTGCGGAGAACGACTTTAGTTTACTCAGATTCATAACCTTTCACTGCGGAGAACGACTTTACTCCACACTGTGTAAGAAATTTTAAGCTTAGCGCCTTTTGTTGACGATTTATCTGGCCTCTACATGCTGCCATCTGTTGCCGATTTTATGAACTCCCCACTCTCTGAAGCTCTCGTCTTTCTTCTCCCATTTACTCTATGATTTTTGTAATTTTTTGTTATTTTTACGTTGTGTCAACATGAAATTATGATATATATGCATGTTTTTTCTATATAAATCAATATTATTCATAGAGTTATCGTAATATCATGCTTTCCAAGGCTCGTTTAGTGGAAGTAAACGTTTGTTTACATTAGAGCTCAACAGTTGCCATGACAACTACACAAATAAAAACGTATTTTTGGGGCTCAAGCCATGTCGTCCTGATGGAAGTTCCTAAAGGGTAGCTTCCTTGGGTATATATAACTACGGCGATATTCCCAGAGAATTTACCTTAAGGTACCTAGAATTCTAACTCCTGGAGCGAATATCCCTAATAAAAGAACCAGGGATATCGCGAAATATCAGAGGACGTATTCTTGACACGCCACATAGCAATCTGCACCCCGAACAGAGTTAACACTTCGAAGGGGTCAATTGGCAAGAAAACGAAAACGAGAAAGAAAGGAGAGCCGCTCGCAAGGTATCTCTCCTCTCCCGTTTCGTAAGCGTGCATTGCGCCGCTCACGGCGCCATCTGTATTCCTTTTTGCGTAGCTCAACAACTCGGTGTTTTTTCCCTGTGTTTCTCGCAATTCTTGGATTATTTCAACTTATAATGCTTTCTCCAACTTCTTCTGCTTCTGATAAGTTGAGTATTATTTCTTTTATGTATAAATGTAAGCTCTTGGTAATTTTAAAAGTGATTTGATAGTGATATCGTTGTTACAAGAGCTGTTGCCTACCGGAGGCGTCCTGGACGCTGTCGCTCGCTAGGTATGAGTTATTTAGTTAGCCAGAGCGACGTTCCCGGCTGTTTCGCTTTAATAATTTTAGCTGTTTAGCGTTACATAGGATTTCTTTATATGATGCTTTTAGTATTTTTGTTTTGGCAAAGGATTTGCCGATTCTGGCCTACGCTAGACCTTGTATCCTAGTCGTTTGGCCCTAGTACTTTCCTGCATGATATTCAGATTTCCGGGTGTTTTGAAATTTTATTGAAGCTTAAGTCAGTTTTATAAATTTAAGATTGTTGATTTCTTCCAAGATAGTATACGAGTGAGTTTCGGTGATTTAGGTAATCGATTCTCTTTGCGCCTAGGCTAGTTGTCTATGGGGCCTTAGTATACTTTCTCACACTCCCCGGTTGCTCTCTTCTCTTCGGAGAAGGGTGCAATCCCTTTCCCTCTGTTTAAGCCTTGGGCATAACCCTAATGGTTTATCTGAATTGACTTTAGATACAACTATATTAGGGTGTTTCTGTTCCTTCCTGTTTCCAGTAAGTCTGGCTTCAGGGAGGGGGCAGGACATCAGAGTTCTTAGTCTGAGTCTGTTTATGTCTAGCTTGTGGTTGAGATTCCCTCGCTAGACAGACAACAGACATAAGGAGGCTTAGCCTCCTTAGTTCACTTTCGAAGGTTTCTGTACGAGATGATTCCTTCTTCCTGTGATCTAGCAGACTAGTCCTGTGTTGTTCTCGGTGTGGAGGATAAGATCCTCTTTTCTGTGAATAACAACGCCTTCCTTGCTTTGGTTCCGTGGGAGTTGGCAAGTATTGCTGGCCTCCCTCCTCGGATCTCCCCTAGGCTAAGATGAGTTGTCTTGGCTGCGGGTGATTCATTATTAGAGCAAGGTTGGCAGGACCCTCTTCTCCCTTTCCCCCTCTTTCCTTTGTGATGGCCTAGCCATTGCATTCCTGTCCGTCATTCTACATCTGTACCTAGCATAGGTTAGGATGTGGGGTTGACTCAGTCCCTTGCCGGCCGGCAGTGCGTGCCGGCCAGCAAGGGTCTTCTGCTTTGAGTGCTGCCCAGACCTCCCTTGGTCTCTCATCCATGTTTGTCTGTAGAGCCAGATGGCATTGGTCAGGAAGCCTGAAGTTATATTCTCCCCTTCCTTATGTGCACTCTTTCGGGTTGCCGGGTTATGAGGTAGTACAGTCTCTTTTCCCGGCATCCATTCTGTTTTTCTTCTAGTGTTGTACCCTAGCCCGGCTGCCGGCCTGAGTGGCTGGCAGCCGGGCAGTCGGAGTTCTCTGGTTCTTTTGCTGCCGGCCGGCATTGGTTGTATACCTTTGCCGGCCGGCTATTTATCACACCATTGTCTGCTGGCCGCTACGATTGGTGGCCGGCAGCCGGATGCTATCTTGTGTAGTTGCCGGCCGGCAGTCATTGCCGGACAGCACATGCATTTGAACCAGCGTTCTTCCACCTTATAGTTCTTAAGTAGTATACTTTGGAACTAGTTAAGGTGTGTGCCGGCCGGCGCATTACCTTCTATACTGTAGCCAGTATTTTTCAGTATAGTATATACTGTAGGGAGAAAACTATAGTATAGTATTTGTTACAACACTAAGTTTTTCTAACACTTTTGTGTTGTCTCACACAACCCTTTGGTGTAACCTTACAGATAAAGAAAGTGAGTTCTTTCCTGTCTACTATCCAGCATTTTAAAATCATTTTTTGGGTGTGAGCTACACCTGTTTCATTTGGAAATTATTCATTGGTTGCTCTAGAATAGATTAACCATACGATTTTATTATCTGGAAGGTTGCAGCAATTGACTGTGCGGGAAATACAAGTGTGTGTCTTTCCTTTCTAGTTTAGTTGTGCTAAGCTATGTATATCCAGTGATACGTAGTTCACTTGATACTCATGGAATTTTCATCTCTTTACAGGAGGACCATCCGAAGTGTGGAAGCGTTTTCTGCAACGTCCACAGAAAGAACTTCTGCGGACATGATTTGTGTAGGAGGCACGCAGCATGCGCAGTTTCCAAAGGTGATCTCCGGTATTGGGACCCGCAGGTATGTACCGTGTGCACAAACCTGATTACTGAGGCTTTTGATTCCCCTAAGACGGCGGAGTCAAGGGACGCAGAAAGGGAGAAGCTTCATACCTGGGTAAGGGGCTTTCAGAAGAACACTTCTGGGCCCTATCTTCCAAGTGAGAAGATGAGGGCTTACCTTTTCCCCAGGGCATCAGCTGATGCAGTGATTCCCCAGCCTCAAGTGGAGATACCAGTGGTTCAGATCCCTGTGGATTCTGAAGTCGCGGACGCCCTGCAGGACATCCAATTGGACGATAGGATGTCGGAGGTGTCCGAGCGTCTGGAAGATGACCTTCTGGCAGAAGACCAGGATGAAGAGCAGGTTCCAGACAATGAAGAGGAAGAGGTCGACGAGGTGTTGGCTACTCCGGTTCAGGCCCCTGAACCTATTCCCTCAACATCGTCCTCTCTCCCAGATGAGCTGGGAAAGACCCTTTCCTCCATCGTTGGAATGATCCAACAGATGCAGAGGGAGAATAATGAGAAGGCGGCTGCAATGGAGCTGGAGATGCGGAGACTTGCAGCATCACGTGGGCCCCAGAAGAAGCTCAGCGTGAAAGACCTTCCCTTGTGCTCAGATGTTAACCCTTGGAAGTATGCTGAGCACATGCCTATGACGACGGGAAAAATCGTCATTTCGGAGAAGTTGGGCTCAGTCCCCCTTGAGGAGGTGGAATTCTGGCCCAGCAAGGAGTCGTATCCGGACTGTTATGTCCGTCTAAGGAAGGAACCAGCCTCAAAGGAAGAAACAGAGCCGAAGGAGGTCATAGTTTTGGACCACGCTAAGGCTCAAGCTTTATTGTCAAGCTCGATGAAAGAGAGGGGCTTCTCAAACTCGAAGGTACCTGCTTTGAGTAAGAAGCACCCTTCCTTTGTGTCCTCTCCTTCTATAGCCTTCCCCTTTATGCAGAAAGGGTTTACGGCTGTGCTGAAAGCAGTCGAGACAGGTAAGCCATGCCCCTCCTTGGAGGAGTGTAAACCTCTGTCTTTGGCCCTACCCATGGACCACAAGGACTGGAAGGACGTCCATCTTACCTTCTCAGTCGGGAAGTTGGAGGCTGATATTGCCGGACGTCAGTTCGGTGAGAACCTCCCCAAGCTGTCTGACTTTCTTTTGCGAAGGGAGCTTGAGACAAAAGAAAGACTTGCTGCCTCAATGTCTCATCAAACAACTCTGGAGACAATGGCAAGTGACCCCAAGGTCCATGAGATGTTCATGGTAGTGGCTAAGTCACACCTAGTCACAGTGACGAAGGACCTTTATAGCTTCGTCAAAGCTAGGAGGGCTTGTAGGGAGTTCGTGTTCGCCTCGGCTGCGGTGAGGCACGAGCCAAGGAAGCTAATCTCCTCCAACATTTGGGGCAAAGACCTCTTCCCTAGTGAAGCGGTCAAGGAGGTTGTATATAAGGCCGCCACGGAGAATAGAAACCTTCTCCAGAAGTGGGGCCTATCCCTCAAGAGAAAGTCTTCCCCGGATGAGGGTCCCCAACCAAAGAGGAAGACTAAGAAGACTAGGCTACCCTCTCGGCCAGCCAAGCCATTCAGACAGCAGCAGCAACAGCAATTTCCTATGCCTACAATGCCCCAGATGGTGGCACAAACCCCGACCACGTACCAGTGGGTACCCCAAGCCGTGTCGACGCAGTCTCCGGCATTTAACCCAGCGTTCGAAGGGCAGTCAACTACCTTTCGAGCGAAGCCTAGAGCAGCAGCCAGAGGTTCGTCTAGACGCCCCTCAAGGGGGAGGGGATTCAGGGGTGGTCGCGGTCAAGGAGGCAAGGCCTCAGGGCAACAGCAGTCAAAGTGAGATGATACCGGTAGGAGGGAGACTTCAGAATTTTCGGGATCGGTGGACCTTCGATCCCTGGGCCCACAGCCTACTCAAGAATGGACTGGGTTGGAGCTGGTACAGCACTCCACCCCCGTGCCCTCGATTTTTCCAACACTCCACCCCCGTTCTGGAGGAGTACATTCAAGAACTGTTGGAGAAAAGGGTAATCCGAAGGGTAAAGTCCATCAAATTCCAAGGGAGGCTGTTTTGTGTTCCCAAGAAGGACTCAGAAAAACTCATCCAGAGTCATTCTGGACTTGTCGCCACTCAACTAGTTCATTGTGAACTGCAAGTTCAAGATGCTAACACTGCAACACATAAGGACCTTACTGCCCAAGAGGCCATTTACCGTCTCCATAGATTTGTCAGACGCCTATTGGCACGTTCCAATCAGTCGTCAACTCTCCCCCTACCTAGGGTTCAAGCTACATCGAAGACTCTAACGCCTTCAGAGCCATGCCATTCGGGCTAAACATAGCCCCAAGGATCTTCACAAAGCTTGCGAGCGTAGCTCTCAAACAATTACGCCTAAAGGGAATCCAGGTGGTAGCCTACCTGGACGACTGGCTAGTGTGAGCAGCATCCAAGACAGAATGTTTGCAAGCTTCCCTACAAGTGATCCAGTTCCTAGAGTATCTAGGCTTCAAGATCAACAGAAAAAAGTCTCGAATCTCTCCATCTCAAAAGTTCCAGTGGTTGGGAATCCACTGGGACCTAGTGTCACACCAACTCTCCATCCCGGCGAGGAAGAGGAAGGAGATAGCTGGTTCTGTCAAGAGACTTCTGGATTCCGACAGGATATCAAGACGCGAACAGGAGAGAGTGCTGGGCTCTCTCCAGTTTGCCTCAGTAACAGACCCAGTGCTAAGAGCACAGCTAAAGGATGCAACCGGAGTTTGGAGAAGTTATGCATCAAACGCGCGAAGAGATCTGATAAGACCAGTTCCGCTTCGTCTACGTACGCTTCTCAGGCCTTGGTCCCAAGTCAGGCAACTAAAGAAGTCGGTACTTCTTCAGCCACCTCCCCCCTCGTTGACTATTCACACAGACGCCTCTAAGGAGGGGTGGGGAGGTCATTCTCATCGGAAGAAGGCCCAAGGGACTTGGTCCAATCTATTCAAGACATTTCACATAAACTTTCTGGAAGCTTTGGCAGTACTCCTTACCTTGAAGAAAGTCTCCCCTCGTCGCTCGATCCACATAAGGTTGGTGCTGGACAGCGAGGTGATTGTGAGATGCTTGAATCGACAAGGATCGAGGTCACCACCACTCAACCAGGTGATGTTGGCCATCTTTCGACTAGCGGAAAAGAAGAAGTGGTACCTGTCGGCAGTTCACCTTCAAGGAGTCCGCAATGTGACAGCGGACGCTCTATCCAGGTTCACACCGATAGAGTCGGAATGGTCCCTAGACGCAGGATCATTCTCCTTCATCTTGAGTCAAGTCCCAGAACTGCAGATAGACCTCTTTGCGACGAAAGACAACCAGAAGTTACCCCTTTACGTGTCCCCATACGAGGATCCCTTGGCGGAAGCAGTGGACGCGATGTCCCTCGACTGGAACAGATGGTCCAGGATTTACCTGTTCCCTCCTCACAACCTTCTGTTGAGGGTCCTCAACAAACTGAGATCTTTCAAGGGAGTAGCGGCAATAGTGGCTCACAAGTGGCCGAACAGCGTGTGGTTCCCTCTGGCATTGGAACTACGGCTGAAGTGTCTACCGTTACCAGATCCAGTTCTGACCCAGCGAGTTCAGAAGTCGACTGTCTGCGCTTCATCACAGAAAACCCGGAACCTGCAGCTCATGATTTTCTCTCCCTAGCGGTGAGAAAACGTTTCGGGATTTCGAAAGACAGTATAGACTTCCTAGAGGAATATAAGTGCAAATCTACTAGAAGGCAATATGAGTCATCTTGGAGGAAATGGGTGGCCTTTGTCAAGGCGAAGAATCCGCAAAAGATCTCGACGGACTTCTGCTTATCTTTCTTCATCCACCTCCATGGTCAAGGGTTAGCAGCCAACACAACATCAACGTGTAAATCTGCTTTGACAAGACCCATTTTATATGCCTTTCAGGTCGACCTCGCTAACGATATTTTTAATAAAATTCCGAAAGCCTGTGCTAGGCTCAGACCATCAGCACCTACAAAGCCCATTTCATGGTCTTTAGATAAAGTTCTTCATTTCGCTTCGCTGTTGAACAATGAGGAGTGTGCTTTAAAGGATTTGACCCAAAAAAGTTATTTTCCTATTTGCACTCGCGTCGGGGGCCAGGGTTAGTGAAATTGTAGCCCTCTCGAGAAAGGAGGGTCGTGTTCAGTTCTTGGATGGGGGAGAACTGAACCTGTTTCCGGATCCTACGTTTCTCGCCAAGAACGAGTTACCCACCAACAGGTGGGGTCCCTGGAGAATCTGCCCTCTGAAAGAAGATGCATCTCTATGTCCAGTGGAATGCCTAAAGGTCTATCTTCGTAGAACTTTAGACTTCAGGGGTGGTCAACTATTCAGGGGAGAAACATCAGGCTCAAATTTATCACTGAAACAACTTAGGGCGAAAATCACCTATTTTATTCGCAGAACGGATCCAGACAGTACACCCGCAGGTCACGATCCGAGGAAAGTTGCCTCATCCTTAAATTTCTTTAATTGTATGGATTTTGAACATATTCGTTCATACACTGGCTGGAATTCTTCCAGAGTGTTCTTTCGTCACTATGCGAAGCAAGTGGAGCAACTAAAGAGGTCTGTGGTAGCAGTGGGTTGTGTCTTTAATCCTGCTGTTTAACTCTGCGAGGAACAGTGGATTTAATTGGGACGATTAATTCCGGGGTGAGTGTGTAGTTACGAACTGTTCTACAAACTAAGTGTGAGGGCACTGGGTTGCCCACATTGACTGTTCCACTTTCAAAGGTGAACCTAGCATAAGTGCAGACATGTGTGCCGAGCGTTTCCAACGCTAATGTAACTGATTAGTAATACAGACTTTTATAATTTTGATACCTCGGTATGTTAAAAGTGGCGCTAATGTTTTTCTTTCAGATAAACAAGTTTCTGTTTACTATCATGCTTATGCTTATTTGTTGGTTATCCTCCTCTTATATTTATATAATGGTTGTTTAACCTGTTTTATTTATTGTTTGTCAATAAACTAGTTCTTTTGAACCTTGCGTCTCCTTCACCTGTGTCAATTTATTTGATATAATTTTGCATTACGTTCTATGTATATTTATCTGGGATAATTCTAATAGATTGTTCCTTTATGCAAGCATTCTTTGCATTGGTTTATGCTTTCCCTTGGCGGGAGGACTCCATGCCCTGAGGGGACGGTGGCGGATATGCAAGTTTTCCGCCTACTCGGATATAAACCTTTGTCCAATCCAGTATTGAACGGAGAACTGGTCGATATTTCATATTGACTCAGTGGTTCTTTACAAACTATGCTTTACATGATATAGGGTGAGACCACTATATTGGCTTGTCTGTTATTCATACATAGGTATATGTACTCTTCGAGACTTTTCCAGAGTCTAGTAGGACTCTTCCCTGTAGGGGGCAGGAAGCACTAACATGGTCTATGGTTAGTTGAAAAGATGTATGACGGTAACATCTTAGGTCTCTAGGTCTAGTTGGCCGGGAAATACCTTCGGGGAGTACGGCACGTTTTGAGAATCCACAGATACAGTAATGCTCTGGTATACTTCCATCAGGACGACATGGCTTGAGCCCAAAAAACGGATTTTGAGCGAAGCGAATAATCTATTTTTGGGTGAGATGGCCATGTCGTCCTGATGGACCCGCCCTTCCCTTTCTTTTAAAGGGCTGTAGGTCCCCTCCCTACATACAGTATCTGTAGCACCTCATGTATCGCTGCAAGGAATACAGATGGCGCCGTGAGCGGCGCAATGCACGCTTACGAAACCGGAGAGGAGAGACACCTTGCGAGCGGCTCTCCTTTCTTTCTCGTTTTCGTTTTCTTGCCAATTGACCCCTTCGAAGTGTTAACTCTGTTCGGGGTGCAGATTGCTATGTGGCGTGTCAAGAATACGTCCTCTGATATTTCGCGATATCCCTGGTTCTTTTATTAGGGATATTCGCTCCAGGAGTTAGAATTCTAGGTACCTTAAGGTAAATTCTCTGGGAATATCGCCGCAGTTATATATACCCAAGGAAGCTACCCTTTAGGAACTTCCATCAAGACGACATGGCCATCTCACCCAAAAATAGATTTTTCGCTTCGCTCAAAATCCGTTTCTTAGTATTGGATGTTCAAAATGTGACAGATAATGGTGTTTTCAGAAATCAATATAGAAATTAACTCAATTAAATTAATAATAGTCAAATAACAAACACATTCACAAGAAAAGAAGTTTCGTATTTTAAATCTGAAGCTTTGTTTACATTCGACAGCTGACGTTCAGTCTGTTAGTTGCCTATCGGTCCCTTTATTTTTTAACAGCATAATTTAGTGATACAAGTTGTTAATAAAGATATAATTTGTTTATAAATGCTTGTTTCACAGTATCATAAATTTCATATATAATTGTAAATTATGGTATTATACTTTTAGGAAAACATTCGATATTGTTCGGCTTTTATCAGTCAGCTGACTTTGTCCTTTTAATTTTTCCCTTTAACTCTGGGTTGAATAATTATTTTTATTTCTTTTCTTTTATGTGTGATATGGCCTCTACTTCTCGCCAAGTATCTTTAAAAGAAACAGTAGTTACATATAAAGGGAAACTTCATAAAAAAAGTGACAGAAATAGACAAGCCATGTGTTTATGTGGAATACAATAAGTATATGAGGGAAGTTGATAATTTTTATCAGCTATGCTCAACATATGCTTACAAAAGAGTCAGAAATGGTACCAACCAATTTGGCATTTTATCATTGAAGCCGTATTAGTAGACTCAAACATATGCTACAACATTCAGAATCCCACTGCTAAGTTGGATAAAAAAAAAAAAAAAAAAATTCAGGGAAAAAATATTAACACTACGTTAGAAGGGTATAAGCGGAGCAAAACTCAAGGAAAGATTACATTTTCAAATCCAATAGAATTTAAACTAACTGAAAGGCATGTTCCAGCTCAATATGTTGACAAAAACCCCAAACCCCAATGTATTATATGCTCTATCTTGTCAAAGAATTGCTTGATGAAAGGTAAAGGCGAATGTGTAGGAAAGCAAACAACTTATTTTTAAATATTTAACTTAGCCGGTGAATATATAATAGCTGCTGCTCCAGCGGCTCGACAGAAAACACACACAAAAACTCGCGAGCGATCGCTATGAAGGTTGCGGGTGTGCCCACCAGCGCCAACTATCGGCCAGATACCGCATATACATGTAAACAGACCCAATTTTTTCTCTGTCGGCCTTAACGACAAGACGTATCAATACTCGCTGTATAACCTGGAGTTTTCTCAACATATTTGGTGAAGTACTTCCTTTTGGTTTGAGCTTTCGCAGTGCAGGTGTTTTATCTTCAACTTAAATCTTGAACTCGCTTTTGGATAGATTTAATTTTTGATGACTTTAGATTGTTTTTTGGACTTTCTTTGACTTTTAAATGGCCGACCCTTCCCTTAGTACGGAAGTGTGTTTTAGGCTTTTAGCAATTATCTTATCACGTTATAAATTAATTATAGATTTTCCTCTATATATTTTATATCTCAACCGCCTTTATTAGGCCTCTTCGATTAGCTTTCCATTTATAATAAACATCAAGATAAATTTTAATGATTTGTTTATATGCGACCTTTCCTGAGAGTAGGCGGTCCTAACTTGGAAACCGAAGTTAAACAACGTTGAGCCCTTTCAATCGTAAATAACTTTTACAGAGACAAATGATTTAAAACTTATTAAATGAATATTTTTTAGTAGATATTTTATGAAAGATTTTCTTTGAATAGTCTTCGTACTGTTTCAAAGATGAACTAACGTTTAGTTTATTTATGCTACGCAGTTTGCGCTCTATCGTTACGATAGAGAGAGAGAGAGTATCACGGTTTCACTTTGCAGAAAGAGTAAATCGATTCTGACGTTTTGTTCATTCTTCTTTCAAAGCTTAAATGTTTTAAATACTATTTTAAAGGAACTTTTTAATTGAAAAACCTTTCAGTTTTTTCCTTTGGTCAAATAACCTGTTTATTGACGAAAGGTAAGTGGGCTCTTCTCTTCGGTGCGAAATCAAGAGAGAGAGAGAGAGAGAGAGATAGAGACGGAGAGAGAGAGAGGAGAGAGAACGTTCCGATCTTTATTCTCGTCCCAAGCGAGTAACGTTGTTCTCGAGTCAGTTTTTTACTCTCGTCCCTAGTCTCTGTACGGGGAGAAAGGATAAAACTTTTTTAGTTTTTATTCTCGTCCCAAGGCACTGTACGGTGAGAGATTGAAAACGTAGTTTTGAATGATCTAGTGTTTAGTCTCCTTACCAGCCACTGATCTTTTTATCTTAAAATATGTTTACTGTTTTTTGCTTGTATTGTGCTTACATTATACGACTGATTTCGCAATTATAACCTTTTGATGAGGGTAGAATTGCGTGCTTCAGGTAGAAATCAGTTTTATTCATACCTAATGTGAATTGTTAAAAAATTCGATTTCAGTGAAATAAGTGCAAAACAGAAAATCGTAGCGATAAAGTGATAATTGCGCAAAGTGTTATCAGTGTTGCGACCGAGGGTTCGTCTGTTCGTGCCTGTCGTTCGCCTAGTCCGAGACCTCTTGCAAGCTCCCAAGCCCAGGGGAGAAGTAATGTCGTACGACTTATGGGTTCGAGAGGACTTGATCAGCGAACAAACGTTCCCTCTATGGTTTCAGGCGTGTCTCATCAACACCGCCCCTACCATAAGACGAGCGAGACGATTTTCTCCTCGTCATCCGAAGGCTTTTCGCATAAGAAACCGTGGAACAAGGTTTCGAGGCCCTTTAAGCGAAAGTCAGTCATTTCAGGACAGGTCCAGCGTCCTGGTTTTAACTATTAGGACAGCTCTGACCCTATGCAGTCATCGGAAGACTGCTCGCCGCCTAAACAAAAGCGTAACACAGGCTCCGAGAGTCTTTTTGTAGGCAAGGTTTTGCAGTCACAGACGTTACCCTCGTCTCTTACCGCAACCATTCCCGTTGATCATAAATGGGTTGTACGGCAAGACATGCAGAATAAGCTTGCCTCTCTTATGGAGGACTATTCTGCTGAGCAGGTTCACGATGATCCTCGCTGCTTAGCTGATCGAGATCCTGGCCGTCAGCCGCCCAAACGAACCTTTGCTCGTCCTGTTGACGTTGACGTTACAAAGTCACGTCAGTCACGTTTTGTAGAGCCTCACTCGATGCAGTCCAGTGTTGACTTTCAGCCGCTTGTGGACGTTCAGCCGCTGCCGCATGGTCTTGTTGACGTTCAGGACGTTCGCCAACCAGCGAAGTTGACTTGTTTTGACGTTGAGCGTCAAGCACCGCAGTCAAGAGTTGTTTTGACTGCTCAGTCTAGGCAGTCAAGGCAGTCTCGAGTTGACGTCGAGCGTCCTCCCGCACCTGTTGGTTGTTGCTGGTCAGTCCTTTAAGCAGTTACATGACATAGCGTCCTTGACTGCTACTGTTGCTCCTTTGCGTGTGGACTCTGCTTGTCAAGCATTGCCACCACGGCAGGTCTCTCCCTTGCTTGAGACTCGGCTATTGTCGGACAAGGTTCCTTCAGATGAGGAAGTTGCTGTTCCCCCTCCTACTGATATTCCCTTGAGGACTCTGTCAGACGGAGAGGAGCCTAAAGCTGCTCAGCCCTCTATGGACTTTAAATAAATCATGCTGATTTTTAAGGATCTTTGTCCGGATCTTTTTGTAACTGCTGCTCCTCGTTCGCCTGAACGTCAGAGTTTACACTAGGCCTAGCTACTTCGAAGCCGTTGTTTTATAAGCTAGTGCTCTCTCGCTCTTCTAAGAGAGCTTTACGTTTGCTAGGCGACTGGTTTATCACCAGGAGGAGTTTGGGGGAGACAGCCTTTGCTTTCCCTACTTTTAAGCTGGCTTATAGAGCGAGAGTCTGATATGACACGGGAGAAGTTCTCGGCTTGGGAGTTCCTGCCTCTGCCCAGATAGACTTCTCAAACCTCATAGACTCTCCCTGGCGCCTGGCCATGAGACGCTCCAAGATTTTATGGTCGACTTCAGAGCTAGACCATCTCCTGTTAGGAGTTTTTTTTTTTCGAGCGTTTGAAGTTTTGCTGTACAATTATGTCATGCATAAACAAGGCTTTCAGGGATGGCTCCAATGATCTGACAGCCACGTTCTCTGCAGGAACAAGTCCCTCAGGGATGGCTCCAATGATCTGGCAGCCATGTTCACTGCAGGAGTACGTAAGAGGCAAGTGCGCTCAATGTGTTCATTGTCAAGACAAACTTCACGATGAAGTCTACCAGGCTGTCTTGACAGCATTAATGGAAGGCGACTGGATGGTCTCTCTCGACCTTCAGGAGGCATACTTCCACATTCCTATACACCCGGATTCCCAACCGTTTCTGAGGTTTGTTTACAGGAATGTGGGGTACCAGTTTCGAGCCCTGTGCTTTGGCCTCAGTCCTGCTCCTCTCGTGTTTACGAGGCTCATGAGGAATGTGGCAAAATCCCTCCATCTATCGGGGATCCGAGCCTCCCTGTACTTGGACGACTGGCTTCTCAGAGCATCGTCCAGTCTTCGCTGTCTGCAGGATCTACATTGGACGTTGAGTCTGGCCAGGGAGTTGGGACTTTTGGTCAACCTAAAAGTCCCAACTGATCCCATTCCAGATTATTCTATATTTGGGGATGGAGATTCGCAGTCCAGTTTTTTCGGGCTTTTCCGTCTGCCACCGAATAGAACAAGCCCTGCTCGAAGTCCAACTAATGCTGAAAAGAAAACGTTTGTTCAGTCAGGAGTTGGAACAGTCTCGTAGGGACTCTCTCATCCCTGGAGCAGTTTGTGTCACTAGGGAGACTACACCTTCTGCCTCTCCGGTTCCATCTAGCCTCTCACTGGAACTAGGACAAGACGTTAGAGACGTTATCATTCCCAGTCTCCGAACCAGTAAAGGCATGCCTGAAATGGTGGGACAGCAATATCAGTCTGAGAGAGGGACTATCCCTAGCAGTCAAGAACCCAAACCACGTGTTGTTCTCAGACGCGTCGGATTTGGGTTGGGGTGCGACCCTGGACGGTCGGGAATGCTCGGGTCTGTGAACCTCAAGTCAGAAGAGCATGCACATCAACGGCAAGGAGCTATTAGCAGTCCACTTGGCCTTGATGATATTCGAAAGCTTCTTCGAAACTAAGTGGTAGAGGTCAACTCAGACAACACCACAGCTTTGGCGTACATCTCCAAGCAAGGAGGCACACACTCCTTCACGCTGCTCGAGATCGCAAGGGACCTTCTCTTATGGTCAAGAAATCGAGGCATCTCCCTGTTGACGAGATTCATCCAGGGGGACTTGAACGTCTTGGCAGACTGTCTCAGTCGGAGGGGTCAGGTGATACCCACGGAATGGACCCTCCACAAGGACGTGGGCAAGAGTCTTTGGGCTACTTGGGGTCAACCCACCATAGACCTCTTTGCCTCCTCGTTGACCAAAAGGTTACCAATCTATTGCTCCAGTCCTAGATACAGAAGCAATCCACATAGACGCCTTTCTACTGGATTGGTCTCTACTGGACTTATATGCATTCCCACCATTCAAGATAGTCAACAAGGTACTGCAGAAGTTCGCCTCTCACGAAGGGACAAGGTTGACGTTGGTTGCTACCCTCTGGCCCGCGAGAGAGTGGTTCACCGAGGTACTTCAATGGCTGGTAGACTTTCCAAGAAGTCTTCCTCTAAGGGTAGATCTGTTACGTCAGCCCCACGTAAAGAATGTCCATCAAAGCCTCCCCGCTCTTCGTCTGACTTCCTTCAGACTATCGAAAGACTCTCAAGAGCTCGAGGCTTTTCGAAGGAGGCAGCCAGTGCGATTGCAAGAGCGAGGAGAGCTTCTACCATTAGAGTATACTAGTCGAAGTGGGAAGTCTTTCGAGACTGGTGCAAGTCAGCATCTGTGTCCTCGTCCAGTACCTCTGTAGCCCAAATCGCAGATTTTCTTTTACATCTGAGAAAGGTTCGCTCCCTTTCAGCTCCCACGATTAAGGGCTACAGGAGCATGTTGGCTTCGGTCTTTCGACATAGAGGCTTAGATCTTTCCAACAATAAAGATCTCCAAGATCTCCTTAAGTCTTTCGAGACCTCTAAGGAACGTCGTTTGGCAACTCCTGGATGGAACTTAGACGTGGTCCTAAGGTTCCTCATGTCAGACAGGTTTGAGCCATTACATTCAGCCTCCCTGAAGGATCTCACCCTCAAGACACTTTTCCTAGTGGGCTTGGCTTTGGCTAAAAGGGTCAGTGAACTTCATGCCTTCAGTAAGAACATCGGCTTTTCTACAGAAAAAGCCACTTGTTCACTTCAACTTGGTTTCCTGGCCAAAAATGAACTGCCTTCTCGTCCTTGGCCTAAATCTTTTGATATTCCTTGCTTATCAGAGATCGTAGGCAACGAACTGGAAAGAGTATTATGTCCTGTTAGAGCTCTTAAGTTCTATTTAGCTCGTACTAAGTCATTACGAGGTAAATCTGAGGCATTATGGTGCTCAGTTAAGAAACCATCATTGCCTATGTCAAAGAATGCTTTGTCATATTTTATCAGATTTTTTAATACGAGAAGCTCATTCTCACTTGAATGAGAAAGATCGATGTTTGCTTAAGGTTAAGACGCACGAAGTTAGAGCTATAGCAACTTCCGTGGCCTTCAAGCAAAATAAATCTCTGCAAAGTATTATGGACGCGACTTTTTGGAGAAGCAAGTCAGTGTTCGCGTCATTTTTCTTAAAAGATGTCCAGACTCTTTACGAGGACTGCTACACACTGGGTCCATTCGTTGCAGCGAGTGCAGTAGTGGGTGAGGGTTCTACCACTACATTACCCTAATTCCAATATCCTTTTTAATCTGTCTCTTGAAATGTTTTTAATATTGTTTTTTGGGTTGTACGGAAGGCTAAGAAGCCTTTCGCATCCTGGTTGATTTGGCGAGTGGTCAAAGTCATTTCTTGAGAGCGCCCAGATTAGGGGTTTGATGAGGTCCTGTTGTATGGGTTGCAGCCCTTAATACTTCAGCTCCTGGGAGTCTTTCAGCATCCTAAGAGGATCGCTGGGCTTCGTGAGGAAGACAGACTAATAAGGCAGAGTAATCGTCTAAGTCAACTTCCTTACCAGGTACCTTTATATATTTGGGTTTTGTTATGATATAACTGTCAAAAACTCTAAGCATATACGCTGTAAACTTAATTAACTCTGGTCTCTACCCACCACCATGGGTGTGAATCAGCTATTATATATTCACCGGCTAAGTTAAATATTTAAAAATGATATTTTAATTATAAAATAAATTTTTGAATATACTTACCCGGTGAATATATAAATTAAAGGCCCCCCCTTCCTCCCCGATAGAGACCCAGCGGGATGAGAAAAATTGGGTCTGTTTACATGTATATGCGGTATCTGGCCGATAGTTGGCGCTGGTGGGCACACCCGCAACCTTCATAGCGATCGCTCGCGAGTTTTTGTGTGTGTTTTCTGTCGAGCCGCTGGAGCAGCAGCTATTATATATTCACCGGGTAAGTATATTCAAAAATTTATTTTATAATTAAAATATCATTTTTGTGATCAAATTGTTGAAAAGCCCCCTCTTTGTATCATTCCATGTTTTGAGACATGTATACCCATAAAGTGTACAAAAAGCATTACTAATGTGGAGAATAAATGTATGAGTCAATGATAAATTGGGTGAAGGATTATTAGTGGAATTGATAAAATCATCTTTGGAAAGGAATTTTTGTGATTTTTCTTAATTTTTACCTATTTATCGAAGAATTTAAGGCATAAAGAGATAGACTCAGGTGAAAATATTGTTAAATCCTAAAAACAGAAAGGTTATAGAACACAAAAATGTTAGTTTCATTAAATTTTGAGCATTTTGAATTTTTGGTGAAAATGTGCACAGAGCTGTGCAACATCCTATTGGAATATCCGCAGCGAAAGGGTTAAATCATCGATACTATTTTCAAAGATTAAATAGAACTAGCGTATTGTTAATTTTCGCTGCGTAGTTCTCATGAAAATATGATGCAGTCCCAACAATTCTTGATATCGTTGTTTATTTTCTTTCGATGTTGGGATTCTAGTATTATTCGTATATTCACATATGTGTTCCGATTGTAAAGTGTAGCAATCCACTATTTTTGGAAACCCTTAAGATTTAAGGGTTGTTTACATATATATATATATATATATATATATATATATATATATATATATATATATATACATTATTGCGATTTCTGTTAATTTTAATAATAACAAATCACTATTTTGGGGAACCTTTAAGAATTAAGGGTTGTTTACATTTATATGTTATTCCTATATCTGTTCATTTGAATCATATAACATGTAACTTTCCCGGTAGTTATATATAACTACCGGGTGAGTATGTATAACATTTATCTTTACCGGTAGTTATATGTAACTACCGGGTAAGTGTGTTCAAACATTTTTTTACACTGAAAATATCAGGGTAATATTTTATAAAAAATATTTTGTCACATTTTTATATAGCAAGAACTAGAAACAATTTTGCATTCTCATTCAAGCCCTTGGCAGTAGAGAAAGATCTATCACAACGGGCAGGACTAATTATGGTCTTTTGTGTAAGAGTTAAAAGTGCAAGTGTCAGTGCTAATTAGTGCAATGAATTTATTCAGCACAATAGATGTTTTTTCCTAGCTTTAGACCTCTTCCAAGCTCCCCAACCCCTGGGAGAAGGAATGTCGATCGGCCAAAGGAAACGAGAGGCGTTAGCTCACGAGCAGATGTCCTCTCGATCGTTCCTGTTGACATTCCCAAGAATGCTCGCCCTTGCCATGGGAAAGCAAAGAGCGCTGGACGTTAAGCTACTAACATTGCTGTTAGAGTCTTGCATTGCATCACATTTGCTAATAATAGCAATGCTATAATGCTTACGAACCAACATAGATACGGTTTTTGTTCCAGAGCGCCAGTCGGCCATGATAACCCTTTGATGAACTGAACGCGCCGAGTGACGTAATGATCATTTTACACTTGGTGCTCAGTCTTTCAGGACGCTCGGCGCTCAGTCTTTCAGGACGCTCAGCGCCACGTCTTTCGGGACGCTCGGTGCCACGTCTTTCGGGACGATCGGCGCCTCGTCTTTCGGGACGATCAGCGCCTCGTCTTTCGGGACGATCAGCGCCTCGTCTTTCAGGACGCTCGGCGCCTCGTATTTCAGGACGCACGGCACCTCGTCTTTCAGGACGCTCGGCGCCTCGTCTTTCAGGACGCTCGGCGCCTCGTCTTTCAGGACGTTCGGCGCCACGTCTTTCAAGATCTTTGTCAGTAGAAGACATTGGTGATCACTTTTCTCCTGTTGAATTTGAGATTCTCAGAATGAGAAGATCCTTATTCCTTTCGTCATTCAGTTGATTTAGAAACTCATGAAAGTTTTTATGATTAGTTTCCAAATTATTTTATGCCTGTTGCTCCACGTTCGCCACCCTCTGAATTTACACGTGGTCATCAATGAAGCTTTAAGGATGGTGGGAGACTGTTTAGAGTCTCAGAAGCACCAAGGAAAGACAGCTTTCTTTTTTCCTCTGAATAACCTGGCCTCTAGATCTTGTATCGGAGGTACAAGATTATTTTTATTATTTTCTCTAGCCAAGCTACAACCCTAGTTGGAAAAGTAGGATGCTTTAAGCCCAAGGGCTCCAATAGGAAAAAAATAGCCCATTGAGGAAAGGAAATAAGGAGATAAATAAATGACGAGAATAATTTTACAATAAATCATTCTTAAAACAGTAACAACATCATAGCGTCTAAAACAGACATGTCATATAGGGTGGAGGTCTAGCCACGTTATGGTCGAGGACCTTGTGGCAGCCCCACAGAGACTGTTACAGCCCCCTGCGTGGATCGCTGAGTCTCTCAAGGAATGCAGGTAAATGAGACATATAAACCTATGAAGCCAGCTTCCTTATCAGGTATTCCAGGATAGCAAGGGTGGAGGTCTAACCACGTTAAGGTCGAGGACCTTGTGGCAGCCCCACAGAGATTTTTATAGCCCCTTGGGTGGATCGCTGAATCTCTTAAGGGATCCAGACAATGGGGCAGGATAACTTTGAGGTCCGTGCTATTCCTTTAGGATGGATGCGAAATCTTTTTCCTAGTGAAACCTCCTTTGTTAGTTACTCTGATAAGACCTCTCTGCAAAACCGACTTTGCAACATCAAATGTGTCTCTTTTGGGAGAGGGAGGCTTTTATCCGGTCCTGGATGTAACTGCTCTCAATGCCTTCGTTCAGAATTCAAAGTTCTCCATGGAGACATTTAAATCATGAACTATTTAAAGTCTCATGTCAGCCTGGTCACAAGGCGAAGCAGAGTCTGACTGTTTTCGCCTTTAGGCAGTAGAGCCAGACTACATAAATTCCGGCAATCTTGGGAGAAGAGGGAAGCAGACCTTTGGTCAGTACATCTATTGGAGGAGGATTACAATTTTGCTTTCACAGGAAAACCTCCTTTAGTTTTAGCTCCAATAGATCTCTCTCACAGTTCTAGAGAGGAGTTTAAGAGGCAGCCTTTGCATTTAAACTTTTGCTAAATGTAGCAGAATACTGCACTCAAGAGACATCAGAGCCTCCCTGTATCTGGACGATTGATTTATCAGAGCTCTTTCTTACGATCTTCATGAAGGATTTTCAGATAACCTTGAACCTTTCAGAAGAATTGAGTATTCCTGTCAACTAGACGAGTCTCTTCTGACACCAGGACGCTTAGCGCCACGTCTTACCGGACGCTCGGCGCCACTCCTTCCAGGACGCTCGGCGCCACGTCTTACTCGACGCTCGGCGCCCCGTCTTTCAGGACGCTCGGCGCCCCGTCTTTCAGGACGCTCGGCGCCCCGTCTTTCAGGACGCTCGACGTCGGAGATCCTGAAGGAGGCATGACATTGAACATGAGAACCTCGGACTTTGTGGTGACACTAGTCGAATCAAATGTCGAGATCAAGGACGCCTTAGTTCCGATCTCTTTGATCACGAAAGTTTTTTATCGAGCATCTAGCCTTAGTACAATGCGGCTATCTGGGTTTCCTTGACGCCAGGAGTCAGGACCTTAAATACATGTACAGTATCCTGATAAACACAACGTCACTACTTCCGTTAGATCTTCTGACACCATCACAAAAAATACTTTAAGGATGGTGATTCAGAGTCAAGTTTTTTCGGGCTTTTACGTCTCCTCTTAGAACGGAGCAAGCCTTCTTGAAACTGCAATCTTTCTAAGATACAGAAGTGTTCTGCAAGGAAGTGGATGAGTGTGTTGTGAAACCTCTCCTCTTGGGGAGGCGGTTTTTTCCCTGGGAAGACTGATTCTTTCTTTGTGACCATTGTTATGTCACTGTTCATCCTAGTTTTCCTGGACCAAGGTTTGATTCCTGGCCAGTCAGAAGCTAGAAGCTATGATCCTTATGTGAGTTATCTTTATTCTCTCCATTTCAACCTCAATCATTTTGGGACAAGGAGAAGGTATTGAGTCGATATGCTTCTCTTCTAGGATGCTATAAGAAGTTGCCTTCAGTGGTGGTTCGATCCAGTCAAACTTCCGGAAGGTCACCCCTTTTGAACAGAGGATCTTAGACCTTGTGTTGTGTCTCCTCACCTCGGTTTCGGGGTGGGAGCAACACTAGACAGTTGAAAGCTTCGGGACTTTGGACAGAGGATCAGAAGAGCTTCCTCATCACCCAAAGGAACTGTTGACAGTCCAGTTGGCTCTCAAAAAGCTTTGAAGGGTCAGTTTGGAACAAAGTGGTGCAGGTCTATGCCGATCACACCACAGAATTGGCTTTCATCGCCAAGCAAGACGGAACCCACTTGAGGTTCCTTTTCGGGACTGAGAGGAGTCTTCTCATCTGGGCTAAGGAGAAGAATGTATTCCTTCTAACAAGGTTCTTTAAAAAAGAGAACTTCTGGAAGAACAGTCTCAGCTGGGGAATGGACACTCCATCGAGAAATCTGCAAGAATCTGTGGCGACTTTGGTGTCGTTCTTGTATAGTCCTATTCGTGACTTAACAGACAAAGAGACTAGAATCTTACTGCTCTCCAGTGCCAGATCTCGAAGCAGTCCACATAGACGCTTTCCTATTGGTCTGGTCCAATCTGGATGTGTACGTTTTCCTCGTTCTATTTCCTTACAAGGTGACTCAAAAGTTTGTGTCACACGAAAGGACCAGGTGACTTTAGTGGCCTTCTTTTGGCCCTCAAGAGGATGGTTCACAGAGATACTGGAATGGATGGTGGACTCTCCTAGAAGTCTTCCATTAAGGTTAGTTTTACTCAAACAACCTCTCTTGGAAAGTTACCCTTCTATTCTCCATGCTTTTCTTCTGGCTACCTTCAGCCTTTTGAAACCTCACAGGATCTAGACGTTTTCAAAAGAAGCAGCTAAATATTTTACAAGTGCAATAAGAACTTCTACCATCAGGATTTATCAATCCAAGTGGGAAGTTTTAGAGAATGGTGCAGAGTCAACTCTGTTTTTCTCTTCCAGTATCTCTACAACTCAGATTGCTGACTTCCTGTTTTACCTTCGAAGGAAGCTCATTTGGTCATCCTCTTCCATCAAGGGATACAGGTGTGTGTTAGCGACTGTTGTCAGACACAGTATCTTGGACCTTTTGATTGATAAAGTCCTACAGGAACTTCTCAATTTGTTTGAAACATCAAACAACCAGGATTCACCAGCTTGGATCCTGGATTCAATCCTTAAGTTCCTTATGAGTGACAAGCTTGAGCACTTGGTTTCATCTTCATTTTAAGGACCTCTCAATGAAAACTATTTTTTTTTTTGTTAGTCTGGTGACATCTAAAAGAATCAGTTAATTCATACGTTTAGCAAAACGTTGGCTTTCGAGATAACGAAGCTATCTGCTCATTGCAGTTAGGCTTTCTCGCCAGGAATGACCGCCTTTCTCAACCTTGACCTAAGGCTTTTGAGTTTTCGAATTTTTCGGATATGGTTGGCGAGGAGTTGGAGAGAGTCCTGTGTCCAGTAAGAACCCTGAAGTTCTACCCAGGCAGTATGAAAGAGTTGCGAGGCAAGTCGAAAGCTCTTTGGTGCTCGATTAAGAATCCCTCGTTATCAGATGTCAAGAATGTCCTTTCATTCTTCATCAGACTCTTATAAGAAAGGCTCATATACATTACAGTACAGTGAGACTGGCCTCAAGTTTTTAAGGTCAAGATGCATGAGGTTAGTACTATAACAACTTGAATGACCTTAAATCAGAATAGATTGTGGTGGAGTATTATGGACACAACCTTTTGGGGGAGTAAATCTGTGTTCACTCCACACTATTTTAATCGTGTCCAGACTCTTTATGAGGACTGCTACACTCAGGGAACATTCGTGATAGCGAGCGCAGTAGTGGGTGAAGTATCCACCACTACGTTCCCGTAATCCCAATAACCTTTTCTTCTCTTGGAACTTTTATTTGTTTTTATGGTTGTTTGTGGAGACTGTGTCAGTCTTCCAAAATCATTGATTTTAGTCAGGTGGTCAATTTTGTTCCTTGAAGACCGCCCGGAACTAGTTATTGGAGGAGGTTCTGCCATAATGAGGTATATATACTGGTTTGACAGTCCGTACGAGATCTTCAGCCCCTGGGAGGATCGCTGGATCTCACATAATGAGTCAGAGAATCATTGAAGTCAGCTTCCTTATCAAGTACAAACCCTTAAGTTTGTTTTAATTAACTCTTGAGAAAAATTCCAGATATACTAGCTGTCTCTAACCCTCCACCAAAGATGTTAATCAGCTATATATATAACTACCGGGTAAGTCTTATGTTTAAAAATGGTATTTTCATTATAAAATAAATTTTTGAACATACTTAACCGGTAGTTATATATAATTAAAGTCCCACCCTCCTCCCCTCTAAGAGACTAGAGGCATGGAATAAATGAGGGTTCCTGGAATGGTTCCTAGGTACCTCGCTAGGGCGCAGGGGTGGTACACCTGGCTATCGTATCGGTGATTGGCGCGAGATTCGAATTTTCTGCCGTGACGTCAGGGACGTAAGCTATATATGTAACTACCGGGTAAGTATGTTCAAAAATTTATTTTATAATGAAAATACCATTTCTCCCTTCCGATGGAAAACTTCTCTTCACAAACCTGCTGACGGTCAGCTTGCTGATCCTTCTGTTGCTGTTCAACGTCGCGTTGTTGGCAGAAATTCTCGTCGTGTTCGTCCTCCTCTTTTCCTTCAGGGTGCTCATGCTCCATCGGCGAAGAGATACCTCTCACGTCCTCGTCTTCGCAGTCTTCACTTTCGGAAGATCCTGCCCAGTATGCCTCTTTTGGTTCCTGACCTTCTCTTCCGTCATCGGCTTCTCCTCACGAACTTCGGTTCATCTGTCACCTGCAAGGGATCGTTCTCAATCTCCTCCTGAGTATGTGACGCCTCACGAGGGTCGCATTTCTCCACCTGAGCTCCAGCTACAGTTCATCGGCAGCGTTCTCCATCTCGTCAGGCTTCTGCTCGATGTTCACCTACTCTTCAGGTTCACTATCGACCTTCAACACAAGAATTGCCCACCGTCCCGTCATCTCGTGGATCGCCTAGCCATTGCCTACAGCTGACAACTCGTTCAACTTCCCGTAAATCGCCTGCTACATGAGAATCGCTTTCAGTTTGATAATCGCCTGCTCGTTCATCCTCTCGTGCTTTGCCTGCTACGCGAGAATCTGTTGCAGTTCGACAGCTGCCTGCTCTTCCATCTCCCTCTCGGGAATCGCCTGCTACGTGTGAACCGCTTGCAGCTCGGTAATCGCCTGCTGTACTAGCTGTTCGGAATCGCATACTCGTCAGTGTACCCGTCAGCGTTTTCACGCGTCTCATAACCGAAACGCGTCGATCACCGTCAGAGCATAAATCACCTCTGCATGAATTGTCAGCCTATCTCCTCGTGCGGTAATTCGTAGCCCAGAGCGTTTCAGTCTAATGCGTTTCTCTCCATCGGAACGCAATTGCCCTCCAGGGAGAGAATCACTCGGCCTTCACAACGCTCACCTGCTCGACAGTCTCCATCGTCCGGCAGAGCGTGAATCACAGACGCTTCCATCAGCTCGTGAATCGCCTGACCATTGACGACGATCGACATTTCGTGTACCACCTAAGCGTTTAGTTACACGTGAATTGCCGACGCTTCGATCAGCTCGTGGATCGCCTGACCATCGTCAACGATCAACAACTCGTGTACCACCTAAGTGTTCGGTTACACGTGAATCGCCGACGCCTCATCAGCTCGTGGATCACTTGATCATCGTCAACGTTTGACAACTCTTGTACCTCTTAAGCTTTCGGTTACACGTGAACTACTTGCGCGTTTGACTTCTCGTCAAGCTTCTGCTGCGCGAGAATCGCCGAGAACACGAGAATCACCTGCTCTTCCACCACCTTAGAAATTGCCTGCTCGTCAGCTTTCGCATGCTCAGTGATATTCGCCTGCCTGTCAACGATCGTCTTGCCAACAGCGTTCACCTCAGCAACCACATGTGTAGCCTAGACCTTCACCGTCTTGGGAATCCGTCAATTAATGAACCAGCTTTCAGCCATAACTTTGAGAGTTCCCAAACCATCGCGTCGCCTCCTTTCGGAACGCATTCGCCCACCTGCTCGTGATTCACTTCAACTTAAATCGTCTCTCGTCGGTCAGCCTTCATGCTCAGCTACGTGTGAGTCATCTACTCGAGGAGCACCATCCTGCCTCTCATGCAGCGGTGACAATTGATCCCGCGTTGTCGCGGGAACACTCTCCCTCTTATCGATCATCGAGTCATCTGTCTTCACGTTGGCAATCACCATCGCGTCTTGAGCAGGATGTTTCCCGATTCTCTCCAATACATCAGCAGCCGTCACATCCTCATGCAAAGAGGATCGCCAACTGCAGCCACCAAAGGCGGTGGTTATGGCTGCTAGGAAGGTAGGGTTGTTAACGATCGTTCACCGTCGTACCAGGAAGGCTTTGAAGACCTTCCTCCTCTCTGGCACCTGTACCATTGACTTTCTGGCCTACCAGGTAGTGACCCTGTGGGCTAACACCATTCTGAAACGTCCAGGGGTTTGTGAATCACTTCCTCGAGAGTTGTTGATTTGCCATCCTGCCTCTCGCTCGGTGGTAGCGATCGACCCTGCGTTTTTCGCGGTATCTCTCGTCGACTCTTATTAGCGTTAGCATCGGATGTCGACCCTTTGTAGGTTGTCGACGTTGTGGTTTCGGAGAGCTCTTCCGCTGCCCTGCTAGCTACTCCTGCTCCTGCGTCTTTCTCTCCATGTTCCGCCGCCGAGGTCTGTGCTCCTTCCCCTGACGAATATCCTTCTAGGGGGAGAACAGAGTCCGTGGCACGTCTCTCCGACTAGTGTTTCCCTTTCCAGTAAAGGGTCTCACATAGAGATTCCTCTTCGGAGGCTTGCTGTTGATCAGCCTGCTGATCCCACGCTCATACACCGTCGGTCGGCGACAAAAGTCCTTTCACCTCTTCGCCTCCTCAGTCTTCTTCTTCGGAAGAAACTGTCCATCCTGTCTCCTGTGGTCACCAACCTTCGCCTCCGTCTCTGGAGATCGCTAGGCACTGAAACTTCTCAATAGAGGGGCTCTTCCTCTTTGAGACAAGGGACGTCGAGCCCGCTGCAGAGAGGTGGAGGAAGCCTAACACAGATTCCCTCCTTCTTAGGGCCCTCTTAATGAGAGAATGCCTTGATGAAGTCATTGAGCTTCAGCACGGCATTTCATTCCCGTGCTGAAACTTGGTGACGGGCAAGAGGGCTCTCGAACTTGGGGAAATTGCTCCCCCAGTTCGAATCTAAATTTCTCTCTTTCACCTTTTTCTTTTTCTCAATATTACTTCGACCTTATCCTAATTTCATAAACTTTCTTTAGTCTTGCTTTCCAAACTCTATGAGAAAAATTTCCCTCATTATATGTGTGTATATATTATGTACATATATATTTATTATTTTTTTATTTTATTTTTTCTCCTATGGCTTGGATGTTTTTACATCCATTGTAGCCCCGGCGGGGATGTTCATACATCCTTTATTGCTGCCTGCTTTGATGAGTGGGAGGAGGTATCGCGGTTGGGAGGTGTTTGCATTCAAAGCTATATGTGAGAGTATTGGATGATTTCAGCCATCCCGAAGATGGTTTGGACCTTTTTGGCGGAACTATTCTCAAGTGTTGGGTCTTCGGAATCCAGGGGGATCCAATGCTTGGGGTAGGACTCTCGGGTTTTGGCCGGAAGCCCGTCATTATAGATATGGGGAGGATGATTCCATAATTTCTTGGTCTCAGTCCTAACAGGCGGGTTCAGCTTACACCTGTGCCTTTATATCTGTTTTGATGCTATCCTTCGGGTAAGGTATGGAGTGGACCATCTGGGAAGTATACTCTCATTGTGCCGATAGTGGAGAGAGCAAATTTCCTTTCCGACGTGTGATGGCCTAACATTCTCGAGCAGGTACATCAAACTTACCCTTTTCTCTCTCTTTCGTCTAATGGATTCTTTAAGGAACGAACCCCCATCCCCTGGATACGCTGACTCTCCCCCGGCACTGTTGACGACCTCTGCTAATGTGATAAGGGAAAGCTCTGTTGATGACCTCGGAACGAGAAAGGACCATTCTACTGATATTTCTAAATCAAGTAATTTGGGTAACACGAGGAGACTTCGAATCCTCCATGTTACACAAATTTCAATAGACAAATTATGATGATCTATGTAAAGCATTTGAATGCTATGGATGCATAAAAGAAATAAGGATGAAACTTGAAGCTGAAACTTGGGATTCATGGATATCTTATAGTAGTTATGACGAAGCATTTAGTGCAATAAGTAACTTGAATAATATTAAAATTAATAACTTGAATGTCGTGGCTGCTCTCTGCGATAAGGTACCAAAAGATTTGGATGTGTACAGGCCTGCCGATTGGTTGGAAAAAGACGCAGATTTGGTTATGCCCTCCTAGAGAAATCCAAAACCACCGATGTGGCTTATAGCTGAATCTAAGGGGGTTACAGGGAATTATTTTAAAATATGCAAATTGATTCAGAAAAAAGTAGGAACTATTGCACCAGGCGATATATCTCGTTTCGGAAAAAATAGTTTCCTTATCTATGCCAAATCCAGTATACAGTCGGTAATATTGTCCAATATGAAAATAAGTAATGATGACATTAAGCTAGATGTCAAACCCCACCTAAATTTTAGCTACGGAAGGGGCGTAGTTTTTAACAGGGATCTATATGATTTTACAGAGGAGGAAATACTGGCCATGTGTCCATTAAATGTATGGAAAGTTCATAAAGTCCCAGGTACATCAATGATAATCCTTACTTTCCAGGATGCTGATGTACCTTTTCATATTATTATTGAGAACGAAAGGATTAAAGTAAGACCCTTCAAGCAGAAGCCATTGCAATGCTTTAATTGTTTTAAATTTGGGCACCCGTCCAAAGTTTGCAAAAATGAGAAGATGTGTGGTATTTGCTCCAAATCTTACCATGGAAAGTGTGCACTTGGAGCCAGGTGTTTAAATTGCAGCTCAAATCACAAATCCACAGACAAGAGCTGCGAGCTATATAAGTTGGAGGAAGCTGCCCTCAACAAATCAAACTTAGAACCTATAAGTTTGACCCATGCCAAAAGACTATTAAATAAATCAAATACATATGCTAAGGCATTAAAATCAAACCAACCTAGCAATGCCAATAGCTCAAAAAAAAGTATACTATCTAACAAAATGTCAAATAACGAGGTAATCATATTACCTCCTGAGGCTTTACCATGGCGTATTAACACTAGGTCATTGGCCATTGCTGTACAGCCTTCAGCCGCCATTACAAAAAATAATACAAACCTCTCTCAGGCCATGTCCTTGCCTGATCTGATGGAGGTTCCACTTAAGACTAACTTACCTGATGCACCTGTTGTGGGAAAGGTGCAAAAACCTCGAATCCCACCATCTATTAATCGTAAAAGAGAGAGACCTCCATCTCTCTCTTCACCCTCAATTAGAAACTTTAAGGTTATGACATCAAATAAATTTGATGTTTTGTTTGTTGATGTTTCTAATGAACCAGAAGATGAACTGAATAAATCAGAAATTCAAGTTGAGGTCCACCATCCACCTCAACAAATAGATAAAAAGAATACAAAGAAAAACACAAATGTAAAACCCAACATAACAAGACCACCTCTGAAGAAACCTACTGGTAATAATGTTATATTAAAAACTGCTAATGGGAAGACCTCATCCAAGATGTCTCCCAGAAATACGTAATCCATAGTTTTCTCCTCCATTTTGCAATGGAACTGTCAGGGTTTGAGGGCGAAATATGAAGAACTTAAGCTCCTAATTCATGAGCATTCCCCCATAATTGTATGTCTACAGGAAAGTATGCTTGATTCTAACACTCCTAGTCCTCGAGAGTATGTTAGCTATAGAACACCATATAATCAACAAGCAGGGAGCCATGGCGGAAGTCTCGTGTACATTCGTCGAGATGTTCCCCAAATACCTATGTCTATACGTACAACCCTGCAGGCAGTTGTTGTACAAATTGATATAGGGAGAAAATATACAATATGCTCTCTGTATTTACCCCCAAATGATAATATTTTATATGATGATTTAGCAGAAGTCATTCAACAACTCCCTCAACCTTTTCTCTTACTGGGAGATATGAATGGTAGACATCCTTTATGGGGTGATGTTTTGGCCAACACAAGGGGCAATATTATCTCATCAATTGTGGAGAATGAGGATGTGGGACTCCTTAATACAGGAGAGCCCACACACTTCCATGTTCAGACAGGTACCTTGTCATGCATTGACCTTTCAATTGCAAGCTCTAACTGCCTTCTTGATTTTGATTGGAGGACATTAGATGATTGGCATACTAGTGATCATGCACCAATCATTATAAACACCAACAATGGTCCACCTTTACAGAGATCGCCACGATGGAATCTTGACAAGGCGGACTGGGAAAAATTTCGTGAGCTAAGTGAAATTGAGAGGGATGCTGAACAGGTTGAAAATATCGATGATGCCATAGACTTACTGAATGGAACTCTCCATACAGCAGGAGTCAATTCAATTCCCAAAACAACAGGGTTATTCAAACGACGACCAGTCCCGTGGTGGTCTTCAGAACTAACTGCCCTCCACAGAGCCACAAGAAGATCTCTAACACGATTGCGTAGACTCCGAACTGATGAGAATTTAATTATGTACAAGAAATGTAGAGCACAGTTCCGTCGTGCCATGAAAGAAGCAAGGCGCCAATCATGGATGTCTTTTGTTTCCTCCATTAACAGTAGAACACCACCATCTGCTGTGTGGAGGAAAGTAAAAAAGATAGCTGGCAAATTCACCCCCAACCCACCACCAGTGTTGAAGGTGAATGGTCAGTATGTAACTGAAGCAAATGATGTTAGCAATGCCCTGGCTAGTCATTTTTCAAATGTATCCAGCAAGTGTGTAGGAGCCCCTGGTCACCAGTATAGGAGCGTTGAAGAAAAGAAAATTTTAGATTTTGCAACAAGAAGGGAAGAGTCTTATAATTCTCCTTTCACTGAAAGAGAATTTGATTCCGCACTTGCTCATTGCAATGATACAGCCCCTGGACCTGATGGAATTCCATATGCAATGATTAAACATGTACATTTTAATACAAAGATATTTATTTTAAGCATTATTAATAGAATATGGCATGATCATAGTTACCCAAGTGTTTGGGAACTAGCCATTATTTTAGCCTTTTTAAAACCCGGTAAAGACAAGTTTTTAGCAGCAAACTATCGTCCTATTGCATTGACATCTTGTTTATGTAAAATCATGGAGAAGATGGTCAATGCAAGGCTGATATGGTACCTTGAAATGAAAGGTATTTTATCACCGATTCAATGTGGATTCCGAAAAATGCACTCGACTGATGTGTTGATACGACTTGA
This sequence comes from Palaemon carinicauda, assembly GCF_036898095.1. Classification (NCBI taxonomy): domain Eukaryota; kingdom Metazoa; phylum Arthropoda; class Malacostraca; order Decapoda; family Palaemonidae; genus Palaemon; species Palaemon carinicauda. Next base: position 59,448,942 of record NC_090741.1, read on the forward strand.
GTCTTCTATTTTATGAAGCCTTTGCTTCCAAACAGCACCATGTTACAGTATTTTTTGACCTTGAAAAGGCATGATACCACATGGAGATATGGTATACTTAAAACCATTCATGAAATTGGATTGAGAGGAGAGCTGCCACTATTTATTCAGGCATTTCTTTCACATAGAGTTTTTCAAGTGAGAGTTGGGGAAGCTCTATCAGAGAGTAAGTGCCAGGAAGAAGGAGTTCCTCAGGGTAGTGTGCTGAGTGTAACCCTTTTTGCACTAGCAATTAATGGGATATCCTCAGCAATTTCCCGGGATGTTCTCTCCACATTATTTGTGGATGATCTCTCCATATCATTTGCTGGAGCCAGAATGGCAACGGTTGAGAGAAAACTACAGCTCTCAATTGACAAAATTATCCAGTGGGCCGATATGAATGGATTTAAGTTCTCTACAAGTAAAACTACTATTGTACATTTCTGACGTATCCGGGGAGCACATCCAGACCCGGATATATACATTAAAGGTCAACGGATCCCATGTGTATCGGAAACCAAATTTTTAGGTTTGATATTTGACTGTAGACTTACATGGGTTTCTCACCTAAAAGCGCTAAAAGCTTAATGTGTTGAAGCTCTGAATATTTTAAAAGTATTGTCCCATACATCATGGGGGGCAGACCGCAATACTATTTTAAAATTATACAAGTCCTTGATTTTTTCCAAAATTAGTTATGGTTGTGAAATATACTCTTCAGCCACCCCAAGCCGGTTGAAAATATTAGATTCAACACATCATGCAGGTATTAGATTGTCCACGGGAGCATTCAGAACATCACCTATCCCAAGTCTCCTTGTTGATGCTGGAGAGTTACCACTAGACCTTTACCGGATGTCTTCTATTCTTCGGTATTGGTTTAGAGTGCAAAGACTCCCTAATTCTTTAGCCTTCCAGACTGCAAGCCTTGTAAGGCACCCAACATACTTTGAAATGCACCCAAAATCTCCTCAACCCTATGGCTTTCGGGTGAAACAATTATTAAACAGTCTGGATATAATTAGATGTAAGGTACTTCCATTCAAGGTATCATCAATGCCTCCATGGAAATTACCAGAGATATCTTTTTGTAAATATTTTATAGGAGATAAGAAGAATATGTCAGACCTAGAAGCCAGGTCTCTTTTTAATGAACATGTTAAAGAACATAGAGGATCAACTTTTATTTATACTGATGGCTCCAAATCTGATGCTGGCGTTGGATTTGGCATACATAGTAATGGTTTTAATTGTAGAGGTGCACTTCCTCTGACCGCTTCCATATTTACTGCCGAACTGTATGGCATATTAACCGCTATTGAGAAAATAGCATTGGAGAAGGAGGGTAATTTTACAATTTTTAGTGATGCAAGGAGTGTCCTTCAAGCTATAGAAGTTTTTAATTCTAATAACCCTCTAGTTTTAAAGATTTTAGAATGGCTTTTTATTATTGGACGGAGAGGTATAACAGTTCAATTTTGTTGGGTTCCAGCACATGTAGGTGTGTGTGGGAATGAGAAGGCAGATTCACTGGCTAAGAATGCTGCATCCGAGTTGCTGCCAAGAAGGTATTCCATTGCCTGTAATGATTTCTTACCTGACATCAAGAAATTGGTTTGCAATAAATGGCAACAGCAATGGGATAGCCTAGATGGGAATAAAATGCGAGAGGTAACAAATGTCATATCTCCTTGGAGGTATAATATGATGCCCCGAAAATGGGAGACTTCTCTTTGTCATCTCCGTATTGGTCACACTCGGTTGACACATGATTTTCTGCTGAAGGGCCAACAGCAACCGTATTGTGACGACTGTTTAGTACCTTTAACAGTGAGGCATTTGTTGACTGAATGCCCCAATTATAACAACTTAAGGAATAGATATTTGTTTGAGGCTCGAGGTGAGGGTGGCAGGTTCATCCTTGCCAAAATTCTTGGAAATGATGTGTCCTACCATGCAAGTGGCATTTTTAGATTTATTGCAGAAGCAGGTCTTCTGAAAAATATTTAACTTATATGATTTTAATTGAATACTCTTTTATTTTTTATTTTATTTATTTTTTTTTTTATTTTTGTATACATACATTAAATGTTACCGGCGTCAATGACCTCAGATGTCAGGATGCCTGAAAACTTTAAATCAATCAATCAATCAATCTCTGTGACGCAGGTACTTCAAGCTGGGGTCTGGAAGCGTCAAACGACCTTCACAGCCCACTACCTGCAAGACGTGACCCACAGGAGCCTCGATACGTTTTCTATCGGCCCTGTGGTGGCTGCACAACAGCTGGTCTAACCTCAGGCTCCTTTTTGGACAAGTAGTAGTAGGTTGAGGGTGTTGTTACCCGGTCTTAGTCTGCGTGAATGAAAGAGTATGTCTGACCCTTTCTTCATTCTCCCCTCTTGGGGAAGCAGCATCCTGGTCCTCGCATAGCTGACCTTGACCTCTGCAGGTAACCCATGCTTCTTTGTGCTCCTAGTATTAAGCTTAATACTGTTGCGTCTCCCATACCCTGACGAGGTGGTATTGGGAACGTCCTATCCTAGAATTCTTAGCTGAAGGTCTCAAGGTCAACTTCATAGGACGAGTCACACTCTCCTCCTCACACTGCTTATGTAGGCCACTCGTTCCTAGCGATGCTAGGAACTTGTGAGGTACAGGGGCTCCCTCTCTCTAGTGCTGCTCACTGAGCGATTGAGCCCCCGGGCAAGCCGAAGTCAGTAAGGCTGGGGACTTTCCATCCTTCCTAAGGGGTAAGTCACCCTATGTAAATAGCGTGGTTTGTATTTCGGTTACGGAACAAATGACAAATTCGAAGATAATTTGTATTTTTCCTAACCATACAAACCTTAGCTATTTACACATATGTGCCCGCCATCCCTGACCCCCAAGTCAAGTCCTACCTCTAAGTGAAGTGAAGCAAGTCACCGGTGTGTGGAGGGGGGAGGGGTAGCAAGCTACCCTTCCCCACCCCCCGCTAACTAGCGCGGGGGTAATTAACCCTCGTTAAAACTATTGGCTCGTCATTTCAGCTGCGCTAAAAGGTAAACCCTATGTAAATAGCTAAGGTTTGTATGGTTAGGGAAAATACGAATTATCTTCGAATTTGTCATTTTTCCTAACCATACAAACCTTAGCTATTTACACATATTTGCCCGCCAGCCCTGTCCCCCAAGACAAGTCCTACCTCTAAGTGAAAGTGAGCTTCACCGGTGTGTGAGGGGGGGGGGGTAGGGGTAGCTAGCTACCACTCCCCTACCCCCCCCCCCCCCCCCCGCTAACTAGCGCGGGGCGGGGGTAATACACCCTCGTTAAATTCTAATGGCTCGCCATTTCAGCTACGCTATAAGGTAAACCCAGTGTAAATAGCTAAGGTTTGTACTGTTAGGAAAAATACAAATTATCTTCGAATTTGTACTGTTCGCCCACGCGCCTACGATCTTCCTGTTCCTGTTCGTGAACGCGCCGCGCCACCTGTTCCTTCACAGGATCTCACGCGTCGCCCCCTTGCTCGCCAGCGTTCACAGACGATCCTAGTATCGCCTGTTTGTCAGCGTTCTCCTACGCGTCAACGATCACCTGTTTATCGGCGATCTCCGGACCGCCCGCGTGATTTACAACTTGCGCGCACGCGTTCTCCTACGCGTCGTCGACCGGAGGTTTGGGAAGGACATGGTTCGCCATCTACTAGCTCGCCATCGCGCGATCATTCACCTGCGCATGCTGCGCGCCATCGCTTACCTGCGCGTCAGCTCACCACCGATCGCCTGCTGATCTACGCCGCCAGCGACCTTCCTCGCCCACGCGGCAATGCGTTCCCTCACCATCGCGCCAACGCATTCGTTCGCCGACTCGGCCACTCGCTCATTCACCTGTAGACCCTCGCGCCCGCGCGACCGCTTACCTGTGCGCCTGCGCGACCGCTCGCCTACACGCCCGCTCGCCTTTGCGCCCGCGCGATCATTCGCCTGCGCGTCAGCACGACCGCTCGCCTGCGCGTCTGCGCGACCGCTCGCCTGCGCGTTTGCGCGACCGCTCGCCTGCGCGATCATCCGCCCGCGCGACCGCTCGCCTGCGCGATCATCCGCCTGCGCGATCATCCGCCCGCGTGACCGCTAGCCCTCGCGCGACCATCGTTCGCGGCAAATTTCGCAGCCAATGGTAGCAGCAGGAACGCGTGTTCCTAAACAGCGCTCGGGATCGCCCCCATCCAAACGCAGGACTGTAGTGCAGGACAATGAAGACACTGCGAAGAGGTTAGTGCATCATTCTTCCCCTCCTTCTTTTCAGGCAAGTACTGTGGTGTCCACTCCAAAGGATTGCCCGATCCCTTTCCCTCCAGCGAGGATTTCGGACTCTGTGTCTGTGGAGCAACAGACTTGGTTTGGTCCTCTGATGCGGGCGTTAGTGAGGGTGATGAAACCAGCACTCGCTGATCAGGGCAACAAACCAACGGCTGCCTCTCCTACGCTGAAGAGAAAGAGAGGAGTGGACTTCGTGGTGACTTCCCCCAGGGCGAAGTTGGTTTCCAAGAGGTCTGTCGCGAAGCCCCCTTCTCCTGCTCGAGTGCTTTCTCCTTCTCCCGTGGACGAAGCCTTTCCGTCCTCGGGTGAGTCCAGTGAAGCGGTAGTCTTCCCCTTGGTACCAAGGGGGGAGACTTCGCTTCATGGAGGAGAGTCGTCTCGCGAGGAAGGGGCTCCTCGAACTTCTTTGTTGGGATCCTGTATCCCTCCCAGGAGGGAATCCAAGGACTCCAAGACCGTCCCGAAATCATCTTCGAGGATTCGCCAGGAACCCGCGTCTCCCCGGGGGAACGTCCACGCTTCACCCCAGGAAGAGATTCCCGGGGACAGGAGACTTAGCTGCCAGCCCGCAAGGAGGAGATCAGCAGGAATCCGAACATGCCTTCTGGCAGGTCCTGAGCCTGATAAGACAACTTAACGGGCTTATGGACCCCGTGATCGCCCCCCGTGAAGGCAAGGACACTATCTTAGATGAAGTGTTTGACATTCGGAAGGCCCCTAAGTCCAGTGCGACTCTGCCCTGGTCTCGGGGTCTGAAGAGTGCCAGAGCTAGGGCCAACGCTCAGCTCGCGATTCTTGCCTCCTCCAGTCGTTCCTCTGCCGGGAACAAGCTCATCCCTCCTCCTCGTCTCCAGCAGAGGAGGTATTTTGAGATCTTGGGTGAGTCCAGCCTCGCTCTTCCCCTCCATCACTCCGTGGAGGAGCTGGCGAAGGGAGTTCCCCTTGAGAAGCTCTCTGCCCGGCAGGTGTCGTTCTCGGCGGCAAAGATCCTTAGCCACGAGAAGGTCGCTAAGTGTGCCATGGAGGCCACTTCGTGGCTGGACTTTTGGCTAGGAACTCTGGGCATCCTATTGCGCTCGGAGGACTTGTCCAAGGAGACCAATAGGAAGGCCCTGGAGACCTTCTTACTCTCGGGCACCCGCTCCATCGAGTTTTTGGCGCACCAGGTTATCACCCTGTGGGCCAACTCGGTGTTGAAGCGGCGCGATGCCGTGGCCGAGAGATTCCATCCGAAGGTCCCCGCCGTGGATGTGTGTAGGCTCAGACATGCTTCCCTTCTGGGGGAGAACCTGTTTGAGCCTCAGGACATGGAGCGAACGGCTGAGAGGTGGAGGAAATCCAGCACGGACTCCCTCCTCCATAGGGCCCTTACAGCTCGGCCCTATAAGCCTCCAGCTCCGCCGCAACAGCAGCAGCAGCCTCGTAAGGCTCCGAAACAGGCACCGGCAGTTAAGAAGGTGGTGTCTAAGCCCCAGCCCTTTCCAGCCAAGGTCAAGAGGGGCGGTAAGTCCTCCAGGGGAGGCAAGACTCCTAGGTGTGGCGGCCGCGGCCGCAAGCCTTAGGGGTGGCATTCCCCCTGCGTGTCCACCTGTGGGGGGATGCCTTCAGCGTTGCGTCCGCAGGTGGCAGCAACACAGGGCCGATGCTAGGACGGTCTCAGTGATCGGCCAAGGCTATCGCGTCCCGTTCACAACATCTCCACCTTCCCTGACAGCGAATCCAGTGTCGTTGAGCTCCTTTGCCACGGGGTCAGCAAAGGGGCTGGCCCTTCGGGCCGAAGTCGAGACCATGCTCGAGAAGGGTGCTCTCCAGGAGGTCGTCGACGGCTCCCCAGGCTTCTTCAGTCTACTCTTTCTTGTAAAGAAGGCGTCTGGAGGCTGGAAACCTGTCATCGACCTCTTAGCTCTGAACGGGTTTGTCAAGCAAACCTGGTTCAGCATGGAGACAGCAGACACTTCATGTGCACACTGGATCTAAAGGACGCGTACTTCCAGATCCCAATCCATCCGTCTTCCAGGAAGTACCTTAGATTCTGCCTAGACGACAAGATCTACCAGTTCAAGGTGCTGTGTTTTGGTCTCTCCACAGCTCCTCAGGTGTTCACCCTGATTTCATCTTGGGCGCACAGGAACGGCATTCCTAGCAGACTCGGAGTCGACCCTTCTTCGGCACCGAGACAGGCTTCTGGATCTTTACCAGGATCTGGGGATCATGGTAAACCTCGAGAAGTACTCTCTGCAGCCGTCCCAACGATTGGTTTATCTAGGCATGCTAATAGACACCAATCTCCACAAAGCCTTTCCATCAGACGACCGGATAGCAAGGCTGAGGAGGGTGGCGGAACCCTTCCTCAGGCGAGAAGAGCTCCCCGCCCAGTCGTGGTTGCGTCTCTTAGGTCACCTATCCTCCCTGGCTCATCTGGTTCCAAACAGCCGCCTCAGGATGAGATCCCTACAGTGGCGGCTCAAGTCCCGGTGGAATCAAGGATCCGATTCTCCGGACATTCTGATCCCAATGGGGTCTTTGGAACAGACAGACTTGCGGTGGTGGCTGGTCGACGAGAACCTGCGGAAGGGAGTGAGTCTTCTCGTCCTCCCCCCGGAATTGACTCTGTTTTCGGACGCATCAAAAGAAGGTTGGGGGGCGCACGTTCTGAACCAGAGGGCCTCAGGCCTTTGGTCAGAATCAGAAAAGTGCCTACACATCAACCTGCTAAAATTGAAGGCCGTCTTTCTGGCTCTTCAGCAGTTCCAACGGTCCCTGGCGGGTCACTCCGTGGTGGTGATGAGCGACAACACCACGGTAGTGGCTTATATCAACAAGCAGGGAGGCACTTTTTCGCAGCAGCTATCCCATCTTGCAGTAGAGACTCTGAGGTGGACCGAAATTCACTCGATAACACTATCAGCTCGCTTCATTCCTGGCAAGAGGAATGTGCTCGCCGACAGTCTGAGCAGGGCCTCGCAGATAGTGAGTACCGAGTGGTCTTTGGATCCTCAGATAGCCAACAAAGTCCTGACTTTGTGGGGTTTCCCGACTGTGGACTTGTTCGCGACAGCATTGAACTTCAAGCTGCCCCTGTGCTGCTCCCCAGTTCCGGACCCCAAGGCACTCTTGCAAGATGCTTTCCAACAACGGTGGGACAACATCGACGTGTACGCCTTCCCTCCGTTCTGTCTGATGAGAAGGGTGCTCAACAGGACCAGATTATCGGTCAACTGTTCGATGACTCTAGTAGCTCTGCTATGGCATCACGCGGAATGGTTCCCGGACCTTCTGCAGCTCCTGACGGAGCTCCCGAGGGAACTTCCTCCACGACACTATCTTCTCAGACAACCCCACTCCGGCGTCCCTCACAAGGCCGTAGCCTCGCTTCGGCTTCACGCCTGGAGACTATCCAGCGTCTCCTCACGGAGAGAGGCTTTTCGCAACAGGTTGCGGAGCGAATGTCTCGGCACCTGCGAAGGTCCTCTGAGGGAGTCTACCAAGCAAAGTGGAGAGTCTTTTGTGGTTGGTGTCGTGGGAGGGGTATCTCTCCGCTCGATGCCACTATTCCAGCAATAGCGGACTTCCTCGTTTATCTGCGGGAAGAAATGCGCCTTTCTGTCTCGGCAGTGAAAAGCTATCGCTCAGCCTTAAGCTTGGCCTTCAGGCTGAAGGGTGTGGATATTTCTTCATCGCTAGAACTCTCTTTACTCATACGTAGCTATGAGCTTACCTGCCCCCAGTCGGAAGTGAGACCTCCTCCTTGGAACGTGGTTGGAGTCCTCAGGTCTCTTAAGAGACCTCCCTTCAAACCATTACGCCAGGCCTCCGATCGCCACCTGTCTTGGAAGACGGCTTTCCTACTCGCTTTGGCTTCGGCCAAGCGGGTTAGTGAACTTCATGGTCTCTCGTACGACGTCGCCCATTCAAGGGGATGGGGGAAGGTAACGTTCAGGTTCGTCCCTGAGTTTGTTGCCAAGACTCAGAATCCTGGAGTGCCGGATCCTCGCTTCGACTCTTTCAGGATCGCGAGTCTCCGTTCTGTAACAAGCGACCCAGACCAGCTGCTACTATGTCCAGTGAGGTGCCTGAGGCACTACTTGAAGAAAACGGCTGCAGTCCGTCCTCAAGTGCGAGCTTTGTTTGTGAGCACAGGCAGGACTAAGAGGAGGGTCACCAGGAACACCATCTCAGCCTGGATTCGAAGGGTTATCCACCATGCCTTGAATCCAGACCCTCCTCCGTCACGTCGCCCTCAGGCACACGATGTCAGGGGTGTTGCTACATCCCTGGCCTTCAAGAGAAACTTCTCTGTGACGCAGGTACTTCAACCTGGGGTCTGGATGTGTCAGACGACCTTCACAGCCCACTACCTGCAAGACGTGACCCACAGGAGCCTCGATACGTTTTCTATCGGCCCTGTGGTGGCTGCACAACAGCTGGTCTAACCTCAGGCTCCTTTTTGGACAAGTAGCAGTAGGTTGAGGGCGTTGTTACCCGGTCTTAGTCTGCGTGAATGAGAGTATGTCTGACCCTTACTTCTTTCTTCATTCTCCCCTCTCTTGGGGAAGCAGCATCCTGGTCTTCGCATAGCTGACCTCGACCTCTGCAGGTAACCCATGCTTCTTTGTGCTCCTAGTATTAAGCTTAATACTGTTGCGTCCCCCATACCCTGACGAGGTGGTATTGGGAACGTCCTATCCTAGATTCCTATCTAAAGGTCTCAAGGTCAACTTCATAGGACGAGTCACACACTTCTCCACACACTGCTTATGTAGGCCACTCGTTCCTAGCGATGCTAGGAACTTGTGAGGTGCAGGGGCTCCTTTTCTCTAGTGCTGCTCACTGAGGGATTGAGCCCCCGGGCAAGCCGAAGTCAGTAAGGCTGGGGACTTTCCATCCTTCCTAAGGGGTAAGTCACCCAATGTAAATAGCGTGGTTTGTATTTCGGTTACGGAACAAATGACAAATTCGAAGATAATTTGTATTTTACCTGACCCCCAAGTCAAGTCCTACCTCTAAGTGAAGTGAAGCAAGTCACCGGTGTGTGTGGGGGGGAGGGGTAGCAAGCTACCCTTCCCCTACCCCCCGCTAACTAGCGCGGGGGTAATTAACCCTCGTTAAAACTATTGGCTCGTCATTTCAGCTGCGCTAAAAGGTAAACCCAATGTGAATAGCTAAGGTTTGTATGGTTAGGAAAAATACAAATTATCTTCGAATTTGTCATTTTTATTTAGAAGTTTGTTTCTGAGAGGATGACCAAATGTATGCAAATCCTTTTCTCATACTGGCCATACATTCTGATATCATATTCTCCAATCAGATATAGGCTCTTCCATGACCACCTACCAGTTCCTGGTGGTGACATAGCCTAACACCTGCATCTTCATGCGTAGGATTTTAGGAGGTTGACAAGAGTCATACATGACCAAAGTGCTTTACATTTCATGGGAAAGTGAACAAGGTAGTTTGGTTATAGGGACTTCCTCCCTCCTAAGGATAAGCCACCTGTTAAGGAATGTAGGTTTGTAGTCCTGTAGGAACAAATAAAAAATCTTTAAATACTGTATAAAGCAGTAATTTGTATTTTTCCCAAGTATACAAAACTGAGTCCTTTATGTTGCACTTCCCATAAGTCCTCAGGTTAAAGTCAGAGTGGAAGCTTGGTGGACTGTCTGCAATAACTACCACCACCTCGTTTAAAGTTTTAACTGCTGTATCGAGTTTTGCTGAAAACATACTCTTATTAACCCTTTTACCCCCAAAGGACGTACTGGTACGTTTCACAAAAGCCATCCCTTTACCCCCATGGACGTACCGGTACGTCCTTGCAAAAAAATGCTATAAAAATTTGTTTTTCATATTTTTTGATAATTTTTTGAGAAAATTCAGGCATTTTCCAAGAGAATGAGACCAACCTGACCTCTCTATGACAAAAATTAAGGCTGTTAGAGCAATTTGAATAAAATATACTGCCAAATGTGCTGGGGAAAAAATAACCCCTTGGGGGTTAAGGGTTGGAAATTTCCAAATACCCCGGGGGTAAAAGGGTTAAAGGCCCAAAGTTTGTATAGTTAGAAAAATACAATTAAAAAAATTTGTGATATTGCATTCAAACTACTGTACTGTAGTTTGAAAATGAGGGAGATATAAATGTCAGTGAAATTTTTTCTTAAAGCTATTTGTAGCCCTATAGAATATCCAGAGCAGTGCTCCAGAACATGATTCACCCTTAACATACCATGGGGTACCGCTTCCTTTCAGGGAACATTGGTTTATTAATAATGAAATCTCATACCTATTGAAATGGGGTGATTACTGAGGCTGAACTCGTAATCTATTTTACAATGAGAATATTTTTTATTATAAACTTGTAAGGGGAGAGACTATCTCTTCAGTTTTCTGCTTGTTTGCCAGGGACAAAAATCTTTTAGTATTTTTTATTAAAACATGAAATACACAAAACTTATTTGTAGATTCCAGCAACTTTTCTCCATTCTAAGATGTGCATGAAATATCCAAAAGCTTGCACTGCATCTCTCAGTTCTGAAGTAACTATAGACATGATGTGGGTAATTTTGGTTACATATTATACTGTGCAAATCTATCACTGATATTGAGTTGTGGTGCATATTAATGCATGGTAATGCATCCATAACCATCTTTGAAGTACGGTTTGTGACAACTACTAGGTACATTCAAGGTTTAGAGAATACTGTATCTCCCTAGCATTCTAAGGGTAAATAGTCATTACATAACTTTATTATTCTTTCTCTGGTCAACAGTGACTTGACAGTTCTTTATTGTGGTGGCCTATTGAAAGCATATCTGCCTGGCGCTCGCCGGACTGGGGTTAGAGTTCCGCTCGAACTCCATCTTTTCTTTAGTGTCTAAGTGAGCTAAGGATGGGGGATTTAAGGGAGCCTATACATCTACCTCATCAGGAGCCATTGGCTGGCACTCCCTAGTCCTAGCTTGGGTGGAGAGGGGGCTTGGCTGCTGATCATGTGTATATATATGTTCAGTCTCTATGGCATTGCTCTGCTTGCTAGGGCATTGTCACTCCCTTGCCTTTGCCATTCATGAGCAGCCTTTCAACCTTTCGACTGTGAAGTGTCAGTCTGCACTACAAGAGATTTGAAAGAATTCTTGTACTTTTCTGCTCTCTTATATGGTTCAAGTTAATAGGTTGTAATGCCTTTTGATTTCTTCTGGTATAAATTTCCTACTTGACTTGCATATCTTCCCAACACTGGGGAAATGTGTAGTAGTAGCAGTCAAGCTTTCTCAAACTGCAATTAAAGATCGCCCTCGAAACCTAATGGTATGTTTACACTACTGAGAAGAAACACATTTTGGATATGTGCTAAACTTATGCAAAGATTTCTATTAAGACTATATTGATGGGAAGAAAAATTAAAAATGCCTGATATTTAGAAGACTAAAGCTATTCAAAACATAATAATTGACACAAGAATGACACAAAAGATTTTAAATATTTGTGGAAGGGACAAATAACAGCTTTGACAAAAAAAAAAAAAAAAAATGGAAGAGCAAAATTTATAAATGTAAACAAAGCTGTCATAAATTTTTAGTATGTGAAACAATCGTTGATTTTTATACAGTAACTTAAAGCTAAACCACTCCTTTAGGTATATGAAACATTATTGCCTAAATTAACTCTAGGGTGAATATCCAAATAAACATTCATATCTAACTTCTGCTAATTGGAAATTCAAGCAAGCTCTACTTTTGTTAAGGTCTTAAATAAAATACATTTAGCAAAAACATACTATATAATATGGACCTTTCAAACACAAAGTTTAATGCCGTTCTTTATTTCCTCAAAATAAATGACAGTCGTAAAACTAATCCAGATACTGTACTGTAAAGTATACTAACTGCATCAATATTGATAATCTTTTGATTTTTTTTTTTTGTTATTCTTCTTCAATACTTTCTTCCTTGTTTTTTCGTTATTCAGTCGTCTGTGGGTCTTTCTCTGCGCCATCGCGTGTCTCTTTTCCCTGCGTTGCATCAGCTTGCTGGCTTTCATGGCTCGGGCCGCACCCTGCCGAACCGAGCGTTTCAAGTCTTTATGACTCATGATGCCAAGTTCCTCCAGTTTATCCTTTGTGTACACTGGGATGTCATCATCACTTTCATTGTTAGGTGAATCATTATCTTCTTTTTCAATCTGTGAGATAATATGCTACAGAATGACAGATAATTTGTTAACGATTAATTATAAATAATTCAACCTCAAATTTTCATGATTTTGAAAGATCAAGGATTAACTGTACTAATACTTTGTAGAGCTATGATTAAAATCTTTATCAAATAAGAAATATAAACTATGTAGAATATTACAAATGATCAATGAGAGAAGACAGAGGTCAGAGAACTCTTTTTAACATTTATTTTTAGAAAGAGAAAAGTTAAAGTGAAAAAGTCTGCTATATACTATAAACTATATACAGTACGTGTACTAAATCTTGACATTTACAAGACAAAATAAAACCGAGCCTGTAAGGCTTGACGAACAGTCAAGGTAAATTACTTATGATAACAATTTCACTTATTAAAGAAACTTAGAAAATCATCTAAGATTTAAAAAATAAAAACTCTTAAGCCCCAAACACTGTAAACCATCATATGGTAAAACAAATAACTTTGATCTTGAACGACAAAGACAATCTTTGCATCTGTTGATGTCTTTGGAAGGGGACGTATTTCTTTCAGCTTTTAAATTTAAATAAAATTTGTAATTCATGAAAGATGAAGTGTAAAACACCCTTTTCATTATAATACTACCAGGCTTAAAAAGTGAAGCATTGTAAATTTATACTGTATAAAGTCAGTTCTAAACGAAATAAAAAATACATACTAAACATTCATATCATAAGAGTATATAAATTTTTTCTTTCTTGGAAAGTTTTTCTTAAAACTACTGTACTTACTTTACTGGGAGGAGTGTAGAGAGGATAGGTCCCCTTTTTTTCATTTTTTTTTTATGTCTGCTACCCCCTAAAATTGGGGGAAGGTCCTTGGTATATAGATAGATAGACTTACTTGATTTAAAATAGGCTGATCCTTGGATGCAAAATCTAGCTCTGTGAATTCCACTGTTGCAGAGCCACACGATGTGACAACTTTTTTTGTAGATCCAACTTCCATGTCTTCTGGGAGGATTGGATCTGTCATCTTTTTCATCATCTTCCTTCTCTGTAAATTTTTTATACAAATATAAACAATATATTTTGAGTACAGGTATTTAAGAATAATATTTCTGCACTCGCATAAACAGAAGTTTGTAATATATTTATTTTTTTTAATAGAATTATGGAATATTTTATAACAGAAAATGTTAAAAGTTGTAATAAGTGAACCTCTACTGAAATATGTGGCTGTAGTACAGATTAAAACATCAATAAAGAATAAATTCAACAATACATAGCCATAATCAAACTATATATTACACAACAACAAACAAATGCATCCGTTTCTAGTTCACTGCAGGACAAAGGCTTCGGATACATCAATTCATGTCTGGGTCTTGGCCAGTTTTCATAACAATGCTGGCCTGTGCAAATTGGTGATGGTGGGAGATTTTCATTTGATCATTCGCAGGAAACCAACCTAGTAGGGGTGGCCCTGACTAGTACAGCTTTGCTGAACATAGCTATACACAAAATCTTTAATCACATTAAGGTATTCCCACTCTGAAAGTGATACAGTACAAAGTATATATTATACAGTACATTGTATGCATAACTGTCTAGGTGTCTTTTGATCTTGTCCAAGGCCTTAGTTGGTGTCTATCTGTCTGATTTTTTTTTTTTTATAACAGGCTATATTGCAGTACTAAGATTCTACAAACAAACAAAAACAGGCTATATTACAGTACTAAGATTCTACAAACAAACAAACAAAAACAGGCTATATTACAGTACTAAGATTCTACAAACAAACAAACAAAAACAGGCTATATTGCAGTACTAAGATTCTACAAACAAACAAACAAAAACAGGCTATATTACAGTACTAAGATTCTACAAACAAACAAACAAAAACAGGCTATATTACAGTACTAAGATTCTACAAACAAACAAACAAAAACAGGCTATATTACAGTACTAAGATTCTACAAACAAACAAAAACAGGCTATATTACAGTACTAAGATTCTACAAACAAACAAAAACAGGCTATATTGCAGTACTAAGATTCTACAAACAAACAAAAACAGGCTATATTACAGTACTAAGATTCTACAAACAAACAAACAAAAACAGGCTATATTACAGTACTAAGATTCTACAAACAAACAAACAAAAACAGGCTATATTGCAGTACTAAGATTCTACAAACAAACAAAAACAGGCTATATTACAGTACTAAGATTCTACAAACAAACAAACAAAAACAGGCTATATTACAGTACTAAGATTCTACAAACAAACAAACAAAAACAGGCTATATTGCAGTACTAAGATTCTACAAACAAACAAAAACAGGCTATATTACAGTACTAAGATTCTACAAACAAACAAAAACAGGCTATATTACAGTACTAAGATTCTACAAACAAACAAACAAAAACAGGCTATATTACAGTACTAAGATTCTATAAACAAACAAACAAAAACAGGCTATATTGCAGTACTAAGATTCTACAAACAAACAAAAACAGGCTATATTACAGTACTAAGATTCTACAAACAACCAAACAAAAACAGGCTATATTACAGTACTAAGATTCTACAAACAACCAAACAAAAACAGGCTATATTACAGTACTAAGATTCTACAAACAAACAAAAACAGGCTATATTACAGTACTAAGATTCTACAAACAAACAAAAACAGGCTATATTACAGTACTAAGATTCTACAAACAACCAAACAAAAACAGGCTATATTACAGTACTAAGATTCTACAAACAAACAAACAAAAACAGGCTATATTACAGTACTAAGATTCTACAAACAAACAAAAACAGGCTATATTACAGTACTAAGATTCTACAAACAAACAAACAAAAACAGGCTATATTACAGTACTAAGATTCTACAAACAAACAAACAAAAACAGGCTATATTACAGTACTAAGATTCTACAAACAAACAAACAAAAACAGGCTATATTGCAGTACTAAGATTCTACAAACAACCAAACAAAAACAGGCTATATTACAGTACTAAGATTCTACAAACAACCAAACAAAAACAGGCTATATTACAGTACTAAGATTCTACAAACAACCAAACAAAAACAGGCTATATTACAGTACTAAGATTCTACAAACAAACAAACAAAAACAGGCTATATTACAGTACTAAGATTCTACAAACAAACAAAAACAGGCTATATTACAGTACTAAGATTCTACAAACAAACAAAAACAGGCTATATTACAGTACTAAGATTCTACAAACAAACAAACAAAAACAGGCTATATTACAGTACTAAGATTCTACAAACAAACAAACAAAAACAGGCTATATTACAGTACTAAGATTCTACAAACAAACAAACAAAAACAGGCTATATTACAGTACTAAGATTCTACAAACAAACAAACAAAAACAGGCTATATTACAGTACTAAGATTCTACAAACAAACAAACAAAAACAGGCTATATTGCAGTACTAAGATTCTACAAACAAACAAAAACAGGCTATATTACAGTACTAAGATTCTACAAACAACCAAACAAAAACAGGCTATATTACAGTACTAAGATTCTACAAACAACCAAACAAAAACAGGCTATATTACAGTACTAAGATTCTACAAACAAACAAAAACAGGCTATATTACAGTACTAAGATTCTACAAACAAACAAAAACAGGCTATATTACAGTACTAAGATTCTACAAACAACCAAACAAAAACAGGCTATATTACAGTACTAAGATTCTACAAACAAACAAACAAAAACAGGCTATATTACAGTACTAAGATTCTACAAACAAAAACAGGCTATATTACAGTACTAAGATTCTACAAACAACCAAACAAAAACAGGCTATATTACAGTACTAAGATTCTACAAACAAACAAACAAAAACAGGCTATATTACAGTACTAAGATTCTACAAACAAACAAACAAAAACAGGCTATATTACAGTACTAAGATTCTACAAACAAACAAACAAAAACAGGCTATATTACAGTACTAAGATTCTACAAACAAACAAAAACATGCTATATTACAGTACTAAGATTCTACAAACAAACAAACAAAAACAGGCTATATTACAGTACTAAGATTCTACAAACAAAAACAGGCTATATTACAGTACTAAGATTCTACAAACAACCAAACAAAAACAGGCTATATTACAGTACTAAGATTCTACAAACAACCAAACAAAAACAGGCTATATTACAGTACTAAGATTCTACAAACAACCAAACAAAAACAGGCTATATTACAGTACTAAGATTCTACAAACAAACAAACAAAAACTGGCTATATTACAGTACTAAGATTCTACAAACAAACAAACAAAAACAGGCTATATTACAGTACTAAGATTCTACAAACAAACAAACAAAAACAGGCTATATTACAGTACTAAGATTCTACAAACAAACAAAAACAGGCTATATTACAGTACTAAGATTCTACAAACAACCAAACAAAAACAGGCTATATTACAGTACTAAGATTCTACAAACAACCAAACAAAAACAGGCTATATTACAGTACTAAGATTCTACAAACAACCAAACAAAAACAGGCTATATTACAGTACTAAGATTCTACAAACAAACAAACAAAAACAGGCTATATTACAGTACTAAGATTCTACAAACAAAAACAGGCTATATTACAGTACTAAGATTCTACAAACAACCAAACAAAAACAGGCTATATTACAGTACTAAGATTCTACAAACAAACAAACAAAAACAGGCTATATTACAGTACTAAGATTCTACAAACAAACAAACAAAAACAGGCTATATTACAGTACTAAGATTCTACAAACAAACAAAAACAGGCTATATTACAGTACTAAGATTCTACAAACAAACAAACAAAAACAGGCTATATTACAGTACTAAGATTCTACAAACAAACAAACAAAAACAGGCTATATTGCAGTACTAAGATTCTACAAACAAACAAACAAAAACAGGCTATATTACAGTACTAAGATTCTACAAACAAACAAACAAAAACAGGCTATATTACAGTACTAAGATTCTACAAACAAACAAAAACAGGCTATATTACAGTACTAAGATTCTACAAACAAACAAACAAAAACAGGCTATATTACAGTACTAAGATTCTACAAACAAACAAACAAAAACAGGCTATATTACAGTACTAAGATTCTACAAACAAACAAACAAAAACAGGCTATATTACAGTACTAAGATTCTACAAACAAAAACAGGCTATATTACAGTACTAAGATTCTACAAACAAAAACAGGCTATATTACAGTACTAAGATTCTACAAACAAACAAAAACATGCTATATTACAGTACTAAGATTCTACAAACAAACAAACAAAAACAGGCTATATTACAGTACTAAGATTCTACAAACAAAAACAGGCTATATTACAGTACTAAGATTCTACAAACAACCAAACAAAAACAGGCTATATTACAGTACTAAGATTCTACAAACAACCAAACAAAAACAGGCTATATTACAGTACTAAGATTCTACAAACAAACAAACAAAAACAGGCTATATTACAGTACTAAGATTCTACAAACAAACAAACAAAAACTGGCTATATTACAGTACTAAGATTCTACAAACAAACAAACAAAAACAGGCTATATTACAGTACTAAGATTCTACAAACAAACAAACAAAAACAGGCTATATTACAGTACTAAGATTCTACAAACAAACAAAAACAGGCTATATTACAGTACTAAGATTCTACAAACAACCAAACAAAAACAGGCTATATTACAGTACTAAGATTCTACAAACAACCAAACAAAAACAGGCTATATTACAGTACTAAGATTCTACAAACAACCAAACAAAAACAGGCTATATTACAGTACTAAGATTCTACAAACAACCAAACAAAAACAGGCTATATTACAGTACTAAGATTCTACAAACAAACAAACAAAAACAGGCTATATTACAGTACTAAGATTCTACAAACAACCAAACAAAAACAGGCTATATTACAGTACTAAGATTCTACAAACAAACAAACAAAAACAGGCTATATTACAGTACTAAGATTCTACAAACAACCAAACAAAAACAGGCTATATTACAGTACTAAGATTCTACAAACAAACAAACAAAAACAGGCTATATTACAGTACTAAGATTCTACAAACAACCAAACAAAAACAGGCTATATTACAGTACTAAGATTCTACAAACAAACAAAAACAGGCTATATTACAGTACTAAGATTCTACAAACAACCAAACAAAAACAGGCTATATTACAGTACTAAGATTCTATAAACAACCAAACAAAAACAGGCTATATTACAGTACTAAGATTCTACAAACAACCAAACAAAAACAGGCTATATTACAGTACTAAGATTCTACAAACAAACAAACAAAAACAGGCTATATTACAGTACTAAGATTCTACAAACAAAAACAGGCTATATTACAGTACTAAGATTCTACAAACAAAAACAGGCTATATTACAGTACTAAGATTCTACAAACAAACAAAAACAGGCTATATTACAGTACTAAGATTCTACAAACAAACAAACAAAAACAGGCTATATTACAGTACTAAGATTCTACAAACAAAAACAGGCTATATTACAGTACTAAGATTCTACAAACAACCAAACAAAAACAGGCTATATTACAAAGATTCTACAAACAAACAAAAACATTAAAATTGTACAAGTAATACAGTATAAATTTAATCCAAATCTTTATGTAAGATGTGTTTCAGTTAGTAAATCTTCTGTAACCAGTTAAGAGCTATTATAGAATAGTATGTTAGGAAAAAAAAAAGCAAGCCATTACCATAACATCACATATTTCTTGCCAAAGGTTACAGATCTAAGTAATGCAACTGCCGGATTTTCCCCATTCCCACCTCGGAACTAAAGTACTCAAGTTCCATAAATCTAATTAGATACCAATACAATGAAAATAAACTGGGGTTATGAAATAAAAAGTAGTAAAGTACAGTACATTACTTACATCTTTTCTAATCTGATTCAGTTCATTTTTCAGATCTAACTGAATCTTCTCGAAGGCCTTTTTTCTTCGTTCGTCTTTTCGCTTTTGAAATCCCTTCAAGTAATTTCTGCAAGAATAGAAAGTCAATAAACCAGTATCACCGAGCAACCATAAACAAGACAGTTTCTACAGTACTGTACAGTATTATATTATAAAGTATAGTACAGTACTTGGATTAATAAAAACACAAGTTCGTCATTCTAGAAGATTTTAATGAAATTTAAAAGGATTTTAAATATAATGCAATTCAAAAGCATATCGGTAGAGTTCCAAACCATGTACGTGTACTGTAATTAATTATTCTCTAGCCTATTTTTGTGGTTGCAAAATCCTGTAGGACTCATGGAAATATACCCATATGTCAGTTGTGCATCTCTGATGAATATCAATACATAAAAACACTTCCCCATTGCATGGCACGGCAGTTGGGATGCCATAATGAGAATTGAAAAAAGTTTAAGATGTGTTTTGGAGATCCTTCCTGTTCCTTTAATTAAGTGGACTGTAACAGGAGCTGTTTCTAATTCATTGCTGCCAAGTCCAGCCTTCTGGTGACGTTCTTTCCAAAATCTTGCGGGAAGGGATTCCTACCATCTGCTGTGACTAGATCCTTAGGTCTGGTGCAGGAATTAAATTGGCAATGTCCTTCAAAGACATATCCTGCCTTCCCTTAACGACACTTGCCAGAAATTGAGGTATCGTCAAAAGAACCGGATCAGAAGGACTTCCCAAAGAAGCCTCCAATCATTAGGCATTGATTATTTCTGCTGATTCAATGGCCTTGTCTGAAGGACTAATCCTCATCAAATCAAATGACCCTCTGAATCTGGGAACAATAGTGAACTCTGCCGAAAGGAAGGCACAACATCTCTAGCTAGGACCTTGATTTTCTAAGGTGGCTCTCTTGCTTGCAGCAAACAGAAGATGAAAAAATTGAATGGAAACTATGAGCTTGTTGGAATCCTGATCTCCCCTCCACTGCATGATGTCTACTCGGCATTCTCCTGTAACATTGGCCATGGAAAGGTCAAATTGAAAAAATGCTCCTCCTATGTGACATCTGACCTTGGTTTTGCTGCTGGTATCACCTTCCTAGTGTACTGGATTTCATAAGTAATGATGATGAACATTCAATTCAGTGTTTATGGAGCCACAGGGACATCTGAAGAACCAGTTTTGTTGCGGCCAGCCATCAGATTCTTTTTCAAAACATCACTATCTTGAAACCGTCGGGAGTGTCAAAAGTACATCTTAATCCTAAGGAATGATAGCACGATCTCTTAACTAGTTGTGCTAGGTGTACAGCATATTAGAGCCTGAGACTTCTCTTGCAAATGAAGGTGACAACACATGCACTGGATTCTTCAAAGCTAGATTAGCTGGCAATTGAGTGGCAGTTCATTATAGTCTGCTACTTCTGTAGGGATTCTTGAGGGCAGAAGTCACAGCAGTGTTGATTTTACTGCATTCCCTGCTATAAAAACAATGCAATCCACTCAAGAAGGAAGAAAAAAATAGTTACAAAAGGTTCTTTCCCCCAAAAAAAATTCCCTACAAAGGGATGACTAAAATCCTCCAGCTGGCAATAATGAAAATCTCCAAAACCTGAGGATCATTGAATCTTTATACTAGCCAAAATAAGGATGTGAAATGGAAAGAAAAACTGGAAGCTGCTAATCAAGAATATGAACCAGCTTCTAAAAGTTCACTAGCCAAATGAATTAAGTAGTTAACTACATGGAACTATGGGTTTCTGTTGGCACATGTAGAGTCATCCATCAGCTGCTGTATTGCTTTTGTTAATTGAAATATGAGAATGACTGGGACTTTGCAGGTCATAAAATTGGGTCATATTTATGATAAATTTACCTTTTCAAATGGCAAACACAGAATAGTCTTCATTACTTTATCTTTTCATGTTGTTTTTAAAAGGATGTTTTTATTGCAACCTGAAGCATGGCACTTGCACAATTTTTAACTTTTGATTAAAACATGCAGGAGAAAACCTGACCACTATAAGATGGCAATACTGCAGAATAAATACAAAATGCTTCTGTTTAGCACAATTGATTATAAACAAAAAATATCTAGTACTATTGTAAAAATGCTAACCTTTGCGTATTACTGGTATGCATTGATACACATTATACATATTGGTTCTTATGTTCTGATAATGTTTGTTCATTTTATGTAATATAACAGTAGAATAAATAATTTATAATTGACTTAAATATAACAGCCGGGATCAGTCTCTTCTATAAATCTTTCTCAAGTCTTAGGATGAGAAATATAACGTTCAACTCCCCCAAATGGCTGAGTAAAGATTTTTAAGACAATTTTGAAGTTTCATAATAATCAGTCAAAAGAAAATAATGGTAATAGCAATGATAAAGCAATAGAACATGCAAAGTAGAAATATCCAGAAATGTCAAACAGCTTATGCATAGTCCCAATGGAGATAATGAAGGCCAAGTACCACTAACAATCCATCTGTATTTTCAAAGGCACAAATATTTCAAGTTCACTCATGAATGGCAGAGGCAAGGGACAGTGACAATGCCCTTGAGAGCATATATGCATATGATCAGCGCCCATGCTACCTCTCCACCCAAGCTAGGACCAGGCAGAGCCAAGCAATGGCTGTTGATGACTCAGCAGGTAGACCTATAGGTTCCCCAACCCCCAATCTTAGCTTATAAGGATGGTGAGGTTGCAGACATCAGAAGAAACTATTGAATTTGAGCGGAACTCAAACCCCAGTCCAGCAGATCCTGAGGCAAGGATGTTCCTAATTCGCTACCACAACCTTTGCTTCACCATTAACCCTTCTACCCCCAATGGACGTACTAGTACGTTTCACAAAACTCATCCCCTAACCCCCGTGGACGTACCGGTACGTTATTGCAAAAGGCTGCTATTTTCATTTGTTTTTACATATTTTTTATTACTTTATGAGAAACTTCAGGCATTTTCCAAAATAATGAGACCAATCTGACCTCTCTATGACGAAAATTAAGGCTGTCAGCGCAATCTAAAAAAAAAAAAAATTGCAAAACGTGCTTGAAAAAAATGCCTGGAGGTTAAGGGTTGGAAAGTTCCAAATAGCATTGGGGGTAAAAGGGTTAAGATTACAAATAATATTAATTCAGTACTAACACGAAAACACTTACTTGCGGTCTGTAGCATCAAACTTGATAACAAGCTTACTCTTTCGATTCTGAACCTTTATCTTATTGGGTTTCGCCCCCTGATTGGGCCCTTTTCGAAATTTTGACTTTCCCTTTGGGTGCATGGTGATCTGCGAAGAAATCAAAATAACGTGAAGGTAGAATAACATAAATTAAAGCTACACAAGACAACAGAAAGGATTGAAATTGACTGTGTTCGACTAAATGCATTGCGCCCAGATAATGCATTCAACTTGTTTAAACCACTAGAGCAAAACCCTTTACTGTATACCCAACTTGGTTTCTAATTCATGGTGGAAGAAAATGTAATTTTTGTTGTTTTGTTTACTCTGAAAAAGGTTACACAGGTTATTAGCATGACAGACTTGTAGTTAATTGACTGATCTACTTTTACCTCATACTACAGTATGTACTGTATACTGTATTGTATACTTTACTGTATTAAAACCTGTTATTTTATAAAGAGAACTTACTTAGTGAAGGGTACTTTACTTGCTTTAGTGTTGGTCCAGTATGTGGCCTACTCCTTTGATTTTTGTATAGTATGTGGCCTAACAGATATGAATGTGTCCTACAATACTAGAATATCCTTATCTACATATTTATGATATTCACCCACATGGCTTACACACGTAGCACAACTTTTATAGTATGCCAGAACAGAGGAGCAAAGAGATAATGTTACATTGCAAGCAAAACAAGCCATGGAGGAGCAAAAGCCAATGGAACTAGTTACAAATTGGATCATTAGAATAACTCTAAAATTCTTCATTGTTACCAGTTATAAGTGTATTCCTATGAGGTCATAATAATGCAGTTGGTTATTGAATAGGAGGCACTCGGTAATCATATTTTAGGGTAAGCCACCTACCCTACTATACCATTGACAAAATATTGTAGGCCACGTTCAGAAGGTAAGCTGCATACCTTGCTGGCACCTGTACCCTTACAAGCACACTAAAAAATAAACAAACTATAACTCTACTGTACTACTTGATAAAAAGAGTGATCATCATCAAGTAATTTTAAGTGATACAAACAGTGATCATCATCAAGCAATTTATTTGTAAGTATCATAGAATATCAAGGAAAATGATAAGATTTCGGCCAAAATCACCAGATCTCATCAGTTTGCTAAAACTATTTTCTGTAATATGTTATTTTTATTAATAAAATAAATTTTTGAATATACTTACCCGATAATCATGTAGCTGTCAACTCCGTTGCCCGACAGAATTCTATGGAGGGATACGCCAGCTATCACAATACTAGAAGGGGGTGTATTTACCAGCGCCACCTGTGGCCAGGTACTCAAGTACTTCTTGTTGACACCTCCTCAATTATTCCTCGGTCCACTGGTTCTCTATGGGGAGGAAGGGAGGGTCGATTAAATCATGATTATCGGGTAAGTATATTCAAAAATTTATTTTATTAATAAAAATAACATTTTTCAATATTAAACTTACCCGATAATCATGTAGCTGATTCACACCCAGGGGGGTGGGTGAAAACCAGTGTACAAGATTAAAGGATAGCTAAGTATCCCATATTTCATATAATCAGTTATCCACAATAACAATGAAATAATAAGTACCTGGTAAGGAAGTCGACTTGAACCGTTACTCTGCCTTTAATAAGATCGTCTTCCTTACTGAGCGCAGCGTTCCTCTTGGGAGGCTGAATCAACTCAAAGGTGCTAAAGTATACAGGGCTGCAACCCATACTAAAGGACCTCATCACAACCTTTAACCTTGGCGCTTCTCAAGAAAGAATTGACCACCCGCCAAATCAACAAGGATGTGGAAGGCTTCTTAGCCGACCGTACAACCCATAAAAAGTATTCAAGAGAAAGGTTAAAAAGTTATGGGATTATGGGAATGTAGTGGCTGAGCCCTCGCCTACTACTGCATTCGTTGCTACGAATGGACCCAGGGTGTAGCAGTACTCGTAAAGAGACTGGACATCTTTGAGATAGAATGATGCGAACACTGACTTGTTTCTCCAATAGGTTGCATCCATAACACTCTGCAGAGAACGGTTCTGTTTGAAGGCCACTGAAGTAGCCACAGCTCTCACTTCATGTGTCCTTACCTTCAGCAAAGCAAGGTCTTCTTCCTTCAGATGAGAATTTGCTTCTCTAATCAGAAGCCTGATGTAGTAAGAAACTGAGTTCTTAGACATTGGTAGAGAAGGCTTCTTGATAGCACACCATAAGGCTTCTGATTGTCCTTGTAATGGTTTTGACCTTCTTAGATAGTACTTAAGAGCTCTAACTGGGCAAAGTACTCTCTCCAGTTCGTTCCCCACCATGTTGGACAGGCTTGGGATCTCGAACGACTTAGGCCAAGGACGGGAAGGAAGCTCGTTTTTAGCCAAAAAACCGAGCTGCAAGGAACATGTAGCCGTTTCAGATGTGAAACCTATGTTCCTGCTGAAGGCGTGGATCTCACTTACTCTTTTACCTGTTGCTAAGCACACGAGGAAAAGAGTTTTTAATGTGAGGTCCTTAAAAGAGGCTGATTGGAGCGGTTCAAATCCTGATGACATTAGGAACCTTAGGACCACGTCTAGATTCCAGCCTGGAGTGGACAACCGACGTTCCTTTGAGGTCTCAAAAGACCTAAGGAGGTCCTGTAGATCTTTGTTGGAGGAAAGATCCAAGCCTCTGTGGCGGAAAACCGCTGCCAACAAACTTCTGTAACCCTTGATCGTAGGAGCTGATAGGGATCTTACGTTCCTTAGATGTAACAGGAAGTCAGCAATCTGGGTTACAGTGGTACTGGTTGAGGAAAACTGCATTGGCCTTGCACCAGCTTCGGAAGACTTCCCATTAAGACTGATAGACTCTGAGAGTGGATGTCGTCCTTGCTCTGGCAATCGCTCTGGCTGCCTCCTTCGAAAAGCCTCTAGCTCTTGAGAGTCTTTCGATAGTCTGAAGGCAGTCAGACGAAGAGCGTGGAGGTTGGGTGTACCTTCTTTACGTGAGGTTGACGCAGAAGGTCCACTCTAGGAGGAAGAGTCCTGGGAACGTCGACCAGCCATTGCAGTACCTCAGTGAACCATTCTCTCGCGGGCCAGAGGGGAGCAACCAACGTCAGCCGTGTCCCTTTGTGAGAGGCGAACTTCTGAAGTACCCTGTTGACAATCTTGAACGGCGGGAATGCATACAGGTTGAGATGGGACCAATCCAGCAGAAAGGCATCCACGCGAACTGCTGCTGGGTCTGGAATCGGAGAACAATACAAGAGGAGCCTCTTGGTCATCGAGGTAGCGAATAGATCTATGGTTGGCTGACCCCACAGGGCCCAAAGTCTGCTGCAAACATTCTTGAGAAGGGTCCACTCTGTGGGGAAGACCTGACCCTTCCGGCTGAGGCGATCTGCCATGACATTCATATCGCCCTGAATGAGCCTCGTTACCAGCGTGAGCTTTCGATCTTTTGACCAAAAGAGGAGGTCCCTTGCGATCTCGAACAACTTCCTCGAATGAGTCCCTCCCTGCTTGGAGATGTAAGCCAAGGCTGTGGTGTAGTCGGAGTTCACCTCCACCACCTTGTTAAGCTGGAGGGACTTGAAGTTTATCAAGGCCAAATGAACTGCCAACAACTCCTTGCAATAGATGTGAAGTGTCCTTTGCTCCTGATTCCATGTTCCCGAGCATTCCTGTCCGTCCAGTGTCGCACCCCAGCCCGTGTCCGATGCGTCCGAGAAGAGACGGTGGTCGGAGGTCTGAACAGCCAATGGTAGACCTTCCTTGAGAAGAATGCTGTTCTTCCACCACGTTAGAGTAGACCTCATCTCTTCGGAAACAGGAACTGAGCCCGTCTCTAGCGTCATGTCCTTTATCCAGTGAGCAGCTAGATGATACTGAAGGGGGCGGAGGTGGAGTCTCCCTAACTCGATGAACAGGGCCAGCGATGAAAGTGTCCCTGTTAGACTCATCCACTGCCTGACTAAGCATCGGTTCCTTCTCAGCATGCTCTGGATGCATTCTAGGGCTTGGAAGATCCTTGGGGCCGACGGACAAGTCCGAAAAGCTCGACTCTGAAGATCCATACCCAAGGAGACAATGGTCTGGGATGGAACGAGCTGAGACTCCTCAAAATTGACCAGGAGGCCCAGTTCCTTGGTCAGATCCATAGTCCAATTGAAAATCTCCAGACAGCGACGACTTGAGGGAGCTCTTAAAAGCCAGTCGTCTGACGGAGCCGGACACAAGATCATGATACTGCTGCACAGTCTGTAAACTGTCAATCATGGGCAAGCGAGGAAGTACAGTGACAACCCGAATCTGTCTAGACTGTCTGGGTCGTACAGACAACTCCTTAACGGGTTGCTGAGGTTGCCGCACTGCGTCACAACAAGTCCCTTCTGTTGGTTGTTGAACGTCTTCCCCGTGACACATTGACTCCGTAAACAAAAAATCCTCTAACAAGGACTAAGCTTGGACTGCATGTCATGCAACACAGCTCAAGGTCTATGGGAGCAGGTGTGGTAACAGACGGGATTAGCGGCTGAAGTGTAACCATTACCTTCCCTGTAAGCATGTTATGCTTAAATAAAAGTCCATAAGAGGTTATGCAGCTAAAGGCTCCCTCCAAATGACAGAGTCCTCAAGGGAATATCAGAAGGAGGGAGAAAAGAACTTTCTCATCTACAGGGACCTTATCCTAGAAAAGCTAAGTTCTCTGAGTGAGGGTTCACTGGTGCAAAGCAGCAGACTAGAAGGCAACGTTATGAAACTGCTTGACAGTCTAGTGAGTTGGCAACAACCCAAGATGTGTTGAGAAGCATGCGGTAAGGTATGCAGAGCATGATGTATGCAGAGTATGCTGTATGCAGAGCATGCTGTATGTAGAGCATGTTGTATGCAGAGCATGCTGAATGCAGAGCATGCTGTATGCAGAGCATGTTGTATGCAGAGCATGCTGAATGCAGAGCATGCTGAATGCTGAGAATGTAGTAAGCAGAGCCTGCTGTAAGCAGAGCCTGCTGAAAGGAAAGCAGAGCGTGTGCATGGCGTTTAACATTTCTCAGAAATTCCATGACCAGTGCTAGAGTGCTTTATGCATGCTTGCATGGGGTTTAAACCATGGTATGCTGAACAGCAGAGTCAGAACGAGCTGGAACAACAATAGTGTGGTTTCCTCTTCAAGACTCCGATGAGGGAACACCTGAGGCTCAGTCTGCAAAGGCTGAATAAAAGACAAGCAGAAGGAAGGCGCATGGGTGGAGGAGGCTGACTCCTAGCATGAGTGGTTGAACCCAAGGGTAGCGCTTGCTGAGCGGTTGGCGGAAGCGGAGTAGCAAGTTCCAGTTCCTGTGGTGTGAGCGGAGCGCGATGAGGAAGAGGCTGCGCAGAACAAGGTAAATGTCTCGCAAGCTGAGGCTCCTGAGGCGCAAGGCTAAGGTGTTGTGGTGCTTGCCTTATGGAGGGTTGAGCTCGCTGCAGCAAGAGCTGAGGAAACTGACTCATGGACGGGAGAGGTTGTTGTACCTCAACCGAGTGTTGCATCACTGGTGGAGCAGCAAGTGGAGGCGGAGGAAGAGAGGTATAATCCTCCTGATCCCAATGTAAAGGTTGCCTTAAGAAAGGCGGAGGCTGAACACCACAGGGAACAGCAAACTCAGCACGTGTCTCAACATCGTACGCCTGGCAGGTGGAACTGCTGGCAGGTGGTACTGCGATCAGGCGGAGCGAGTGTAGGTGGAGGGAGTGTAGGCGGAGGCGGAGGAGCAACACTCTCAGCCCGACACTCACGCATCAAGTCCGAAAGCTGTGCTTGCATGGACTGTAGTAGAGTCCACAACATCGTACGCCTGGCAGATGGTACTGTGATCAGGCGGAGCGAGTGTAGGAGGAGGGAGTGTAGGCGGAGGCGGAGGAGCAACACTCTCAGCCCGACACTCACTCATCAAGTCCGAAAGCTGTGCTTGCATGGACTGTAGTAGAGTCCACAACATCGTACGCCTGGCAGATGGTACTGTGATCAGGCGGAGCGAGTGTAGGAGGAGGGAGTGTAGGCGGAGGCGGAGGAGCAACACTCTCAGCCCGACACTCACTCATCAAGTCCGAAAGCTGTGCTTGCATGGACTGTAGTAGAGTTCACAACATCGTACGCCTGGCAGGAGGTACTGTGATCAGGCGGAGCGATCATAGGCGGGGGGGAGTGTAGGCGGAGGCGGAGGCGCAACACTCTCAGCCCGACACTCACGCATCAAGACCGAAAGTTGTGACTGTATGGACTGCAGTAGAGTTAACTTGGGGTCGGCAGACACTAAGTTCTGCTGAGGTAAAGCCTTAACAGCAGAGATCTGTTGTGGCAGAACCTTACTCCTCTTAGGCGGAGTGTAATCAACTGATGACTGAGGAGAGTCAGAGCTAACCCAATGACTGCATTCGGGTTGTGAACTTTAACTTCGTACGTCTGGCATAGGTCTGGACTTAACGTTTAAGAAGTCTTGAGACCTGAGACCAGCGTTACTCTGCCTTTATTTTCTCCCCTAATCTCTTCTGCAGACGAGCAAAATAAGGGCTCAATCGTCTGCGGGTGGGAGTGACGGTCTCGGTAAGACACGCCCACAACCACCGAGAATACTTCTGTGCGCCGATCAAGGCCTGCTGAACCCTTATGCCCTTCGACATTGCTTCTCCCCTGGGCTTGGGAGCTTGCAAGAGGTCCCGGACTGGGAGGACGACTGGCGCGCACAAAAGTACCCTCACGCACTAATCACTTATCACTTTGATTTCTGTTTGCACTTATTTCACTGAACTCGAAACTTTAAGTGGTTTGTACCTGAAATACGCAATTCTATCCTTTCTCAAAGTTAGTAATTGCGAAAACAGAATTACAATGTAACAGAAAAATCTAATGAAAGATAATTCAGTGGTTGGAAAGAGACTAAACACTAGATCACTCTAGAAACGTTTAGTTTCTTCCCCTAAAGAGACTAGGGAGAAGAGCAAAAAACGATAACGACGTTACTCGTACGCCTGGCAGGCTTGAATGAAACGTTTATCCTCTTTCTCCCTCCGTCTCTATCTCTCTCTCTCTCTCTCTTGACTTAGAACCTGAGAGAAGAGCCCAATCATATATATCGTTAAAACATATTATTGTTAAAGGAAAAAAACTGAAAAGTTCCTTTATTAGGATCAAAACCATTAAGTTAAGAAAGAATGAACAAAACGCTAGACACGGTTACTCTTACTGCAACGTGAAACCGTGAACATTCTTTCTCTATCGTAACGATAGAGTGCAAGTTGAACGTTCTGAACGTCAACAACTGCAGAGACAAAACAAAACGTTAGTTCAACTTTGAAAACAGTACGAGACTGTCAAAGAAAATCTTTCAAACTCTGTGGCGGAAATAGCATAATATGTTAACAGGTAAAACCGAAATGACGGGCTCAAAGTTTATTAACTTCGGTAAAAGACCGCCTACTATTAGGAAGGTCGGATATAAACAAATATAAAAATTAATTTTAATGAGTTTATAATAAAAGGAAGTTAATCGAAGAGGCCTATAAGAGGCGGAGAGATATAAAATAAATCTATAACTTTTGTTAAGCAAAATTAAGAAAGAGAGTCTATACTCTCTTAGACACCAACACTTCCGTCTAAGGGAAGGGTCGGCCATTGAAAGGTGAACGAGAGTTCATACTCTCTCGTCACCATAATTAATCAAATTAATTCCAAAAGCTAACTAAGCTAATATAGAAGTTTCCAGTAAAGCGACAGCCGAAATCAAAGAGAAATACTTCACCAAAGTCGTGAAAATACTCCAAGAACATAAGCGTATCCCAGAACGTCTTGCCGGAAGCACGACAGAGGAATAATTGAGGAGGTGTCAACAAGAAGTACTTGAGTACCTGGCCACAGGTGGCGCTGGTAAATACACCCCCTTCTAGTATTGTGATAGCTGGCGTATCCCTCCATAGAATTCTGTCGGGCAACGGAGTTGACAGCTACATGATTATCGGGTAAGTTTAATATTGAAAATTAATCTACCACATCTTGTGATTCATAGCGCAAAAATTTTCACACATGCTTATACCAACCATATACCTGTAGCAAATGTATTAGCACGTAAAACATTTTAAACTTGGAATACTGTCCCAAGAAGTACGGTTTATAAAACACTGGTGCTACAAAGATAATAATTGAAGTGATAATACACAGTATTAAACATTCTCCTGCATCCACACCAATTGAATCCCTTCAAATTACCTAGAAATAAGTGTAAGGTACTGAAGTCTATTTGAGATATTGTATCTGATACATATAGGTCTTATTGTACAGTACCTGTACTTGAATTTGGTACCCTAGAATGCTTCATATTAGGCTCTACAAAATTATTATTTCATACTTTACACGTTTAATGTTTTACCTAGCCTACATCTAGTATACATTTTTCTTTACAAAAGAACACAAATGTTGCAATTAACCGTTTCCAGTTTTCTTTATACAGAATCATCATCTTAGGAATATTTACAGGTACTGTTTAGGGTATTACAGTGAACCCTCGTTTATCGCGGTAGATAGGTTCCAGACCCGGGCGCGATAGGTGAAAATCCGCGAAGTAGTGACACCATATTTACCTATTTATTCAACATGTATATTCAGACTTTTAAAACCTTCCTTTGTACGTAATACTGTTAACAAACTACCCTTTAATGTACAGAACACTTATTGCATGTACTACAGTACCCTAAACTAAAACAGGCACAAATA
>NC_090741.1:59485396-59497896 GCF_036898095.1 Palaemon carinicauda
TTGCAGCGAATTTTTTTATGTTGAACAGGCTGAACAGGACTTCTTTATAGTTTATGTATGAAATATCTATTTTAATGTTTCTTAAAATATTTTATTTTAATTGTTTGTTAGTCCTAATTCTCTTGTAGTTTATTTATTCCCTAATTTCCTTCCCTCTCTGAGCTGTTTTTTTTTTTTCTGTTGGGGCCCTTAGGCTTACAATGTCGTGCTTTTCTAGTTAGGGCTGTAGCTTAGCTGATAATAATGATGATAATAATAACAATGACATTTTACGCTAAAGTAAGCATACGGTGCTGCTCTTCCAGCAAATTTAAGATTATTGAATAACCGACCTATCTGTACATATTTTGTTTTACTAGTCATTATGTTCTAAAGGCTGTATTGTAATATTGTTAGTAATGCTTGCCTATTTCTTACACTATAACCCTGGTAATTGTAACGCCACATAACTTACATTCAATCAGTTTTGAATCACAATCGTAAAGCCCGTAGAATTTCAAAGTCTACGATGAAAAAAAAATCAGGGATTGTTAATTTTTTTTTCTTATTATTAGTCCTATTATACCATATCAATGATATAGGCTTTTTTATCTACATGATGAATGAGACAATAATTTTGGTGTTGAATGAAACGATTATTAGGTTTATTAATATTTATATCAAACTTAACAACGGTTATACCTTTGGTGGAATTGTTGGCTGCAGATTACACACACATTTATATATATATATATATATATATATATATATATATATATATATATATATATACATATATGTATATATACACATATATGTATATATATACATATATATGTATATATATATATACATATATATATATATATATATATATATATATATATATATATAACTAAATTATAGCAGACTTGAATAAGTAGGCTAGATTACATTTTGCCCTGTAACCACCATAAAACAACCAGTTTAATAGTTATAAGCCGCTGATAAGAAAACAACATTAAGACAAAAATATATGTACACAATTCATCATAAAAACAACATAAAGAAAATTATATTTTTCTACTTCTCTTCTTCCATCTTGCCGTCCAATCTATTTTGAATGGTCTCCCCAGGCCCAGCGGCGGGGTTATATTGCCCATATACAAATGAAAACTAAATGTTCGTTCATTTGTTGGTGATCAGAGAAAAGATGGTCCCAAAATATTGCCTTAGGATCAGTGCGTAAAGTTCTTGGATGGGTTACCGTTGATAAGTATCACCCGGTCATCCCTTGCAACAGAGCTTGGGACTCTCGTTCGAGCAGTAATGTTGTTATAAGGCCCGAGAGGCCAATTGAGGTTAGAGTATCTGTCTCATGCAGCAAGGTAGAAAAAGATGTCTAATATTGTTGTATGTAAACAAAGCATTTTATGAGAGAAAGACTTTTAACTTCTAAATTGATTGTCCTTAAAGATTCTCTTCAGTTACTTGACTGTCTAAACCAAGTCTTTTAACTGGAACTGTATCACTTATTAAGGCTTTCAAGAGGAATCTGAAGACTTTCTTATTTCATGAGTCTTTTGACAGTGACGATTTAACAGTAAATGAACAGTACGCGATATGAAATGTTAAATACTCTGAACGAACAAGGTAAAACGACAGTGGAGGTCCTGTAGAGAGTGGGGTTCCCCTGCTGTATGGGACCGGAAAAGCAGCCATCAAAGTAAGTAAATATATCTATAAAGATTTTTTTTCTAAATCCTACATTGTACGCAAAAAATAATCGAAGATTTTCGCGAACAGAGGAAATATCATATTTACAAGAACGGACTAAGACTAAACTTCACTCGTGCAAGTCTTTGATAAACCATAAGTGTACTCGAGTGAACATCGTATTAAACCTGTGCTAAAACTAGACCGTGAAATAAAACGACTGGTATTTTTCAGTCACGAGGTCTGGCCAACGGATGGACGACTGGCCCGGAGTTATGGACTGGACTCTCCTTCCAGTCGAGGTCCGAGGAATGCAGCTTCTCCAGGGCTTCGTCTTTCTCTTCGTCTTCTTTTCTTTCCTTGTAGCGTTGTTGGACCCACGAGAGGTCCCGTTTCCCTACAGCCACTGGACCCCTGTGTGAGAAGTGTAATAAATTTATAATTCCTTCTAGTAATGAAAAGGTATTCAAATATATAAGTAGGAACTAATTAAGACTATTTAATACCCGGCTTATTATTCACGCTACATATTTCCCGACTTCAGGCCAAGAAAGTATCCTTGATATTATTATTAATACATCCAACGCCTTCAAAAGAACACGGCACTAATTGAGAAAGGGTACGATAATTCGTTTTCAGGATCACAACAATAACACAAGCAAATGTCATAACCAATTAACCATCTTTCTAACCTTCTAATATTCTTCTTTCTTCCATATAACTATGAATAGCCTCCCTGACCCCAGCGAAGCACCACACGAAAATGATTCACAAAATAGAACGTTGTAGTACGCAGTTAGTTATTCACGTGTCGATCGAAAACATGCCATCTCCCAAACTATAGATCTCGAATAGGTCCACAGCATCTTTATTCTGACGAAACATTTTTTTCGTGGCAAAAGAACTTTCAAACATATTTGGGGGTAGGGAGAGAGAGAGGGTGGGGGGGGGGGTGTCTAATCTCCCATGGTTTTGCAACAGTATCCCCTGTAATTGTGGTAGTTAACTTGACATATGACGGTGGATACATTTCCCTTCCGTGATCCGGGTTCGTTGTATTCATGACTGGACTGAAAGAGATGATTCTCTCTCTCTCTCTCTCTCTCTCTCTCTCTCTCTCTCTCTCTCCTCTCTCCTCCTCTCTCTCTCTCTCTCTCTCTCTCTCTCTAATAATAAAAATATGATTTAGACTTTTTAGAATAAATGGGGGTAAACTGTAAGATATTTACAACAGTTCATATCTCTCTCTCTCTCTCTCTCTCTCTCTCTCTCTCTCTCTCTCTCTCTCTCTCTCTCTCTCTCTCTCTCTCTCTCTCTCTTCTAATAACACAAATATTATAATTTAGACTTTTTAGAATAAATGCAGGTAAAATAAGATATTTACAACAGTTCATCTCTCTCTCTCTCTCTCTCTCTCTCTCTCTCTCTCTCTCTCTCTCTCTCTCTCTCTCTCTCTCTCTCTCTCTCTCTCTCTCTCTCCTATAAAAATATGATTTAGACTCTTTAGAATAAATGGGGGTAAACTGCAGGATATTTACAACAGTTCATCTCTCTCTCTCTCTCTCTCTCTCTCTCTCTCTCTCTCTCTCTCTCTCTCTCTCTCTCTCTCTCTCTCTCTCTCTCTCTTTGAGATTGTAGTGAAAGTTCTCAAGAATAAATATGATGTTTGTGGACGAGACATACTTTTATTAAACGTTCGATTCCCAGAAACATACTTTTAAACGTTCGAATATGAGAAGCTTCGTAATCATACATGGCACATCAACGTACATTTATGCAAAAGTATAAACATTTTTGTATCGAAGATTGTGTTTACTTAGATCATTTATATTCCAATCAAAGTAGAGAAAATGAATCAAAGATTTACAAGTAATCTTATTTTCTATCGCATTAGTATCTGGTGATTACTCGCGCTTAGAAAATTAATTCTTTCTTAACCTAAGGTCACTAGTTAGTATGAATTTTTCGACAAATCTAAACAAGTTAGTACGAGTTTTTCGACAAATCTAAACAAGTTAGTACGAGTTTTTCGACAAATCTGAACTAGTTAGTACGAGTTTTTCGACAAATCTAAACTACAGTTTTACATCTAAAGTAGTTAGTACGAGTTTTTCGACAAATCTAAAGTACAGTTTTGCATCTAAACTAATTAGTAAGTGTTTTTCGACAATTGTAAACTAATTAGCTCTAGTTTTTGGACAAATCTAAAATAGTTTGTCTTCTGTTGTATCTAAGGAAGTATGTACGTGTCTCTCAATGTATAAACATGATTATGTGTATGTCCTTCGGTGTGTCCACTGGAGTACATATGTGTCCTCTAACGTATCTTAAGGAGTGTATATATCCTTCAATGTATTTCAAGCAAGTCTGTGTGTATCCTTCAACACATCTATTTGAGTGTCTCTCTCGTTTAACTTATATAGATGCGTAAGTGTCCTTCGATATTTCTAAAATGAATGCACGCGTCTTTCCACGTGTGAAAAGGAGTGTGCGTGTGTGTTTCGAAGTAGTCACGCAAATCCTCGCGTATCCTTCCACGTGTCCAAAAGAGCGTGTCTTGTCCTTTGATGTGTATAAGCAATTGCGTGCGTATCTGAAGGATGTAGCTAAACAAGGACGTGTGCGTCATGCATTTAATTCCTTTGATGTAGCTTAAAATGAGCTTGTGTGTCGTGGCTCTTATTTAAATGAGATCTTGTGTGTCGTGTCTCTTATTTAAATGAGCTCTTGTGTGTCGTGTGTCTTATTTAAATGAGCTCTTGTGTATTGTGTCACTTATTTAAATGAGCTTTTGTGTCACATTTAAATAAGCGCTTGTGTGTCGTGCCACTTATTTAAATGAGCGCTTGTGTATTGTGTCACTTATTTAGATGAACACTTGTGTGTCGTGCCACATATTTAAATGAGCGCTTGTGTATTGTGTCACTTATTTAGATGAACACTTGTGTGTCGTGCCACTTATTTAAATGAGCGCTTGTGTATCCTGCTACTTATTTGAGTGTTTTTGTGTTGCCACTTATGTAAATGAGTGTTTGTATCGAACGACTTATTTAATTGAGAGCTTGTGTGTTGTGCCACTTTTTTAGATGAGTGCCTGTGTCGTGCCACTTTAGATGAGTGCCTGTGTCGTGCCACTTTAGATGAGGGCCTGTGTTGTGCCACTTATCTAGATAAGTACCTGTGTCGTGCCACTTATCTAAATTAGTGCTTGTGTGTGGTGCCTCTATTTAAATGAGTTCTTGTGTCTCGTACACTTATTTAAATGAGTGTCTGTGTCATGACACTTGGTTAAGTGATTGCATGTGTGTCGTGCCACTAATTTAAATGATTGCATGTGTGTTGTAACACTTATTTAAATGAGT
This sequence comes from Palaemon carinicauda, assembly GCF_036898095.1. Taxonomy (NCBI): domain Eukaryota; kingdom Metazoa; phylum Arthropoda; class Malacostraca; order Decapoda; family Palaemonidae; genus Palaemon; species Palaemon carinicauda. The sequence goes on from NC_090741.1 coordinate 59,490,433, forward strand.
GCCTCTGTGTCGTGCCATTTTTTAAAAAAAGTGCCTGCATATTTTGCCACTTATTTAAATGAGTGCCTCTGTTCCGTGCCTTTTTTAAATGAGTGCCTGTATGGTGTGCCACTTATTTAAACGAGCGCCTCTGTGTCGTGCCATTTTTTAAATAAGTGCCTCTGTGTCGTGCCATTTTTTTAAATGAGTGCCTGTGTCGTGCCACTTATTTAAACGAGTGTCTGTGGTGATACATATTTAAGGGAGTGCTTGTGTGTCGTAACACTTATTTAAATGATTGTATGTGTGTCGTACCACTAATTTAAATGACTGCATGTGTGTCGTGCCATTAATTTAAATGGCTGCATGTGTGTCATTTAACTTATTTAAAGGCGTGCCTTTGTATCGTGCCACTTATTAAATCATTTTATGTCTGTCGTAACACCTATTAGAATGAATGACTGTGTATCCATCGACGTACCTACTTCTTGGTATGAATGAAACGTTTATCATAAAAGCAGAGATAAGAAAATTGGCAAAGGAATACTTACAAGACGCAGCAGCGTCCGTCGAAGATGCAGCAAATCAGGGATGTCTTCAGCCTCTCATTACAGGAGGAACAGGTGGCTTCTGTTCCTGTAGGTAACTGTAGGATGGCAGTCATCACCAATACCATCATTACCATCATCTTGAATGATGTCTTCGACAGCGTTGCGAGTAATGTTTCTCTCATCATTTCAAGCGCTTACTCGAGCCTGATAGGATGATGTCGGTACCGCCCGGAAGTTTAATTCTATGCAATTGGAAGTTGCCGAGAGATGGTAAACGTTAATTTTCTCAGCATTAAGAACGAGCTGGGATGGGGGTGGAGAAAGAAAGATTATTATTGTACAAGATATAATGGCCACAGAATTGTGTTCCACTGAAGTTGGCTCCGCGAGCAGATGGAACGAAGGTGGATCTCAGTCCTCCTCCCCCGCTTCAGTTTGACCGTGTGATAACCATTAAACTTTCTAAAACATTCTAGTGCTTCGACCACCGCTTATTTTACATCCCGCTACGGTTTCCTCTTATTATTTCCCTCTTACTTTCGTGGTAGATGATTCTCCCTGCCTCAAGGAAGTTATTCAGCAGACTTTCTCGTTTGTGATGCTGTCTCGTTTGTTTTTATTCTCTTTGTTGATTGAAGTTGAGTTTATTTCACCTGAAAAAGATGAAAATCAAAAGTAAATGCATTGTCAAGTTACTTAAAACACGCTAAAAACAGTAGATTTAACGGTTAACAATTATTTTATTTGGTGATACGAAATTTTTCTTCGTTTAGATTTGTATTCATGTAATGCTGTAAAATGTCATTTATATATATTTATATTTACATATATATCGCTATAAATTTGATAATATATTAAAACGAGCATTCTAAAACCATCTGAAAAAAAGTGAAAGGAATGACACAGGATACGTGCAATTGCTCTAAAATGTATAAACTCGGTGCTTTAAATATATATATATATATATATATATATATATATATATATATATATATATATATATATGTATATATATATATATATATACACATATATATAGAAGATAACTTATAGTGTCTCCACATAAAGAGCAAAATAAGCTCTCATAAATAACCTTCTCAACATTCATAAATAACTAATATATACGAACACAATTCTTTACAACAGTGGACAGCCTTATAATTTTACTGACAAGCCTTCATAAACTAGGAAAACGATTCTCTCTCTCTCTCTCTCTCTCTCTCTCTCTCTCTCTCTCTCTCTCTCTCTCTCTCTCTCTCTCTCTCTCTCTAAAAAAGACATTTGTTCGGGTTTTATACAAATATAAATGTGATTGATAAAATGCATCATGTATTGGGAAAAGTGTAGGGCATTACCGAACAATATTGTCCGAGTGCTTTGGTTGTTTACTAAGAATATTATTATTATTTTCATTATTATTTTTATTATTATTATTATTATTATTATTATCATCATCATCATCATCTAAGCTACAACCCTAGTTTGAAAAGTAGGATGCCATAAGCCCAAAAGCTCCAACAGTGAAAATAACCCAGTGAGGAAAGGAAATAAATAAACTACAAGAAATAATCTATCTGTAACAACAGTAAAATGGATCTTTCATACAGAAACTATAAAAAATGAGATTCATGACAACCTGTTCAACATGTTAACATTTGAAAAGTTTACTAAATGAGCATAATCCAATGCCAAGGGGGAAAGTTACCATTTTGTTCAGTCCACGGAATAGTTTGAACTTGATGATAACATAAAGAGTTAACTTGTCTGATTTTGATTTAAGTGAGTAGCAAATTCTTTTACTTTAGAGTAATTAATTTCATTTTCAGAATGTTCGTTTTAATCTTGTATGAGATTTAAGGGGAATATTTAAACTTATATTTATATAGTTTATTTTTCCGAAAACTCTGCAATGATTATGTGTATTATCAACGTTTGTAATAGTATTCGGAGTGAAATTAATATATATATATATATATATATATATATATATATATATTATATATATATATATATATATATATATATATATATATATATATATATATATATATATATATATATATATATATATCCCGATCTGAGTGGGGATACCGTAACGTGGTGAAAGTGTTTGTGTATCGCCATGTTCAACAAAGCTGCACTGGTCAGAACCACCCATACTATGTTGGTTTGCTGAGAGTGATCACACAAAAGTCTCCCACCATCACCAATCTCCGGTTGGTCAGCTTGGTGATGAAAACTGCCCAAACCCCAGGCACGAATAAGAACATGTCTGAGACGTTTGTCCTGCAGTATTTGTTGTTGTTGTTGCTGTGTGTGTGTGTGTGTGTGTGTGTGTGTGTGTGTGTGTGAAGTGGTACTCTTCTGATAATGATAGTAACAGTATAACCAGCAGATGAATTGTAATGATAATGGATTTTATAGAAATAATAAAGCATAGGAATGTTACGAATGATTATATATAACAAATAGATTTGTATGTAGATGTTTAGTATACAATGGCATATTTTATACGAATTATCCTTTTTATTCTTAACATATTCTACTGTAGCCATATGGGGCCTTACTCTCTCTCTCTCTCTCTCTCTCTCTCTCTCTCTCTCTCTCTCTCTCTCTCTCTCTCTCTCTCTCTCTCTCTCTCTCTCTGTATGGAGTCTCTTCGGATGGACTAAAATGTCTTCGAGACATCCAAAATCATTGTATCTCTCTCTCTATCTCTCTCTCTCTCTCTCTCTCTCTCTCTCTCTCTCTCTCTCTCTCTCTCTCTCTCTCTCTCATGGAGTCTCTGCGGATGGACTAAAACATCTTCGAGACATCCAAAATCCTTGTAACTCTCTCTCTCTCTCTCTCTCTCAAAAGCCCAATTCACCCTTTGTGGCTGAAGGTAGAGGGTTAGGCCTATTTGGTAAAAAAAAGAAAAAAAAAAACTTAAGAGCGTGATAGAAGTCCATTATATATTGATAGACGACCATCTTTATCAAGGGATAATAGTCGAATTATCAAAAAGGTTAAGAACTAATGGAAGATGGAGTTGTTAAAATACTAGTTAGAGTCTAAAGAAATGGATTTCTGTTCAGAAAACTGTGATATGAAAAAGTGTTGTATTCATTTTTCCTTGAAGGTTTAAAGGTCGCTCATGAATGGCAGGGCAAGGGACAGTGACATTGCCCTATCGAGCTGGACAATACCCTAGAGACTGACCATTTATTATTATTATTATTATTACTTGCTAAGCTACAACCTTAGTTAGAAAAGCAGGATGCTATAAGCCTAGGGGCCAAACTCCCTCTCCACCCAGTCTAGGACCAAGGAGGGCCAGGTAATGACTGCTGATGACTCAGCAGATAGAACCATAGGCTTTGACTTTCCAATCTCCCATTTCCTGTCGCTTCTAATCAATAGTCCTTCACTTCCTGGATTCTTCATCATCCCCTCTGTTACTCTACGATTATTGATTAATCTATCCGTCTATCATATTTCCCTCCTTCGATTTTTGCAGTTCTTTGGCCTTATATTCTTCCTCTCTCTTCTTCTTCCAACTTTCTTTCTTTCTCTATAATGTTAACCTGTGAATCCTTTGTTTCCAAATGATTTGTGAACAGCCTTTACTCATTATGGATTAGTGGGTTTCAATACGTTTCATCAGAATAGATACTCACCAGAACGTCAGCCGGGCAAGCCTAACCTTCCACTGTGGTTCCTAATTGCAGCAATGGCCTCCCCAGTATACAGCTTGAATTCACGGTCCCGGGTTGGGATCGATCTGCTGTCATGTGAATGCTAGGCAAACACGTTACGCTATTCTGGTTCATCTTTTCTCAAACTAATATATTTCCTATTACACTTCCCATCCTCCTGTTGTCCACACCATTTATTACTCCAACTTGGCTTTCATTTCTAAACACTTTCAAAATCTTTCCCCAGTTACTGCAATTTCTCCTGGCTATCAGAAATCAGCAATCTGTTATTTGCAGGAATTAAACAATTTACATAATATTTGTTACATTTCAACCTACAAAAGTGTATGTACGTATTTCTTTTTCTGTGATTTCTCTCATCATTTCATTCATATGAATATCCAGCTGTTCTGTAGTGGTAGACTGCCAATAGCACAGACTTGTTTTTCTACCAGTCTTGTCCTTCTCTCATTTATATAGTCTGAGATAAGTTTACTCAACAACAACAACAACAACAAATGTAGCAGAACGTCGTTCACTGCAACAACAAGAAATGCAGCCGTTTCCAGTCCATTGCAGGACAAACGCCTCAGACATGTCCTAAGTCATGTTTTGGGTTTGGCCATTTTCATCATCATGCTGACCACTGCAGATCGGTGATGGTGGGACACTTTAGTCTGCTCGCTCACAGCAAACCAACCTAGTATGGATGGCTGGCTATTATAGTTTTGCTTATTATGGCAGTTACAGAAACTTTGAATTGATACCTTTTTTTTCTCATCTTGGTGAAAACTACTGTCGTTTTTTCTCTTGTACAATTGGACGTTTATTCATTAAATTCTAGACACGACCAACTCTTGTCTTATTGATTCTTCAGTTATTTGAAAAAGTAATATATATATATATATATATATATATATATATATATATATATATATATATATATATATATATATACACACACATTGATATCAGTAATAACGTTAAGTAGAAAAGTAGTAAATAAACTATAATGAGACATGTCAACCTGTTCAACATAACATTTTATGCAAGTTTGAACTTCGGAAGTTCCTACGATTCATCTACCAGATTAGAAAAATCATTCTAAAATCGGGTCACAGCTGGAATAAAACTTGTCGAATACTATTAAACCTGAAATCATATTGTTTCCTTCTCACAGTTTTACCGTCAACCTTTCTTTGTGTCATGTACGTTCATGTACAGTCGGACACAGGAATTTCTGGTACACCTCACACTTATAAATTGCATCCTTTCACGTCATTACTGAGCGGCGAGTAACCAAACAGATAGCTTAAGGAGGAGATGGTAGAGTTGGTGGGTAGGCTACACATAGGGACTCAGTATGGGTGTGACAGGGTGCACTACTTCGTTGCTAGGTGTACCAGAGACCACTGTATACAACTGTACTTGTTTTTAAGAAATTAAAATTTTAGTTTTTAATGAAATACAAAAGATATGCGACTATATCTTCAGCCAAAGAAAAAAGAAGGTATAGTATGTACAGTTTAATGTACAGGTTATCAGTCACCTGTATCAATATTACACCAAAATTTCTAGTCACTATAATAACCCCGTCTTGGTTTATAAATATGCCACACGCACTTAAATCTAACAATAAAAGTCCAGTCAACCACAAAAATATTAAATCTCACAACATCGCGATCTCACTTGCCTTCCTGAACGCTCTGAACGTTCCCTTTGAAGGACCGGACGACGTCACCTGCTAGAGAGACAGCTCAACAACGACTGACCAAATTCTGGCGACTCCGGGAAAGAAGAGGAAGTAGTTTGTCGTCATCCGTCGCTTTCGCTTGGAGCTGTGTATCGTAAATGCGACAAACGCCGAGCGAGTTGCGCAATACGAGTCAGTCTGACTCAGTCACCGTATCCCTGGCTTCGGAAGTCGGTCTCTCATGATCGGTTTCTCCTTTTATGTCATTCATGTTATTTACTCGAATTATTATTTCATTCTTATTATTTTAATGGATTATATTCCAGAGCATGGAAAGATTTTTTACCTTTAAATCCAAGTAATCCCACTGACTGGATTTTTACATTTAAATCCCATTTTAAAAATGTGGTTTGTCTTCAGTGGTCACTTTTCTCTTGGTAAGGGTAGAAAAGACTCTTTAGCTAAGGTAAGCAGCTCTTCTAGGAGAAGGACACTCCGAAATCAAACCATTGTTCTCTAGTCTTGGGTAGTGCCATAGCCTCTGTACCATGGTCTTCCGCTGTCTTGGGTTAGAGTTATCTTGCTTGAGGGTACATTCGGGCACACTATTCTGTCTTATTTCTCTTCTTATTGTTTTGTTAAAGTTTTTATAGTTTATATAGGAAATATTTATTTTAATGTCGTAACTGCTCTGAAAATGTTTTATTTTGCCTTTTTTCCTTTCCTCACTGGGCTATTTTCCCTGTTGGAGCCCCTGGGCTTATAGCATCATGCTTTTCCAACTAGGGTTGTAGCTTAGCAAGTAATAATAATAATAATAATAATAATAATGATAATATGGTGCCTAAGGGCAGTGAATATTATAATGGTTGACATTAACATTGACTCTGAACAAAAGACATTAATTATTATTATTATTTTGTAAAAGTTAAATGTTCGAAGAAAATATTAGTCTACAGTATTTAGAATCTGTTGACACTGAACGGTCAACATTATGCGAAAAGTTGACTGGACTGTAAAAAATCTGTTTTTATTTAATTTTTTTTATTTATTTATTTCTTTTGAGTTTTGATAGATATTAGGAGCGACTAATGTTTGATTATGACTGATTCATTCCAACATTGTTATTGATCTTAAAATATTTCTATTCTTATAATTCATTCGTTACTTCTCTATATCCTTTCCTCACTGGGCTGCTTCCCCTATTGGAACCTTAGGGTTTACAGCATCATGTTTTTCCAAAACCCTTATTGAGTGGGGATACCTTAACGTGGTGAAAGTGTTTACGTATAGCCATGATCAGCAAAGCTGTAGGCCTACTAGTTAAGACACACCGATACTAGGTTGGTTTGCTGTGAGCGATCTGACAAAAATCTCCCATTATCACCAATCCACACTGGCCAGCGTTGTGATGAAAACTGGCCAAACCCCTGAAATTAATTGACTTGTCTGAGGCCTTTGTCCTGCAGTGGACTAGAAACTGTTCCATTTGTTATTGTGCATTTACAACTAGGGTTGTATGTTGGCTATTAAGCAGCTCTTCTAGGAGAAGGATACTCTAAAA
>NC_090741.1:59502896-59550396 GCF_036898095.1 Palaemon carinicauda
CTTGGTTATTCTCTTGTATTCATATGCATTTGTGGACTAGCGTGCTCATCTGTACGCCAGCACCCTCTGGCCCGCAGTAGCGAACTAACATTTTCACCCTCCTAGTGAGGAGTACTCTCCTGTGTGCACATATGCTCCTATGTGCTCACATGGTTTGTTTGTTTGTGCTCTGTTAATATTCAGTGCTTACCTAAAAGGAAAATTAACCTGGGTTTTGTGCAAAAATCGAACTAGAAGATCACCATGGTGTCATTCTCACAAAACCAGAATATCAGATCTACCTTAGCTTTCAGGTGAACTTGTCAGTGGGTCGAGTATTGAAAGCAATATCTAGAAGCATCAGACGACCTACATTGATCACTACTTATGGTAGCTGCTCACCTTTCTTCCTCTCCCTTCCTCTTTCTCCTGGTGCAACAGAAGAATGATGAACTTGCATATAAAGTCAGAGACTACTTTGCCAATATTAGCTTCTTGCTGTGCATCCTCTTTGTCCTCTCTGCTGCTGGCTGCACATCGCTGGACATTATGAACCTACCATGAAAGGCATCATCCTCAGTGATAGCAGCACTCGCTCCACCTTCCAAGTGTGAATCTTGCTTGCATCAACTGCCTTTTACAGTTGATTTCCCCGCATTGAATGTACACCACATGAACTGGTTCTTTGCGCTCTTGTTCGCAAAAGAAACACAAATTTGCATTGAAAAGAGATGGTGCTGAAAGTGAAGCAATGAGCCTTGCTTTCAGCAGAGTATGGTACACCAGTGGCAGCTGCAGAAGAGGGTTATCCTTGTAGTATCACACCTTGGTACATTCTAGGTTACCACTGACATGTCAACCCATAACATCTGTGCCATTTTGCTTTTCTTTCTTTCAGATCGATGACTGGCAGTATATCCTTTGAATCGTCTGCTGATCTGTGGATATTCGACATCTCTATACTGTCATCTTTGATGTACAAACAGGAGGCACTTGTAATATGCTTCTTCTGATGTTTCAGTCTCTAGATCACAAATGTGTCTCTAGACACTGAAAGCACAATTTGAAATCAGTATCTGGTTTTGGTTTCTTATTGGTGCTTGGCTCTTTCATGTGACTGCTTAATGCAATACACCAAATTTAGCTACCCCCTTGGGAGAGTATAGATGTGTATTTTATCATTCTGAAGCCTTAACTATCACGTATAAAAGTCAGATTTGAGTCAATTGGTCATGTTTCTGAAAATCAAAAATTGACATAGGGCCTACTTGTTGGTTTGAGTCAATAGTGGCATAGAAGTTTGTAAAAAAAACCTGGTAATTTTGTCATACAGGTAAACAAGCATTCTGCAATGAAGGCATTGGTAGTTCTGAATGAATATTTGCACAGAAACATTTATATAAACACAATTTAACATTCTGGTACTTCAGACTTTAAAATGAAACTTGCTTATTGCAGTGATTTTGGTCAAATTTGACTTTTCAACTTTGATGCTATGTTTAGGTCATTAGAGCTTAATGAAAAAATGGCTATAATTTTTTCCACTTACCAGCAATGGAAAGAACACATTCATAATGGTCACAAAAAATTAACACAATATCAACGGGAACTCCTGTTTGTTACGTTGCTCCCCCACTAAGAAGAGACTTTATGCACCAGTGGAAGCCAATCCTTCTCTTCGGCTTATTGATAACATCATTGGTAAGACTGGTAGGAGTCTACCATCATCTCAGCTTCTGAGTATGCCAACTTAGAAGTGGCTTCAAGGTCAAGCCTCCAGGTGACATTCCAGACTGTGGTCAGTTGCAGGGGCATGCTTCGCCTCATTTAGGGATCATTCAAAGCTGGAGAACAATAGGTCATTACTGGGCCTGGTAGCCCCCAGTGAAGCAATGAGGAAACAACATACATTTTCTAGTTGTTGGTCATGGTGAAGGATAGAAGATCTCCATCTCCTGGGTTCTCAAATCTAGCCATCCATGTGTACATCCCTTCTTCATCTCATCCCTACAAGGTGACAAGCGAGGACCAGAATGACTTCCATTTCTGTTCTTTTGGGGGGAACACTATGTCTCTTCTTTCTGGGTTTTGTGAAACAATCGTACAAGAAGACCATCATGGTCTCATTCTCACAAAACTAAAATATCAGATCTACCTTAGACTTTCAGATGAACTTGTCAAGTATTGAAAGAAATATCTGGAAGCATCAGACTACCTACACAGACTACTACTTATGATAGCAGGTCAACTGGCAGTGTAGCAAACCTAGTTCCCTCACAGGACAAGAAGCAGCACATATAAGATAGTGATTGCACCCTCAGTGATAATATCTGGCCTTTCTTCCTCTTTCTTTGAGTGCAACAGTTGCACCGTTGTCGTTGAAGTGGATATTGTTGCAGGTAATCTTCACTGCTGGGTAACTTTTCGATTGTAATTAAAATATAAGTGTTCATTCCCCCATCCTTCATCCTTCTATTGAGGGGAAGGATGGATAGTAATGTAATCCTAGTATTTTACTATTGCCTTACATTACAGACATCAAGTTTTTCCATGACTGCCTGTCATTTGACATTACCTAGCCTAATGTCTACAAATTGTGCCCTAGAAAGTGGATTAGAGTCATCATTTTACTCCCTAGAGGTCTGAATGCCTAGAAATGCTGGGGTTTTAGCCAGCCTGTTTGGTGATGGAGACTTCCTCTCACTTAAGAATAAGTTTCCTATTAAAGGACGAAGGTTTGTAACAATGTAGGAAAAAATAAAATTGAAAAAAATATTAGTTTTTCTTACTATTCAAACCTTCAAGTTTAATTTCCCCCCTCATCCACCTCCACAAGTCATAGGTGAAGGTCAAAGTGGCTACTCAGTGTGCTCGTGGGATGGGCAGGGCTTCTCCACCACTCGCCAGTAACTCCCAACACCTCGTTAAAATTTTAACAGCTGAATTCCAGGTAGGCTGAAAACATGCTCCTATTAAAGGACTCAGGGTTGAATTGTTTGGAAAAATACAAATTACTTTTAAAATGTGATACTGTATATATAATTACTAAAAAAACTATCACTATTCAGAATAGTGAAGTACATTAATAACCAAAATTATACAGTAATAACTACTGTGTAGCCATCATGCACTTTTATATACACTATTATAGATTTTTTTTATTACAATAGCAATGACGAGACTGCTTTAAACGAGCCTGCTAAACGAATTGAGAGAGTACCCTAACGGTTTTGGTATAATTATTTCACGGATCTTGGTAAAAAGTGATGTTTTAAAAGTAAATCATTAATGTTTGATAATTTGGTATCCATCGTTTACTGTCACCGTCAAAAAATTCATTAAACACAGGAATAAATTTCTCTCTCTCTCCTCTCATAAGGAATATAGCTTAAGTTAACCTATCTATTTGCAAATTCCATGCAAGGTTGTTTTATTATAAATGGAAAGTACATATATACATAATATTTATTACACTTTGTTGAGGATTAATAATTACTAAGGTGTAAATTGTCAATAAAATTACATTAGTCTCATTTTTTTAGGCACAGCTCTCTCTCTCTCTCACTCTCTCTCTCTCTCTCTCTCTCTCTCTCTCTCTCTCTCTCTCTCTCTCTCTCTCTCTCTCTCTCTCTCTCTCTCGTGGGAAACCTGTCAGGTTTATCCAAGATACTGTAAATTGTCAGGTCCACTGCTTCGAGTGTTTTTTTTTAAATAAATTTTCTCATCCGATTCCCAACATTTGACAATAAAATATTATTTAATGTATGTTTATGAATTAACATAAGTTAGTTATTTAGTTGTTTTATGCTGATAAAATAATTTGATCTTTTTCCAGGTACAAGATTTGAAATTTATATCAGTTTCCAACACAAGATCTTTATTGTGATTTGTAGAATCAGAGACAAAGGCAATGTGAATAAAAAGTTAAAAAGTCTTAGGACAGGAAAGTGGAAGAAAAGAAGCAGAAAAAGAGGTAAAGTAATAATATAAAAAGTTAATACAGCTTTATGCCGTAGGGATTCTGAAATGACCCATTATCAGAGCGTACAGTGCACTATGCGAGGTGCACTTACAACACTACAACTGCACCCTGATCTAAAATGCAAAAATGTCAAATGGACAATCAAAAAGTTTGTTAATAGATCAGAAAGGAATGTTTGATATTTTGTGATCCTGTATATAAATTTATTAACTATGTAGTAATGATATGTACAGCATGTACTGTACTTTGATCATTTGTCATTATGGGTACATTTTTTATTTCTTTATATGCAATTTAGTTTAATTAAATTGGTACTGGAGAATGGATTTGGTAGAGTATAACATTTAAACCAATTTTAGATAATTTTCAGGAGTATTTTATCTGGGCAATTGAACTTTTATCATAGCTTTCAAGTGTATCTTTGAATTTCCTTTTTGTTTGAGCCTTCGTTTATTCCATTTTCTATGATATTCTGGACTTACATACAGATCTTAGTTTTGTACGTCCATATCTACTATATTGAGGCACAGTCCCTCTCCCCCACTTCTCACCCCATGGTTAAACTATCTGAGTCTTTGTTTACCAGCCTCACTGTAACTACGATTTTAAGACGTTTCCCGTCCATGAAACTTAGAAATATGTAGTTACACCTCGGAATGCCATTCATTTTCTTTGTGCCACTTCCTCTCACTTATAGTGTGATGTTGTAATGGTAATGAAACTTTAGCAATGATTTTTTACGTAATTAATTCTTTGAAACTCCCCTTCTGTTCATAGTGCTTCACTCTGAAGCTTGGTGTAATACAGACTTTTTCCTACACATTCAAAAACCTTCGTTCTTTAATGAGAGTATGATTTGAACAAAGGAGTCAGTAATTACCAGCAGGCGGTGGGGAACCCCCACCCCACTGCCGGTTCACCGAGTAGACACTTTGATTTTTGCAGCCAATACGTGCTAATGCACTCTGCATCGTAATCAAAATTTGGGTTAATTTTCTTTTCTTTTTCTTTTCAGAGTATGTGAAGTGCAATAGCAATATAGAAACCAAAAGTAGACATGAGAACCTGCCCTAGTTTTTCTGATCTTAGCTATTAAAGGTGAGGGACCTTCATGAGCAGGTCATCGGTTGCTACCCATTCCTTGTATCCCTCCTGGGCGGACATTATTGCTCATAAGCTTCTCCCTCTGAGGAATGTAGGGAGTGGCCATCCTTCCAGTGTCAGGATAATAACATGAAAAGGAGGAAGTAGTTATTAAGAGTGACTCCTCTCTTTCAGGGTCTTCCTTGAAATTTAGGAAGCCAACCTGACCTATTACTCATACCTCTGGTACCCTACCCTCGGAACATTCCCCATCGTCCTCTGGTGGCAGTTTGAGGAAGGGTAAGTCTTGATCTAACTTCAGGATAAGCTTGTGAGAGGTTAAGTTGACCTGCTTCTACTAGAGAAACTGGTGGACTTCCTTCTTAGAGCATGTCGTTTAAATTCTTTCTAGATGTTGACACCCTGAGGATGCTATGGCCGATTTTGGATTTGGAATGTACTTCCTCGAAGCAGAGATTGATGTCAGCTCACGTAAACGGGTGGCCGCACTAGTTGCCCCTGAGGGCATCACTCTTCTGTGTAAAGACCATGTTGCACTAACGTGACTCTTTTTGGTAGCTGCCTGACCTTTGAAATGTTAGAAGGATGTACTCCCTTCTGCCTTAAGTTCCAAGGAGCTTGCAGATGAACCTTGTTCAGTGCAGAACCATTCATCAACTGAATGGAATAGTTGTTAATTGATGTTTTCTGATGATGTGACACGATCGTCAATCAGAGCTTTCCTGCGGGTAGCAAGAAACTTTGGTTCAGCGCATCGTTGTGCGTGCTTATTCTTTTTCTGGGGAGTCCTATCCTCTGTTCACATACCACTGCCCACGAGATATTGCTTTTAGCAAACATTTACAAGACTTGGTTCTTTTTCCTGTTTCAGCGCGCACGCCTTAGCGCTTGACCTTAAACAGGACAGATGGAATACCAGATCCAATGAACGGCATCTTGTCTATACTGTACTCTCACAAATGCATGCCAAAGTTTGAACAGCTACCTGTTTATAAATTCCCACTTTTTTTGCTGCTTGCGAATGAGCACAAGACTTCTGTCTTTCTCCCAGCACCACATGGTCCTTAACACTTGAGCGCTTGCTAGACTGATCATGCTGTGGCTTGCCAGCACACTCCATCTCGCCCAGCTGCTAAGCACACAACTAGTTTGATATCGCCAATGACCAAAGAACACTAGAGATTGCTTATAGGTAGGATAGAAAAATAATTTAGTTACAGCGAGCTTGCGATCTTACAATCACACTAAATTCTTTTTAGATATACTAAGGGAAACAGAAATATGGGAAATTATTCCAGTATGCTTTCACACCACTGAGGAAGTGCTCTCTCCAGTACTGTTAAGAGACCAGGCAATTTTGTGTCTGACAGACAGATTTATGAGGAGTTTTGTCCCTTGGATTATTGCTCGTTTCCAAACAAGCACTCTGCTATTAAGAAAGTACTTTGGAACAGACAAATAAACTTTCCTGTAGAGTTACGATCCCCGGATAGTTCTTCAACCCGGGCTCAATATAAGAGAGCGCATTCACCAGGAGAATGGTTTCTGGAGTATTTTGGGCTCAGATCCAAGAATTCTCCCCCACATCACAGACAGACACAAGCCCACTCAGAGGCAAAAGTGATCCATAACACCATAACGACGACAAATCACTAATTCTCGACACTCCCCTTCCTCAAAGGGAGCTGGAGAGAGAAAGGAAGGATATCGATGATCTTGGCACTAAGGAGATTCTCTCCTCAATGACCCTCGAGTTGAATTATCTGATGGTAAAGCCAAGAGCTTAGGCTCTGTAAGACTGTTGAAGGACAACTGGGCTATCCCTTCTGTGACACAGGATATGTCCCTGTCCCCCAAGGATATCATGGCAGCCAGTTCAATTCCCAGGGTGAAGAAAGATAACTCTAGGGAAAGGGAACCCTACGAATATTACCCAGGCTCAGTTATGGATTAGGAAAGAGGTTCTGCCAGATGATAGCACTCTCCAGAAAACAGCAATATGTCTCCAACCGGATAAGAAGATTCAATTAACATTGGCCTCCTTGGCAATAAAGATTTAGTTCCCCCATCAACTGAAGCCAAATATCCAGTTTGAATCCAGTTTCCTGAAAGTCTTAGCAATGATAAGACAGTCAATGGACTAGGAGAACCATCTAAGGCCCCAAACGAAGGAAGGAATTTTGTCGATTGAAAGACTATTAGGTACCCCACAGAGTGCATAACCTATTCTGAAACTACCTTGGTCCAAGTTAGCTGAGGAAGCAGATGGGATTGCAGAATGTCATGTCTCAGGCCACAGAAATGCCTTAAAGGCAAGCCAATCCTCAAAGATTTTGCCTTCCACACTTTTTCAGCAGAGGATTTATGCAACTAAAGAGTGCATAACCTATTCTGAAACTACCTTGGTCCAAGTTAGCTGAGGAAGTAGATGGGATTGCAGAATGTCATGTCTCAGGCCACAGAAATGCCTTAAAGGCAAGCCAATCCTCAAAGATTCTGCCTTCCACACTTTTTCAGCAGAGGGTTTATGCAACTAAAGATGCCACCTCTCTTACGCCAGTGGAGGTGGATGGAACAGTTGAGAAGTGGAGATGGTTCAGCCAACTCTTTCTTTCATTGATCCGTGTCCTTCAAAAAAATGACACCAATGACTCATAAGGCAATGACAACGGCTTTGAAATCTGGCCTCAAGGGCAGG
The DNA here is from genome assembly GCF_036898095.1 of Palaemon carinicauda. NCBI lineage: Eukaryota > Metazoa > Arthropoda > Malacostraca > Decapoda > Palaemonidae > Palaemon > Palaemon carinicauda. The sequence goes on from NC_090741.1 coordinate 59,510,660, forward strand.
GAGCGAGTCAATAGCAGCAACAACTGCCACTTCTTCAAGAAGAGCTTTTGATCCTCCATCTCCTTTTGTTCTTGTTTTGGCCAGAACAGAAGAGGGAAAGGTAGGAGAGGTGCCAGATACTGATGTGAAGGGTAACCCTCCCACTGCAACGAGTAGGGGGATACCTGACAAACTGATGGGCGAGATAGCAGTATCCGAATACAAAAAGAATGGACAGTAGAGATTTTTCATCTTTGGTACTGCATCCCATTCGCTGGCTCTCCCCTCACTCAAGTTCTGAAGGGGTCACCATCCTATCAGACGAATCCACAGGAGGGCCAAATTCTGACATTATTAGTTCAGAAAATCATGGACAAGGATGCCATGCAAGTAGTCCAAAAAATATCTCCTGGATTCTTTAGCAGAAATTTTTTAGTGGAAAAGGCTTCTTTTTTAGGGGGGGGGGGGGGGAGGGAGCGCTATTCTGAAGTGGTTTTTCCAACAAACCCCATTGAAGATGGAGACAAAAAGCACAGTAAGACATGCCACCAAGAATGACTTTGTGATCCCGATAGATCTAAAAGACGTGTACTTTCAGATCCAATTCCACCAGTCACTGAGAAATTTCATCCAATTTTCCCTCAGTTGCAAGGTCTACCAATTCTAAGTGATATACTTCGGATTGGCGACTGCACCTCAGGTATTCACGAGTCTTTTTGCTCATCTCGGAGTAGGCACACTCCAATGGGATCAGGTTTCTTATGTACCTGGATGATTGGTTGGTCCTTCCAAATTCAAAAGAGACAACTCATTTAATATTGGGACAATCTTCTCGCCTTCTGCCTCAATCTGGGGATTGTGGTAAATTGTCCAGCCTTGTACTCCAGAAGACAATTATACACCTAGGAATGTGCATAGATAAGGTGACAGGAAAGGCGTTTCCTTCAGATGACCGGGTTGTCAGACTCTGAAGGATAGCTCACCCGTTCCTCCATCACCAGTATCTTCGTGTCCAACAACGATGGCAACAACGGTCGAGTCATTTGTCATCACTGGATGGCATGAAAATGAACTTGCAATAAATAAGATATGACGAAGATATTTTCTTTTATTCCAGAAATGATGGAAATTTGACTTTCTTTGATCCTATCATCTAGTAATAAATGTTGTAATCTTTCAATTTAGAGGATTCAAATGGTTGTTCCTATAAATAAAACATCTTCAGCGTTTAACAGGTTAGCAGAAACACCTGTTTTGTAATTGTGTACAGTGAACCCTCGCTACTTCGCGGTTCGACCATCGCGGATTCACCACTTCGCGGATTTTTTCCATAACCCATATATATACAGTAATATATATATATATATATGTATGCATGTATTTATGTATATATGTAGGTATGTATATGTGTATATATATAAATATATATATATACACATACACACACACACACACATTATTATTATATATATATATATATATATATATATATATATATATATATATATATATATATATATATCTAAAGTAGGAAGATGTGATGTAGTTCTAAGGGAAAAGTATGGGAAATATGTCTGGGTAATAAGCCAAGCTCTACCTCCAGTTTGTTTCTTCATTATGATCAGAGATAAATGTAAACAAAACATTGGTTGCCATTTTTTATCGTGCTTTTTAGCGTGTTTAGGAAATGCATGATATAAAATCACCTTTAATATTTGTGCCTGTTTTAGTTTAGGGTACTGTAGTACATGCATTAAGTGTTCTGTACATTAAAGGGTAGCTTGTTAACAGAACTACGTACAAGGGAAGGTTTTAAGTCTGAATATACATGTTGAATAAATAGGTAAATATGGTGTCACTACTTCGCGGATTTTCACCTATCGCGGCCGCGACTGGAACCTATCTACCGCGATAAACGAGGGTTCACTGTACCAATTTCGGTGTAAAAATTTCCTTCTACCTTTCCACTCCTAAGGAATGACCAGTTAATTCCAGCAAGCATTTGGCTAAACCATAACCGAATATACCCTTCACAGCCACCTCTTCTGACGAAATCACCGCCACTGCCTCTGTACACCTGTCTTCTTTCACAAGGCCTGGTTCCTTAGGGCAGAAACTATCTTCAAGTTAAAGATCTCATTGTCATCACGAAAAGCTGACACTGTACTCTAAATATCTACCCGAGGACTTCTTTAATCAAAGAGTAGAATGGTTAGCCAACCCAGACCTCACTATCTCATACAAAACACTAAAGGCCCAACAAGTTCATCCTTCTTTATGTCCCTCAAAGCCAGAGAATTTCTGGGCAACGTACAAATGGCAATAGATCAACTGCCCTCACATGTTTACAAGCAACTCAGATGACTACTGTAGTAACAATGCCTGCCACTGACGCCCGACAAGGTAGTAGGTTGGCCAGGGCACCAGCCGCCCGTTGAGATACTACCGCTAGAGAGTTATAGGATCCTTTGACTGGCCAGACAGTACTTCATTGGATCCTTCTCTCTGGTTACGGTTCTTTCCCTTTGCCTACACAGACACTGAATAGCCTGGCCTATTCTTTACAGATTTTCTCCTCTGTCCTCATACACCTGACAACACTGAGATTACCAAACAATTCTTCCTCACTCAAGGGGTTAACTACTGCAATGTAATTATTCAGTGGCTACTTTCCTCTTAGTAAGGGTAGAAGAGACTCTTTAGCTATGGTAAGCAGCTCTTCTAGGAGAAGGACACTCCGAAATCAAACCATTATTCTCTAGTCTGGGGGTAGTGCCATAGCCTCTGTACCATGGTCTTCTACTGTCTTGGGTTAGAGTTCTCTTGCTTGAGGGTACACTCAGGCACACTGTTCTATCTAGTTTCTCTTTCTCTTGTTTTGTTGAAGTTTTTATTGTTTATTTAGGAAATGTTCATTTTAAAGTTGTTACTAATTTTTCCTTGTTTCCTTTCCTCACTGAGCTATTTTCCCTATTGGGGCCCCTGGGCTTATAGCATCCTGCTTTTCCAACTAGGGTTGTAGCTTAGCATTTAATAATAATAATAAAGAGAGACGATGCTAAATCCTCTTGACGAAGTTACCACGAAAATGGTTGCAGAGCCTAATGCATCCACTCAAGGAATTCCTACAAATGGACTAGGTACAGTATACTGTACCGCTCAAGGAATAATAAGCATTTTGCCAATGAATCTCTGGGAGCCATCTGACGCACAAACCTATTAACAACTGCATCCCTTCTCTTGAGGATGCAGTTGCCCCCAGAGAAAGGCACATTGGTGAAACAAGAACTCTAATGCCTTTGCCCTTAAGAACTCAATGCCTTTGCCCTTTACTGCAAAAGTCCTTTCAGCTCAAGTCCAAAAGATTCTCTAGCTCTGCATAGTAAGGGCGACCAGTGATCCAGCCAAGAGCACGCTTACAAGGCTGACATGGAGGCTGTTTCAAAGTTTTAATATTTCGGCTGCCGAAAAACCCGCCAACTGCTGGAAGTTAAGGATGCAACATTGGGATCTAGAAGCAACAAAAAGAACCTGTCAATGGAAGTCTTCCTCCCATTGTACGGTGCTGGAGGGGCTTCACCAAGTTTATTTAATCTTCTGATAACCCCCAGAAAGGACTACTCGTCCAGTTCTGCTGTTGGAACTTCTAAAGGGGCTACCCTGTCAGGTTCTAAGGAATCTACTTCCACAGTGGTGGCCGAGTGGTGCTCGATCATAACTAGAGAAGGAGTATCATTGATTTTAGCCTAGCCCTCTTACCCCGTGGAAGAGCAGCAACATCCTCCAGCTTGATGATGGGACAATGATTCTTGCACTGTTTAGTTATGTCTATCAGTGGTTTCCCCAATTCAGGTGTAGGAATGGGGGTTAAGAGATAGTGACAAAACCTGACCATGACAAATCAACTATTCTGAAGAAGGGTCAAGATTAATTGGGACCAAACAGTACTCCCCCTGAAAACACTCATTATTGGAAGCAGTTGTAATATGTGGATCTAATAGACTCGCTTTAGACACCGATGGAATTGGGGGATTATGAGGTCTAATATACTTGGTCCTTCTCGAAGGACAACCCTGGGGAATGGAGGAAAAGGGTCATGATATCTTATTTCAAAATGTTGCGGAACCATGTTCGCCTTTGTAGGGATTGGGATGCTTCTGCTTCTCTTATGAGACTATCTAGGAGGTGGAGTCCTGGGCCTAAACTGCAACACCTCATCATCCTCCAATAACACAAGTGGAGAAGCACTAGCTACCTTATCTGCCCTTACAGTACGAGGGTGCTCTCTGTGGTAAAAATAAACCTGTTTATATTATCCTGTTGTTCATAAGGAGTGTGATGCATGTACCTTCTTAGTTAACACAAATGTTTATTTATGTTTATGACTGTCTGATAATGTTTGTTTTGTTGTTTGCAGTGTACAACTGCAGTGGAATTGTTAATTGAATAAAACCTTAGTTCTGGATACACCGGGTTTACTTCAATTTATTCAATTAATCAATCCAGTCGCCATGGAACGGCTTCTGCGCCCATCCCGGTTTGATGTGGACCCTGACTGCCCAGGCCGCCAAGGAGTGGACACACTGGCTGAGGACATTTACAAACTTCGTTGAAGCGGTGCAGCTGACTACCCCTACGCTTGACAAACTGGTTCTTCTCACTAACTATGTGGCTCCTAGTGTGTATGACTACATTTCTGAGTGTGAGACTTATGAGAACGCTGAAGAGGTTTTGACATCTTTGTACGTGAAACCGAACAATGAAATATTTGCCAGGCATCTACTTGCCACTCGCAGGCAAAACTCTGGTGAGTCCCTGGATCAGTTCCTGCAGGCACTGAAGCTACTTGCTAAGGACTGTCAATTCAAAAGTGTAACTGCGGAGGAAGCATGTGACAGTTATGTTCGGGATGCCTTCATTAATGGTTTGGTCTCTGGTGCAATACGCCTGCGTCTGTTGGAGAATTTGACACTGAGCTTAAATACTGCTTATGAACAGGCCCGCACTCTAGAAATGGCCCAGAAGCATTCAGCCTCCTACTCTTCAGCAGAACCTGTTAATGCTGCTGTGTCAGCAATGAATCGAGAGGAGGAATCGTTTAGTGCTGAAAATAACAGTGTGTCTGTTTCTGCTGCTACTTCTAGTGCTCGATGTTTTTTTTTGTGGGAACAACCGGCATCCCCGAACTCAGTGTCCTGCTAAGGACGCTGTGTGTTTGAAATGTAAGAAGCAAGGACATTATGCTAAGGTGTGCCGCTCTGTGAAACAGGCGAGTGGGTCTTCTAGCCCAAAATATTCTTCAGCAATGCTAGCTTCTATAGTGGGGGCCTCCCTTAAGTGTCTTGAAAAATCTATAACACCTCTCAAGCTTAATGGTAGCCCTGTCAGTGCCCTTATTGATACTGGGATTTCGGACAGCTGTATGCGTCATAATTTAGTGGACCTAAACAAACTAACTATGTCTCCAGAGCATGGAAAAGTCTCCATGGCTGATGAATCCCTGTCCTCAAACATCTTAGGTCTGTGCAGTGTGGACTTGGAGTTAAAAGGAGAGACTTATCACGGTGTTGAACTCAAGGTGTTACAAAGCTTATGTAGTGATGTGATTCTAGGCCATGACTTCCTGAGGAAACATTCTGGTCTGGAAATGGATTTTGGAGGAGAGAAACCTCCTTTGAAGATATGTTCACTAGGTGTTGTTAAGGTGTCCCCTCCTTTCCTTTTCAAGAACCTGACGCCAGATTGTAGACCAGTGGCTAATAAGTCAAGACTATACTCCTTGAGTGACAAGAAGTTCATTGAAGCGGAGATTGAGCGTATGATGTCGGAAGGAATAATAAGGCCCAGCAATTCTCCTTGGAGAGCTCAAGTGCTGGTAACATCAGGGGAGAATCAGAAAAGGAGGATGGTTGTAGATTACTCTCGTACTATAAACAAGTTCACTGAGCTTGATGCTTACCCCTTGCCAAATATCGACGAGATGGTGAACAACATTGCACGGTACAAGGTGTTCACTACCTTAGATCTGAAAAGTGCATATCATCAGGTTGTAATAAGAGAAGAAGAGAGACCGTACACTGCATTTGAAGCTGGGGGTAAACTTTACGAGTTCAATCGCATTCCATTTGGAGTGAAAAATGGAGTGGCTGCTTTTCAACGTGTGCTTGACGAAATCCTTAAGAAAGAAAAAGTAGGTGGTACATTTGCTTATGTAGACAATGTTGCTGTGTGTGGTGAGACAGAGGAGGAGCATGACCAGAATTTAAGAAGGTTTTTGAAGGTGGCCGAGGAATACAACCTGACTCTAAACCACAGCAAGTGTGACTTCAAAGTCAGAACCATTAAATTACTTGGGTATTCAGTAACGGATGGGGAAATCAAACCCGACCCAGAACGCTTGCAACCACTGTGGAATCTTTCACCCCCAAAGGATGCAGCTTCTCTTCGCATGACCATGGGATTGCTTGCACATTACTCTAGATGGATCCCAAACTTTTCAGAGAAAATCTGCCCTCTCACACAAGCCAATGGTTTTCCTTTATCTACTGAAGCACTGCAAGCTCTCGGGAACTTGAAGAAAGACATTGCTAGTGCTGTGGTAACAGCCATTGATCCCACTTCTCTTTTCACTGTGGAAACGGACGCCTCAGGTCATGCAATAGCAGCTACTCTGACACAGAATAATCGCCCAGTGGCTTTCTTCTCCCGCACTCTCACTCGCAGTGAACAGGGACATTCTGCTGTGGAAAAGGAAGCTTATGCCATAGTGGAGGCATTGAGGAAGTGGAGACACTACTTAATTGGACACCACTTCAAGCTCATCACGGACCAGCGTAGTGTAAAGTTTATGTTTGACTCTAAATCAAACAGTAAAATAAAGAATGACAAAATAGCAAGGTGGAGAGTTGAACTCTCATGTTTTCACTATGATATAGTATACCGTCCAGGAACAGAGAACATACCAGCTGATGCTCTCTCCCGCATCTGTGGTGCCACTACTTCTGATAAACTCCGAGAACTTCATGAAATCCTATGTCACCCAGGAATATCTCGTATGATGCATTTCGTCCGAGGGCGGAATCTACCTTACTCGGTAGAAGAAGTGAAGAAAATTACCACCTCTTGCCAAGTGTGTTTAGAGCTCAAACCTCGATTCTTCAAATACTCGGGACAACTGATCAAAGCAACCCAGCCATTCGAGAGGCTGAACTTAGATTTCAAAGGCCCAGTTACCTCTCAATCTAGAAACAAGTACTTCCTCACGGTTGTGGATGAATTTTCAAGGTTCCCTTTTGTTTTCCCTTGCGCTAATATAACCACTCGAACTGTCATCAGTTGTTTGGTGCAACTATTTGCTTTGTTTGGTATGCCAGCATACATCCACACTGACAGGGGTGCATCTTTCATGTCTGAAGAGCTGAAGGATTTCCTGATGAAGAAAGGTGTAGCTACCAGTCGCACTACACCTTATAACCCTAAAGGGAATGGTCAGGCTGAAAAATATAACGGAATTATATGGAAAACTCTAACATTGGCCCTTAAGACAAGAAACCTTGATGTGTCTCAGTGGGAAACTGTTCTCCCAGATGCTCTCCATTCTATACGCTCCTTGTTGTGCACTTCCACGAACAGTACTCCTCATGAGCGCCTTTTCCTGCATAGTAGAAGGTCCACCACTGGCCAACCGTTGCCTACTTGGCTTATCCAAGGAGGACGTGCTCTCCTGAGACGCCATGTAAGACAGTAAGAACGACCCCTTGGTGGATGAGGTTGAAATCGTAGAGACGAACCCTGAGTATGCTCATGTGAAGCTTTCAGATGGTAGGGCGTCTACGGTTTCATTAAGACATCTTGCTCCTATGGCTAGTGACAACCGAGAAAATACAGATGCTGGGGATCCTGCACCTCAGTCCGAGGTTCTTGAGGAATTGTCAGTTGCGAATGCTCCCCAGGAGATTGCACGCGGTTTCTCCCATGTGGATACTGCTCCTCAGAATGACACTCTTCACGAATCACGTACAGTGCCTCAACAGGTAGCCTCACCTCCTCCACTTCGAAGGTCAGAGAGAGTGAGGCAACCTCCAAAGTACCTTCAGGATTACTCCACGTGAACTTAACTCAGAAGAGAAGAATGTGGTAAAAATAAACCTGTTTATATTATCCTGTTGTTCATAAGGAGTGTGATGCATGTACCTTCTTAGTTAACACAAATGTTTATTTATGTTTATGACTGTCTGATAATGTTTGTTTTGTTGTTTGCAGTGTACAACTGCAGTGGAATTGTTAATTGAATAAAACCTTAGTTCTGGATACACCGGGTTTACTTCACTCTCCTAAACTGCAAATTGATGTACACACCTCTGACTTGTGGTACAGCAGACACGCCACTGGATTGCGGTTTAGCGGATGCTCCACTAATTTGCAGAATGACAGACATGTCTCGCTCTTCTCTGACTAGTATTGAGGCAACCGTATCGATAACTCTCTCTTTGTTGTTGATGATGGCTCGCCACACTACCATGCTGGCGCTTTGACAAACTACTTTTAATTACACTATTTGAGAAGATTTAATCGACATACTACAATCATCCAAAGGCAAACTCAGAGGTGTATACTGTAACCTGAGAACTCACTTTGAGATCCCAGGTCAAGAACAAAAAACTTGTTGTAAGAGTCCAGAGTGCTGAAGGGTGGCGAAATCGATGTCGCTTTTCAGCCGGCATGCTGCATCACTTGGAGCATGCTCAACGACTGGACACAAAGGAGTAGCAAGGGGATCAGCCTCTGATGTAGGATCTCTACCTCACAATGGAGAATCCACATCTAAAGGATCGACCTGGAGAATTACATGGGCACCATCCTTCGTTGGCTGGCCTGGTAGCAAGCCCGATGGCAAAGGTTCAGATGGAAATTTCCGGAGTCAAAAAAGGATATCAAGACTTCATATTCGATAACTCCCCACAAACCGCATAAGAGGATTCTGAGAAGCATCTATGTCCTCTGCACCTTGGACACAAAGGATGAGGCTCAACTTCCTTACAACTCCTATAAGTCCTACACGGACGTCCTTCCACACCTGGACAAGTCCTTATAACACATTTGCTTTACACTCATTCTGAAAAACGAGAGAAAAACAATTACTGCAAGAGCAATGAAACTTCAAAGGTCAACGATGGACATCAGCTCTAGAACAGCCAGAGTCAGAGTGGTTACCCACTTCTAGCCACAGCCTGTTGATACGACACACGGGTAAGTTGCCAGATCCTCAATGATTCTTAATCTTTCGTATCCACTTGCACACCACACCTTAATGATATTAAATGACAAAGGTTTATTTTCACGTAAGAACAAAGAGAATACAGGCCAACAAACCAAGGGACCTTTTTTTCTTCCCATGGAAATACGGGAGCGAGGTTCAAAATTGGGAGCAAGGGTGCATGCTGTTATTAAGCATAGCCATAGTAGTATGCTTATCAAAGACGGCCACACTGGTTGCCTCATATAAGAGAACCGTGTCTTTTCCTGGCGCTCTTTCAAATGAAGAAGGAGCTCTACATGTTTTTACATCCCCGCCGAGACATCGGACATGGAATTCCTTGTCGATACAGGTTTATGAACATAAATCTTCTTGGCCACCCTGAACAAAATATTGAATCTAGCTTTCCCATTTTCCATCTTCCAGAAGAGCCTTGTCTCCCTCTTCAAAAGTAATATAGTTCGATGATCATTCTACCATGTTGCAATCTGTACAGTAGTCATTTCCTTCATTGAGAAGCCTTCAAGTACTTAAATTTCTTGATTCTATCTTCTTTTTCAAAATTTAATAATTTTCTACCTTTTTATGTTCTCCATCATCCTGAATATTCTTTCCCTTTCCTATGATGCGAATCCGATAACTTTCCTCCAGTCTTCTTTCTCCTTCTTGCTGTAGGTCATTTTACGATAATTCACTAAATTGATATTTTTAAGCATTTCCTCAAGTTCCAAAGATTGATCTTGTGTTTGGCTGCAGCTTTAGAGAAAGACCTTCAGACCAATATCAGCTGTGGAAAATGTATAGTATTGAAAAAATTAATGAATGTAAGTCAATATGCTCCTTAAATGTTGAAAATTAAAAATTATGAGCAAAACAATGAAGAGAAAATAAAATTCAAAAAGCTTTTTTTTTTTTGCCTTTATTAGCCATAAGATAAAAACCACATTGGTAGACATTCACAACTGCACAAACTTGGTTCACAGACATGAGGCGTTAGTGTTTAATTGGTACTAGCATTAAACTATTATCTTGCCTACACCGTACTGATACATTTGATACCTGATCAGGATGATAAAATGGAGAGGGAATACCTATTAGCAAGAAATGGCAGCAGGTAACTTTTGTCATATGACAAAATTACATGACATGTAAATATCCATCAATTATTCATGTCTTTGGTCTCTATTGGGTAAGAGAAAAATCAGAACAGTAATGCTATAGGAACATACATATAACAAACTTTCAAAGGTGTTACAGTGAGGAAATATAGTTGGGGGACACCTGAAGTGATTATTAAAGCAATGACACTTATCAAGCTTTCAAAATATTAAAATCTACGAATGAGAAGCATAATATTATGTGAGCAAAAGTGGCCATATACGTTAGGGGAAGCAAACCTGTTTTACAACAGTAGACTTGGATTGTGTTATACCTAAGCAATATAACCAAAATTACAATGATGTACCTATTTACTTTTTTATTTTATCAAAAGACATGTAAGATATAAAAAATAAAGTAATAACAATAATAAATGATGATAAAGATGATGATAATAATAACAATGATAATTCCCCAGCTTCAAGAGAGATCCAGATTTCCTTAACAATCCTATCATCTGTTTTTATCATTTTGAATACTATCTGAGCCAAGAGGGTCACGTTGTAAGCTTGGAATGCCATGTGAGTTAAGCCTGGAATGCCTTGGAATGTCTACTAACTACAAGGGAATGGGAGCCTACGAGATCATTAGTAATCTTGCAACAAACATCATGCTGATAATTTGAAGGTTAAACTGCAGTAAAAGCAGGTAGGTTGGGAAGAAAGGAGGCACCTGGACTACAGCTTTCATAATAATTATAAGTGTTGCATTTACGAGGAGGATATTGTTTATCCTGGAAGCCTTTATCATTTGGCTTGAAGCAAAAGCATCAATAAGAGAATAACATGGCCAAGTTCGCCCACATTTACAAATATAATGGCAAAGTCACTCATCACATCACAGTAAAAATCGCTGGAAAAATATCACAAACCAACAGGTAAAAAAAAATGCAAGCGCAATACTTCAAGTTCAACCAAGAATATTTCAAAAAGGTTGACTCTCAGATTACTACAACCAATCTAAGCGTAAATGCTGAAGACAATACGCAAGGATTCTACCCATCTGTCCAATGTCATTTCCACAACTACTGCCTCGGTGCGCCTTTTGAACTGTTACATACATCTAAGGTATGTATTCCAAAAGGCATACAAAAGGAGTTAATAGCTGCAAAATAGGCATTACAAGATGAGTAGCATAAATGAATCACAAGCATAGATAACAGAGGAGCACACAGGGTTGTGACAAACATCTATAGAGCTTAATATATAACAAAATCAGTCTGGTAGCAAATAATTTTACTGGTAAGAAGTCTTAAAACACTAACCCGGAAATTTTTCTAACAAAATGAATAAAATATGTACACAGGTACATTACACCTTAACAATTTCATCAGCCTGAATAACACACAATTTTACCTGTGGGCAACGTGAACGTAAACAAATCCCTGCATGCTCCATTACAAAGGAAATATAGAACGTTCTTGGCTATAAAATGCAGTCCATACATACTGAAGCAATGAAGATGGGTAATACCCCCATTCAAGTATTTGCTCCTAAATGTATGTGTGTATGTATTCCATCATGTATATCTGCACGTACCGTAAGCAGCTAACACTTACTTTAACACTTCTGTTACTGCAACAGTGTATTCTGTTCATCATACTACTCCATTTTGTCACCAATAGATTTACTCCCAAAAATGTGGTTATAGGCATCTAATGGAGTTTAAATACCATTTTGTAGTTTGTAATAGGTCCCTTACAAGCCAGACAAATGATTGAATTAAGTAATTTTCATTTTATAGTAATGAACAGATACTTATGTAATTAAAATTATTATTGCTCAAACTGACATTACATAATTCAACAAATAAAAACTGAAGGTCTTAATTTTATTTTAAGAATAGATTAAGATTAAAAACACTGTATAGGGATTTGGTAAAAGCTATGTACCAATATCAAAAGCATTACTGAAGTCTGTGAATGATGGGGGAATATTACTAACGAAGTATTCATACACTGTTGTGATAGTAGCAATATTAAAGTAATTATGTACTATTAATATATGTATGAATTTTACAATGCAGCTCAACAAACATTCTCAAGTAGCTGTGATATAAATTATATATATATATATATATATATATATATATATATATATATATATATATATAATTACATACATACATACACACACACTCATACATACACAGGCACACCCATTCATAAATACACACCTATATATGTCTGAATGTAAATGTAAGAACAGTATATATGTCTATCTGTCTTAGCATTTATGTAACCACATAATAAAGAGTTTATGTAATCACATAAATTAAGAACATATCCATGCATATGCTGTACATACATATACACATTATATATATATATATATATATATATATATATATATATATATATATATATATATATATGTACTGTATATATGTGTATTAAAATACATACAAATATATAATTGTAGCAATAAACCCTCTCTTCATTAGAAATCCAACGTGAGTTGAGTATTGGATTACTTTGCATACAGTATATATATATATTGTTGTACTTCACCAACCATCCTTAGAAGCAATAAGGCTTTGCTGCTCTAGAATAAATACTTTATGTCTATAGTAATAGTTGATTACGATCTAAAGTGAAACTAAAATTTGCTCTGAGCAAGCCTTGAACCCACAATGTACGGCAAACATGAGCGCTGTTTTAATTGTATGACCTGCTACAGCCAAGAATCAGACATAGCAAAATTTTCTTTACAACCAAGGCATTGTAACTTTAATATTGAATTGGAACATAGCAATGTTTGTGAGAATGTGTAATGTGTACCCGATGTTATATATAACTACTGTATGCTGTGAGGTAAACTATCAAGCACGATAATCATGAAAAGTACATGTAGCAATTATATACAGTATATAAAAAAAATATGCCCTGCATTAAAACTAACAACCCTTGTCTCTCTTAGAAAAAAAAAAAAATCACTTCTATTGAGTCACTACAGTTCACTAGCAGACTGATGGTGAAATTCTTACATATTCACTTACACTGCAACACATCATACAATACTGTATACGGGTAGCACATATGCTTTGCCACATGAAGTTGAAAACCGCTCTGCCCTCTCACACCCCAGGGACATAGCAAACAAGAAGTAGGCATGTCATCAAAAGTTTAAAGATTCAAATCCAACCCAGAATTGCTACAAAGTTTAGTGCAGTTTACACAAAAAAAAAGTCTTTATTGCTACCATATTTATATATTTATGTTCATACAGTAAATATATATATATACCTCTACATATACTATAGCAAAAACTCCAATTTTAGTGTCCTGTAGGTTCAAAACTTGTGGGTTTTTAGCAATAATATATACTTGTATGCACACTTACACACACACATACATATGTATATATAAATTTTTTTGCAAATACATCATCAACCTACATGTACCATTGTGTATATACACTACATGCATACATACAAACATACACACACGTAAATATACGCGTAAATATACGCACACATATTTAATATGCATATTCAAAAAATCAAGTGAATTTAGGTGAAATACAAAATGCACATTTGTACTACAAGGCAGGTTAGTGCGGACAAGGCCCATATGTCACCACGCCCAATATGTAAATTTAAAGCACTGCCTCTGAAACTCATAACCCATTCATTGAAAATCTATAGGAATTCTTATGAAATGTTTCCTGAGAAGAACCACAAAAACTAAAGACTCGCATTTAAAAAAATATATATAAACGTGTAATCATCATCATATGTTGAAAATAATCTCCTTACAGGGCTTATATTCTTTTAATACCTACCAGAATTCCTTTGACATACGAGAAGAATTATACATTGACTGACATTTTGGAATTATTTTTTTTTAAACAGCATTACTAAAAGGGAATGATATAACTTTACTAATAATCCAACAATTCTCAAATATGTTGAAAAGAATTCTGGCCCTGTAAACAGGAGTTCTAGGGCAGGTAACATATGGCCCAGGGTCTGGTGTGAGTGGCGGCATTACTGCCGTTTAATACTAATGGAAAGAGCCCACCTACTTTTGACACAATACTCAACAGGTAATTATATTTCATCGGACCAAATATTTTACCAAATCATTATCCAAACCAAATATTTATGTACATCAAAAATTAACTATTAATCTGAGGTCAACATTAAAAAAATTAAAATTATAAATACAATACACTTATACCTACATATATACATATATATGGTGTATATACCATACTTATATATACATATAGTATATATATATAATATTTATCTACAAATGAAAGCAAATGCACTGGAACACTTAACAAGCCAAGTCTATAAAAACTTTCCAGGACTCTAAAAAAAATCACATACCGTATATGGAACAAGGATCAGATAAAAACAGCAGCAGATGCCACCACTTCACACTGACCACACCACAACTTTGAGGAATTGACCCAAAGATAGCACACAAGCACAGCAGAAGCCATGGACTTTTGTTACAGACACTATTGAGGAAAGTGAAAATATTGCTTTAGGCACAACCTATTAGCTCCAAACAGCCAAAATTCACAATAAATCCACTTATGGCTCATGACAGATTTGCACACTTACATATCATCCCTGCTGCCTGTCTGTAATGCAACTCCTGGCATCGGCTTTTCTACACCTATATTAGCAGCAACAAAGAATAGTAGTGTACTGGCTTTTGTTAGTTTTAGATAAATATATGAAGCCCATTTTAAAAGTCTTTTGACTATAGCCATTCCTGAACACTTACATTAAATATCAAGTCCCATTTCACTTTGTGAAGTTGCTGCTAACATTGTTCTAGGTGTTTTTTTTTTTCCAATAAGGTTGAATCTTCTATAACATGATGTGGCATATTTTCAGGTAAAACTTTAGCACTTTTGATACTAAATGAACTGCACAACAAAGTTCACTGCCACATGACGTTTTAGATTAAGACAACCTTGATTTGCATGGGATCACTAATCTTTTATAAACTTTGAAAACCCGGTCATTATTCTGGCATTATCAAGAACTATGTCCAACTTACTAATATTGTGCTTAGCATGTTTAAGGCTGAGGTAGTATATATAGTAGAATACCGTGAGCTTTGAACATCAAGCCATAATACTTTATACACACACTGGCATCCCCATGCATGCCTAATAGGAAAAATGGTGCTGACAGGGTGCTTCCTAGAAAACCCACGGGGAAAATTCTTAAATTACAACTGATGGAATGATGTCAAAAGAAGGATATGGCAATATTTAGAATTTCCTGCAAATTAGATATACACTGGATGCAATATTCAGGAAAAATGTTAAAATACAAGGCAAAGTATCAACTAATTTTACCTATTAGGCAAGATAGGGAGAACCATTAATGACAGGATGAAAGTAAAAATGTCCAGAAACCCTCCAGTGATGACAAAAAGACTATACTAATGGAGATATCTCACAAGGCTAAAATCTACAAATGTATTGCTTTCTATCACTTAAGAGATGGAGAGAAAAGTGTGAAGTATTTGGCCAAGTTCACCATAAAAAAATCAAAAACTCTACCTAGCTAAGGAGGGCTATGACAGGATAAATGAGCCATTGAATGCTGTGCCAAGAAATACATGTAAAAAGGTTAGCTTGACAGTAAAAGGGAGAACTACAAGTCGGCAGCTCAAGGCATCTACAGATCAAGCCAATATAGGAGATATGAAGGACATGTCCAAAATATCTTCCTCAGATATGGGCAGAAGCTAGAGCTCCCAATCTCTTAGAGAACTTCCACAGATGTGCAAAATCTCTTTACATTTTCCATCTCTCTCCCCCAGCAATACTTAAGGGTCACATTCTCTGAAGCAGCATAGCATACCATCACACAAAACACTGATAACTAATATATTGTACGTTCACTCATTAGTCCTACCGTGATACGTAACAATGTACGTGATCTTTATGTGTACACCTGCCAATGAAGAACACAAACATAGTACCTCAAAGAAGTGTGTTTACTTTTAGTGTGACCAGTAAAACCACCAAACTTCATTTACAGCACTGATATTTGTTCCTTCATGTAATGGAACAGGGGACAGTCAGAATGATCATGCACAGAGTTTCAAGTACCTCAAAACCTGACACTTCCATTAACCGAGGGAACATCATGCAGTGGGAAGCAAGCTCTACACCTGGCCCAAAAATGACTGATTCTAAACACAGCGAGGAAGGGCACCACCAATGAGACTTGCAGCATCCTCTCACATGAAAGAGAAATTCTGTAGGCTTATTGAAGAGCCGTTACCAATTGCGAAATTGAGTGGAAACAAAAAATAAATTGAACGAGGTTGGCCATTTATCCCAATAACCTGCTGACACATGACCTCTCATGATAATCACACTAGAAACATGATGCTTCTTAAAATTACTGCTCTGGAACTAACCATTACAAATGCCCATCCTTCCAATCTCTAAAGTAGCATGTTAAGATACAAGCACCATTCATATTCCCACATGTGAGAGTTGCTGCTAATTACACTAAATAATGAGGCACATGGTTGTACAAAACACACTTAGTGAACTTACACATATGCTGGAGATGGACGTTCTAACTTCTCAGTCCTTAAATGTATGAAAAATAACTAAGCCACCGCTTAAAACATTGCATTACGTTTCAATACAAGAGGAACCAAGAAATCTTTATGGCTACTCTCATTAAATTCTGAATAAAAGTCTTTTACGGAGTAAAACATTTACAAGACAAAAAATCAAACTGGGCAGCAGATACTAGTTAAGGTTATTCATTGGTATCAACAGCTCAGAAGTCCTGCTCGATAAACATAATACCCAGTAACCAATAACCGAGTCTCATCTAGCCAGCACTGTTCACTGTGTGAGGTGGAAGCATTTGTGGTGAATACAAGGAAGGCAGTGGAACGTGGAAACGGAGTGTGGAATCGTGATAGAAAATGGATGCTTAAACATGAATTATCACAAATATGACTGCCTTAATATTTTACCTCTTATACAAAACATGTATTTTTTTTTCAGATGTGAAACATCTTGGATATGTAACTACATAACCTCCCTAAACTAGAGTTAAAGTGAAAACAAATATAGTATAAGCGATGCAAAAGGTCAAGATTTCAGGTATTGAGGCTGTGAGTTCTTTTTCTTGGCTAATGAGAGAAATATTAACATCAAGAGGAAAATGATTCAAGAGAATACAGAGGGGTAACAGCAAATATTCAAGAAATGCTTATATTATAGTTGATAAAAAATGGATTACATTAGCTAAATTTGTCTACGAAGCAAAAAGGAGTACATTTAGTCATGAAATAGGGGGGAAAAAGTCTGTTGAGCTTTGAGTCCTAGAACAGATTACAATAACAAAAAACAAATCAGTCCAAACCCACAACATGGAACCTCACTCATCATCCTTCTTGCATTTTCCTGACTGACTTTTTTTGATTTGGCAGATTCTTTCACATGTCAAGTCCCATGCTGCACCAAAAGGTATAATCATAAGTCAGTATTCTCTTGTGAAGACCACTTTACAAAAATAAATATATGAATGAATAAATAAGTAAATGAATAACTGAAAGGAAAAAATTTCTATCACACCATACATGTTTGGAATTTGTGATCTGAAATAAATGAAAGCATGTGTTTCAACAATAACCTGTATACATATTCCAAGCATTAGGGAAGTTGCATATGCTAATAATTTTCCTTTTTTTATTTTTCTTCTAAACAAATATAGCATGCTTAGGGAGGTACTAAAATCTGTGGACATGTTTTGGGAGTTTCAGGCCTAATGGTCATTACTATGCTACTGGACGTACTGGTATAACATTATATTGTAAAATTAATCATCCATCACCACTATTCAGCAAAAACACTACAGCATTAAGAATGACTTACACCTTATCTAGTTAACGTCTGAAAAATTATCCTTTTTTTTTTATTTTGAGACAGGCTTCTATGATTTAAATACTTCAAACAGGAATACTGAAGATCTTATGCTGAATAAAACATGCACTGAGTGATGGTGTTCCACATATGCCAAAATGGATAACAAACAACAATGGAATTTCTTGCAATTATTTTTTTTTTGTTTTCATGGAAATGCTTAAGCTTTTGACCACTATCACACATGATCCTACTTTCTCTGCCAGTAGTATAAGAAATAAGCCTCACAATGAGGAGTTTATTAATATAATGCATAGCACAACAATATAGGTCTTTCTAAGAAAATGTTTTCCATTATGTCCTCATGCACAACACAAATGAGAAGATAAACTCCCTGGCAATATCTAAGACACCATGGGTTAAAGGACTAATTGTTGCAGACACAGCCTCATCACATGAAGGCAAACACAGAAAATGGACAGCTAACAACATAAACTCCACTGGGAGCTCTAAACAAACAAAGCCTTGGACAGAACAACAAGGGAAGGTTAACTGCTGTCCTGTGAACAATCAGATAAACACACTGCACATATGCACATTAGGCTTTAGGAAAGTTCACTCGGTAAAGGCTCTCAAGAAATTTGAAATTGGTAGTTTCATTTGTTTTTGAAAAAGAAGCCAAATCTACGCTTCCTCTGCTATCATAAATAATATGTTTTAGCACAATTCCTGTCACCAAAAGCCCCGTGAGAAATACAGAGAAAACTTTCATGTCTGCCTTTTCATGTGCACATAGCCATCAGACACCTGCAATAATGTTGGTTATAAACTCCTGCCGATTCCTATTCAACACTTGCAGTCACATCAACTAATGTGTGCATAGATTCTTTTTTGATCGACATTACCAGTCATTTTCGTGTAGTGTATCACGATACCAAAATAAAGCAATCCCTATTCATTCTCAAAAACAAGGCTAATGATGCTAAATTTTCAGATAAATCCTCTTGGGCTAAGGAATAATAAGGGTAGAAAAAAAGAAGGAAAGTACTTTCTGTCTAGTACTTCCTATTATGTGTACTAAAATGCTGTGAGCTTATCATCCACATATCTAGAGTGGAGCTGTATTGGCTGCTGAGACTCACAACTTGGTTGAAATCATCTTTTAAAACTTCTTAAGTATTCAGACTTTTCTTCTAAACACACTTTTTTAACCTGGTTCATTCTGAAGTGGAGTTCTCTTTAAGATATTCGCTGGCATCTCCACGACATATAGGGCAAGTCCGGTTTGACTGAAAGACATAATGACAGGGTAAATTACTAATACCACAATTACCTGATAAAAGAATTCCAAAGGTTCAACTTTTCATTATCTCAAATTTTATATGAAAGTACATCAAAATAACACAACACTACATAATATAAAGATTATTACAATATATATTGATCACTGAGTAACATTAATGAAACATGATTTATTTAATTTTGTGCATAAAAGTGAAAGTTTCCTTAATTAGCTTGAACTACATTATATAGCTCTAGTAAATGTTTGAAGACCTTTACTATTGACAATTAATAACTAATATTATTAGATATTATTAAGTGTAACTAATGCATGAACAATAGACTGTATTTGTCAGAACACTAACAAGACCTACAATTGAACTTTTCTAAACTGAATTTTTAAAGGCCTCAAGGAGCAGACATTTTAAATGTCAAAAACTGGCTGTAATTGGGTAATAAAATTTTTATATACATTAAGTGTATTATTATTACAATATTCATTCTAATTTATGTTGTTATTAATAACATAAAAAGAAAACAGTTAGCTAAATAGCAGTGGTTTTATTTGCTACTATTAAAAATTATTTGGAACGCCAAGAAAAATAATCTACATTTTTTTAAAAATGAATGCCAATCATCTGTGAGCATGGATGGCAAGCACTCGAGATGAGACAACCGGGATGCTGAGAGGTAAGACGCCGCCAGTACAGCAAGAGCAGCAATTTCTCCTCATTCTTAATTACATGACATGCAACAGATTAATAAAATTAGTAAAACAAATCATTGCAAGCGGACCAGGCTGCCACAAACTTGAATTACGAAAAGGAAAAGACTACAGGCAAGTATATACATAAATACATATGTATATAAGGTTTACAAAATTAAACTTTTTTTTTCTTATATCATAAAAAGCACACCATCCTTCTGAGATCAACAAAACTGCTTTTGGACTCACACATTCATGGTCAGCACATCTAATAAGAGTGATTAATTATTGGCTCAACGCCAGCAAATACAGTAGAAATTGACTAAAAGCAGTACCTGTGAGGGTTAGCAACAAGAAATAGCATGACTATCAAGACTAGACATTTTTCATGTAAAATCTATTTTGAGCATTCTTCTACAGTCCCACGTGTAACAGTACAGCACTCTTTTCATGAACTTATTTCTTTAAATCTAAAGCGGGGGGGGTGCAATTTTCCATTAATTTTGGCAGCCTAGACGGCTAACATTAACTAATCGTTATTGTACTGCTTATGACAAATGTGCTGAATATATTTCCTCACAAAACTGTTCTTACTCGACATATATTCAAAAACCAAGTTTGAGAAACTTACAAATTCACTCCTAAACAGTATAAACCAAAATTTCCTTTAATGGCCAAACACTGTAGACAATGTTGGAGAAAATGCTCCTCTTAAAGGAACCTGGCGTGCTGTGGTGGCAAGGCTTAAAATTTATGCTTGAGGAGTATTTTACAGCCAGTTGGTGACAGTCTTGCCTCATTTTGGCTGGAAGTCATATATTTCCAGAGCTTTGCACATTTGGATATTTTATAACACTAAATGCAGAAGTCTCCAGTTGACCAGTGAAACAAATAAAATGTTGACAGCACAGTTAAAGGGAAGAACAAACAAAAAAGTATTTGTATCTACTGTATATGAAACCTGAACAAATATATTGGATTGATAACTCAACAATGTAATAAACACAGTAACAAAAACTTGCATGAAAATGGTAATCAAAACTGGTGACACAACACAATAACAAGAAAATAGTATTTTTATGATGCAAAGTCTGGAAACACTTGACAACCAAACCAGTGTGCAGTGTGACCAAGAGGGACATACCTGCAGGCACCAAAAAGGCCATCATCATGATACTGCAAGCATGCAAGCAGCCAGCAGTGGTATACGGCACAAGGCACGCCACCCTCCTGCTCATGCAAGACACTGCACTTGTTAGCTCGGGGCACAGTCAAGGGTACCAACCGCTCGGCACCGAACACAGTCACGGGTACCAACTGCGCGGCACCAACCACAGTGAGGGGAGTCAACTGCATGGTACTGACCACAGTCTAGGTTACCAACAGCATGGCAACAGCCAGTCAGATGTCATATCCATGAGATACTAATGGAGTGTGAGACCCTTAGTTGCAGTGTTATTATATGCAAGAAGAAGAAGAATAACTGCTGTTTCTTGACAACCTATGGTGATGATACTGATGAAACCATGCCAGTGATATCTTGCCTACAAAACAATGACCAAAGCATTAGCCTCGAGAAATCAACATCCCCAAAGACAATAAATAAAAACAATGAAGAAAATTCTCTCAATGGCAAGATCTTCACTGCATGAAGAGTGGCCATTTCAGCAGTATTCCCGTTGTCTGCATATAAACAAGCAAATAAGTAGGGTTTCAACTTCACAATATTTCACAGTATGGTTGCTGAACTGTGCAGTACCAACAAGCTGCGAGCCTAGTGCAGAAGCCACGTATTACACAATATTGCCATGAACACTGCTGGATAGGAGCTTTAAAGCACACAAGATATAAATACCAAAGTACAATTTTACTCTCCTTCCCATAAACCAAGACATTTTGATCTCATCCTGCTCTGAGGAATTATAGCATGAAATGATATTGTATATTATGCAACATAAAAAACTTCAACTATTTAAAGTAAATTTATTTTCAGTCCTACTTTGCAACACTGACTTTATCTCCATGTCCATTTTTCAACTCTTATCCAGCATAGTTCATAATCTAAAGGCTATATATATTGATACAATGCCCAGCAAAAATACAGAATACAGCATTTCCTAACTCCATTCTGGTAAAAAGAGCACAAGTATTAAAATCAGGGTGATAATGCAGTTTGGTAGATGTGAGGTTTGCTATGCCTGAGCATTGTCAACTAAGTTTGTCTGAGGAATCTTCTAATATACAAGGCTTTTGCACCAGGCTTAGGGAAAAGCTCAGAGCTCTTTGTGATCTTACAGTAGAATTTCCTGTGCTCTAAGTTTAGGAGAGGGAGAGAAAGAGAGAGAGACAGAGACAGAAAATAGAGAAAGATAAAGAGCTACACATATTGGCATGTTACCTGTTCATCACAAAAAGCTCTGGATGTGTTAAAATCCAAAAATACAAACAGGAGGAGAGAAAGGGGTGTAAAGAAGGCAAGAAACTGGCTACGGACGACTCTAAGCTCAACGGTTACTTTAAGGCTCGCAATCACTAGAAATTGATCCTGACTGAGATAATTAGGAAGCAGCTTAATAATAGCAGTTCAAAAATTATATCAAGATAATATTCTCTGTACTTTTTAACACCAATAAAATACAAAATGACCTCTACATTGAGAATTGTAGTATCAACCACTGGTATTCAGAGGGACTTTGGTTTATATATGAAGTCTATAATAATCCCAAAAAAAGAAAATCTTTATTATCCGGCTTAGGAAACCATATACTGTATAACCACTATTTCCTATCTCCTACACAGTTTCTAAAAGAGGTTTTAAGCATTTTATTCCATCACCATTTTATTTTAATCCAGTTACTTGAATAATTAATTGTGTGAGAGATGGAAAATGTTTATGACATCCACAAACACGCAAACCTATGAATATTGAGCTAGCAGATACCAGAGGTTGAATAAATATAATACTCAAAAATCTATAAAAACTTCTAGCAAGCCTCAAAGTGACAGTTGAGTGTGCTGTAGTGACAGTTTTTGGTCTATACAATGAAAATAAATAAATAAATGAAAAATAGGGCATCCGGACTGCAATTCACAAAAAAAAATGCGAATTCTAAGAAGAGGCTGCCACTAAGATTATATTATGTAGGGTTTAGAGAAGGAAATTCAATGACAATTATTTTGCAAACTGGAGATTACTATATGGTAGGTATCACAAGCAAAGGCTCAAAGTGCAAAGATAAATAACACAAAAACCTAGGGCCAGCTGATCTTCCTGAATTCTTCAGTCATAGTACATGCTGTGATGGACTATCAAACATTGAATTCATATTTCAATAGGGTTCATACAATTTAAGGTTTTAACAAATTTGAACCCTATTGAAAGATAACAGAATAGCAGATTAATGCCCATCACACCATATAATACTATGAACCTATCAGATGTATATACACTACATAAAGATGATTTATATATAGCCAGTGTTAACTACGTCTCGCTCCTAGGAGACAAGGCCCAGGCCACAGTCACATATGAGGCGATAAACACAACCTGTTCACAAGTGCCCGCTAAATCCCATCAAGAGTTGAAATCTGTGACGCCATCAGCCAAGCTCGTCCACAATAATTACAAAAGAAAAGGACCTTAGGGAGAATTACGGATAATGACTCTGCTGAGAGGCTCATGTCAGCTGAGGCACCTCAAGATCATGATACCAATGGGCCATTTCTTTGCTTTTGAAACCAGTCAATTCAAATCAGAATAGGTTGTTAAAAAGAAACTATAATTTAAACATAATGTGATGATAATAACGAGCAACAGTGACCTTAATAGCAGGAAGACTAGCATGCCTCAGTTGATATGCTCTACCTCCATCTATAGCCATAATCATACAAAATGTTTAATGGAATAAAATAAAATAATCAGGACTCATTCATATAAAGGTAAATAATGACTCATCCACTAAATTTAACCAGCTGAGCTAAAGGGATGAGGCTATTATGGATACATAGCTAAGGTTGTAAGAAGATAATTTCTTAAAAGATTTGTCTTTAGAATAAAAAAAAAAGAGAGAGAAAGATAAGAGGTAAAGAGAGAGAGAGAAAGAATTTCAAGTGAAAATATAGTAGTATTCAGGTGATAAGCTTGAGGGAGGAGAGGGCACAATATGATATCTGCAACTGACATGAAGGAGCCCGCTCGACTTAGAGGACAAAATGGCAACGGTACTGGTATGTCACAGCAGCCTTCATGCACACTTTCGCCTCTAATAAGAAATAAGAGAAGCAATACTGTTAGTGGGTGAGGGCTAGTATACGATACAACGTGGTCAATACACTGGGAAAATTGCACTGTGAAAAAAACCCATGCTTTGCTACCTGATTGTCCCAGAATCATAAATATCTATTATCTGATGTCTAAGCGAGCACACACAATCATCTTGAGAATAATCACCTTACAGTAATAAAGAAATATGTTAAAATACATGAAAATATTGTACACTGCTCTACACATGATCTATCAAAGCCTGCTGACTGGACATAATATGGTAGTAGGAAGACATATAGAGTGGTCATAAGGTGAGAGAAAGAATAATAAAACAGTCAAAAATTAAATATCTACTCTGTAAGACATTAATAGCAAATCCCATTTTCAGTAATTGTACCCAATGTAAGCTTTAAAAATCATGCAACTGATTTTTGTGGTGCCCATAAAAATAAAACAGGGATCTTGGTGTTCAGATGACACAAGCGCTACATGGGAGACAAAAAGGATCTGGAACGCTGTTACTCTATAATGAGGATAATTTCACCAACCCAAATCACTAGCCAAATACAGACCCCAAGACAACCAAGACCCCTAATAGTGCATCACCAAAATAAAGCTGCAGAAGAGCAACTTACCTTTAACCACTTATCAACGCATTTGGTATGAAACTCGTGCAAACATGGTAAGACACGTAGCATCTGACGAAGCTCAAAATCACACATGCAAATAACACAAGTTGTCTGTTTTGTATCAGATTTCTCCCCAGTATACCTGCAAATTAAAACTGATAATTGACATATATCCAAATGTATTATTACTCAAGTACAGGTAAGTTCTACCCTTTGGAGAAGGAAGTGCCATGACAAGAGAAACAAACTCAAAAGTTTTTAAGTCACTGGGCAACACAGGAGGTTGTCCTTACATCTGAGGGTCATCTATGAATACCTTAAAATTTGAATTAAAACATGTATTTCAGAATCTACTAGTCTTCATGGTTTAAATTGATATATTTAGACTTTAAGAGATTTTAGTAGATAGATATGAGGTCATCAAGATGAATTAGTATTATAATACAATATCATAAGGGTTAGAGTAACTAGATGCATTTAAAGTAACAACCTACAGAAATGAGACTTAACTTATAAGTATAGAGCAATAAATTTATATGACGCTTTCCTTACTAATTTAGATAATTACAAGATTATCTATCATTAAAGCTCAGGAAATAGATCAATAAATATACAAATATTGAATAGAATACAAACCATTATTTGATTAAACCTAAATACTTCTGTTTCCAGCCACAGGAAGACCATTTGAACCGGAGGAACTTAACTTGTACCAGAAGGAGAGAGTTAAGGAAACAAAAAGTAGCTTAATGGGGAGGAGAGGAGTTTTCAACTTGTCAGGTCATCTGGACTACCCTCAACATTGGAATGTAGTGAATCCACAAAATAATAGTTCATGTATTATAAAGTAATAAGGGTCTGGTCAGCCGAGTTACACCATGTGGATCACAATAATATTCATCAAGGCTTATTGAATTGACAAGTTATCTGAATAATCTCAATGTTTATTAAGGCATGTTCAGATTGACATTATATCAGGATACTGACTAGGTTTATTAAAATAAAGACTGATCCAATACATATAAACATGTAAAAATCATAAAATACTAAAAATCCCTAAGTTCAACAGCAAACTGAAAGGACTAGTTAATTTAGTGTAACTAACTAAGTTACTTCTTGCAAATGCTTTCCTGTTGAACAAGGTGACATAAGTCTTTTCATACTTTATAAATGACAGATTTATTTTAAAGCTGTTACTGATCTTCATATATTTCATATTTTTTCCTATTTTTCATATTGTATACTATATAATATAGCTTATTTGTTATTTCTCTATTTCCCTCCCAGAAGTGAGCTGCATCCTTTGGAGCCCTTAGCCTTGTAGCATCCTGCTTTTCCAACTAGTGTTGTAGCTTGGCTAGTAATAATAATTATATGAATGCTGTCAACTTAATCTAATAATTAGGGTCTCACATTTATGTTACAGTGCTTTGAATGACAAAGGTAGAATATTTATGCTTATGCGGAGGTAGCAGCAGTAAGGGATTCAGTATTATGAAGCTTCATCTGTGGTGGATAATGTGGGAGGGTGCGCTGTGGCACCCTTGCAGTACCAGCTGAACTCGGTTGAGTCCCTTGTTATGCTGGGAGGAACGTAGAGAGTAGAGGTCCCCTTTTTTTTGTTTTGTTTCATTTATTGAAATCATTATTCAGAAGTTTTTTCCTTTAATCACAGGATAATTTATTCTTTTCAACCTCGATTATTTTTAACTACTTTAAATAAAATGTTGGTTAAATTCGAGGCAATTTTTTTCATTACCAACTCTGAGGGGTTTCATCTTTCAAGTGTTTCATATTTTAGACAATAATAATTCCATAAAAATTCTGAAATACAAATCATATCTTCAACAGAAATTATACATGTTCTCTTATTCTAACTACTAATCAAGTGATGAGAGAATGTTACCTGTAGTTTTAAAGATTTATGACTGCTGTATTAAATAATTCATTCTTATATTTTTTTTCCTCATCTTCTGCTATGTTCAACTTCTAGAGAGAACATATCAAAATAGTGATGAATGGTCTAGTAGGCAATGTAATACGTATACTATATACTGTACATATAGTCATGTGGTAATTGTTGTGGCAAGTTTGACTCTCTCCTCTTTGCTTGTCCTACCAGCAGTGTCTGTTGCCTGCCTAGATAAAATGCTTCCTTCCAAAGTGATTTGTAAGGATTTTTTTTTAAAGAGGAAAGACAGGATTTGTTACATTATGCATTCTCCCACCTGCAACCTGGCCATAGACAGGTGTGCTCTACCGAGCAATGACCGAGCTACAACAGGTGTTATGCTGATGGACATTTGTATGACCTAAGGTCACGACTATCCCACGAACACACCCTCACAAATTCCAAGACCCAGGAACAAGACAGTGGAAGAAGAATTAAGGATGACTCAACCACAGATCTTTAGGATCAGAAACCTGCAGATGCTCAAGCCATGACCGCAGCAACGAGTAGAAATACTTCAATTACAGAATGGGATGGTACAAATGCAGTAGTTACAACCATAGTTTTGGTGCCAGATTAGATAACAGTTTGTCGAAAGCTAGAGCCTTATATACTGTACCAAACAGGATGACGGTGAAAAAAAAACCAGTTGAAAAATCAATTTTTTGCTTCACATTAGATATACCGTAGATTCACAAGAGCAAGAGGACGTACTAGAGGCCAGACATATGCTGGAACCATACAGGTGTACAATGGGAGCTTCATTTATAGACTAAGTATCTACTACACATAATTAATTATATAGTCAAAATTGAGATTATTGTTATTAAGCTACCGCCCTAGTTGCAAAAGCAGTATACTACAAGCCCAGGGATTCCAACAAGGAAAAATAGCCCAGTTAGGAAAGGAAATAAACTATGAAGAGAGTCTTATGTCAGCCTGTTCAACATAAAAACATATGCTACAAGTTTGAACTTCTGAAGTTAGTGCCAGAATTAGATTGCGATTATGTATAGGGCATCCTTTAACCAGTGTGGTTCTACAAGATTATGCACTCACCAACAGCTGGCACAGATTATTCAACTAGTTGCTTGCAGATAAACAATCCACATGGAGTCTGGAAAAGGGTGTTATCCTCAAAATAGGACAAGAAAATGGTTCCCGTATGAATCCTCATAAAGACTTGAAGTCCAGAGAATGGAATATAGGCAGATCTCAAAGCTTGAGATGGTTTGGACATGTGATGCAGTTCCATAAGAACAGCTTGTAAAAAGTGAAGTAGATAAAGAAGCAGCAGGACAAAGCCTGTAAGAAACCCAAAGGAATGTAGTAATGGAAAATTGGAATGGATGAAGACCTATACTTAATAGGAGTTGAGAGCACACGACAGAGGAGAATGGAGAGAACACACTGAAACATTGATTATGATAAGGTGTAATGGTGCCAGACATTTGTGTACCTTATTGGGATATCACACTCAGTTGGCCTAGTATCTACTCATCCCATCATGTAGTGGCCATGAGACATACAGCAGGTTCCCAAGTTACAAACATCCAGAGATACAAACACACTCAGACTGAAGTCATAAATCTACGATGTTTGTATCCTAACAGTATACTGTATCCTCTCTCCCTTCATCCTTTCTTGTCATCACAAGCAAATAAACTTTTCTGAACAGTCAAGTTATTTCTTTTTACTTGTATTTCTAATATTTTTACTTTCTCTTTCTCATACAGAGACAGTGAGAGACCCATCAAATGCAAAGTACATAGATTTATATGCAGTAAATTATGAACATGGTACAGTAACAATATTGTGTAAAAGCAAGGTATACAAATAAGAAACCAAGTTGAGATGTTTCATTGGCAACATATGGCAATCATCATTGTGATATCCTGATAGATAGGATGATCAAAATAATGATTTATTACTAGTTTAACATAAACATTCATCGAATAAACCAAGTAGTATTTTTAAGAAATGAATTACACTAACATACAGTACATTTATTTGCATTTACACTACCCTTCAAGTTATAAAATGTAAACACTAGCGCATTGTATATGGCCGCTTCATTGTGTACGTTACTATCATGTAATGAGATAATAAAACAACCTGTTATATAATCTAAAACACCAAGAAAAAAAACATTTGTTATAACTTGGTATCTATTGTATATGAAACTGAACTATTTGTCGACTTGCAGCTTGAAATTGTAAGTATGCGAATAGATTAACCCTACCCTAGGCCAAATTTAACAATTAATGACATACAAATAGCTTCTCGGAAGCTACTGTGTTGGCAAGTTGGGAGCTTCTGTGTAACGTCTTACTTCAATTGAAGTATTTGCCAATTTATTGCTTTCACACCCTTAGTAGTCCTCTCATTTATTATATTCCTTAAGTAATGTTCTAGTTTTTTTCTGCTGTAAATATCAGTGAGGATGATCCTTTGATTCAATTATTCATAGATTAACGTCAGGATTGGCAGTTACAACCTTCTCAGTTTTTATTTGATATTCAAGATTTAACCTCAATCCCAGGTAACCTCAGACAATTCACTTGTCCAAATCAACCAAACCTATGGTGTTAGCAGGACAATTCATTATCCTTGCATTACTTTTCTGGATAACTTAAGTTAATGCGTCACTTAAAACAATTGTATGTATTTTAACCCCACCATGTACTTAAATGCTCACAGAATAAGATTATAGACATTTAAGAATGACAGGGACTCGAGGGTTCAACGTCTGCACAGAGCTTCAGTTGACTACCATCTTTCTTTAGGATTGGATTTGATATAAGTATCGAAGGCAAAAGGCCAGAAAGTGGGACCAGGTAGTCACCCACAAAATTGACCACTACATACCTGTAACATATAAAGTGAGTTTGTATTGAAAAACTAAATTGTTTATAAAAAACTATAAAATATTCTCTTTAAGCATAAAACAATTTATTTCCACCTTTCTGTACTTCCTAATGTGATGTGTCTGACAAAGAGTGAATAATCATGCCTGAGAGACATTGAGGAGACATTAATGACCTTGATGCATTGTAGTATGCATAAGTCTCCCAGAATGAGACTCAAAATTTGTCTGACTCAAGATTTGTTTGAGCCTCCTCGCTTGGCTAACACGGCACTGCACCAGGCAATATGGCAAATGTAAATAATGGGAACAGTACAGTAAATAGTTTGTCATTTGTATGGGCACTAATAATTCACTTACCTATAGGACGGGAGCTGGTCAATCATGGTCTTCAAAAGGCCTCTGGGCTTGGCTTCACCAAGCCGCTCTGCCAGATGTAATAAAGCTTCATAATTTTCTGTGTCTGGAGCTTCTGCAGGTACTGGGTCAACCACACTGTATTGGTGTAATGATGGATGAGACAACATAGCCCTAACAAAAAAGTAAAAAAGAAAATAAAGGTTTAAACAGTATTTCCAGCACTTGTTATAATGCCGCCATTAACTCACAAAAACCCATTTACTGTAGATATAAAAGAAACGACCAAACCAACTTACAAGAAATGTAAAAGAATGCCAGGGTAAGTTGCAGCTGCTGCAGCAGCACTAGGAAGAGGTGGTGGGGGAGGAGGAGGGGCAGCAGGAGGCAGAGAATTTCCTCGCCAGCTGGAACTACTGCGTCTGCTGCCACCCAAAGCACTTCCGTTACTTCCACGGGGTCCTCTCACTCTACCAAGACCATGGCCTTGCCCAGGGCCTCGATACAGACCCGTCCAAGCATGTCAACACTGGCCCCCCGAGCACCGCCGCCACTTCCACTGCTAGCCTGATAGTAGATAAACAAGGATTTAATATACAGTATACTGAATGTATAATAAATCCAACTATCAAAGGCTCGTTCACGATTCACAATGGTATTTGTAAAATTAAAGAGGCAGATGGGTCAATATTACCATACTTACATGTAAATGATGAAGTTGATGTAGATGAGTGTGGGCAGGAAAGATGCAACGAGAGGCGGGGTGGGCTGTTGATGTGCATGATGATGGTGTTGCGGGGGTAACTGAGGAGGAACACCTACTCCTAAGCTTTGAGGCGCTGCCGAAAGTTGACCAGGAACGGCAGTGAGGTGAGTCGGGACGGCTTGTGGGGGAGCCACTCCCATTGGTGCCTGCCCATAGATAGAGGTGTGGGTATGAGGTGGCTGTGGGGTGGTGGTCATCAAATGAGGTGGGCCTGCAGGAGTCAGAAGTGGCGTAGCAGTATGGTGACTTGGTGCAACCATAGGGCCATAATGATGTTGGGGACCAAGGCAGCCTCCATTCATCTGAAATGAAAGAAATATAAAGGTTGTCCATATTAAAATGCATGGCTTTACCAAATGTGGCTTAAAGAAATTAATTACAGCCAATTTTATTTATACACAAAATCCTAAGCTTCAATAATTGCTCTAAAATCTTCAAAAAAAATTTATTATCCAGGGTTTTTAAAAGTTACTGGATGGCATCCATTACGTTGAAGTAATTCATAGTTTTATCAAGAAAAAAAAAGAAAATAATAATAATAATAATGGTAATAAGGCAAATCATCCAATGAATCCACTATTCATTTGCAAAAGCAATACAGTAATCATTTGAGTTATAGCCTTGGTTCTAATACACGTACAGTGCAGACCGTGATCTTGTTTCCCACTTCTGCTGCATGTTTCCAGATTATGTACATTACATGTCCTTAATATATATTTTTTTACCTATTTTCACTTAAGGGTTCTTTTTACACTGGTGCTAACAACACAAACCTAGCTTTAAAGTTCATAATTCCTCATAATGCAGATATATTTATTTCATATTCTAAAGCAATTTCATGTTTGCATATGACACAAAAGTCTGTATACTAATTCAATTACTACTAAAGCCTGGGGACTAAGAGGAAAAGGCTTGCTAGACCGGTTACCTTGATAGTACACAAAGAGCAAATAAAAAAACATTAATAACAATCATGCTTTGCTTTCTAAAACAGAACTTCAAATGAACTAAAGTAATACATACTCCAAAATAGAATCTAATAACCAATTTCTTTTATATTTACATCATAAGCAAAGTACCAAGTAAAAGTTACTGGGACAAGAACGAGATAAAAGACTAGTTGACAGAATCATTTGACAAAGACATAGGTGTGAAAACTTTAAGGCTACAATCCTATGATATACAGTACTTTCAACTCTCGTTACGTTAGGTTATAACCCCCATGATAGTAAGAGATGTTCCACTGTGAGGTGAAGACAAGACTGTTTTTTCTTCAAGAACTGATTTACCTGGTATTGATGATGGAGGGGAGGGTTAGAACACAAAAAGGAGTGCATGTTGCAATGATGGAGACGAGGGACACTGCTGTAGCTACCACCACTTGCTCCTCCCATCTGAAAGAAAAGAGTACGAGAATTTAATATAGGGTTGTTTCAAATTAACGTTCTTACTTTAATCATCCAGTACAGATGTACTTTGTTATGCTGAAACCTAGTCAAACAGCAAAACCAGTAGGTGAACTATCCAAGTAAAAAAAAATAAGGATACGTCAACCGATATCTTCATTCTAACATATTTTTTTTCCTTTTAAAATGTATTAAAAATCTTGGCGTTTTGCTTCTAGTTATTGTAAACTCATTAATTTTAAGTGTATCTATTAGCCCTGTGTGCCATTATACATTTTATCCTTCTCTTCAGCCATAATCATATGCATGGTTCATGATATCATTTAAATTACATCTTAATTATTGACAAACTGTCAAATGAAAGCATAAATAAGAATTGTACATTGTAATTTTGATCAATCACTTGTAACTTTGAGAGATCTTGTGGTCCCAAAAACTTTATCAACTAGAAAGAACATATTTGTTCTTCAAAATATTAACTGTCACTGAACAATTGTAGGAAAGAAGCTTTCATCATATCAATGACAAGACTATATGTTCCACTAACTAGTTACCATACAAATGCTCAGTTTTGAGTGGTAACGGTTACCTGCCAGTAAAGTAACAATTGAACTAGTGGAGTTATTAGATGTACTCCCCTCTCAGGACCAAACGAGAATTTGACTGTGTTGCTAAGGTTCAAGTCCCTTTTTTGATTTCCAAATGTGCTCCTACTTCCAATCAATATCTAAGAAAGGACTCTTTGGGTATAAGTGTGCTCCTTCCAAGGGAACTGACCATATCTACATTCTCTAGTTTCATGATCAAGAAGGTAACATGATTGGTAAACATGATCAAAAAGGTAACATGATTGGTAAACACCTTCTTACACATGACCTCTAGGATCAGAAGCAATGCAGACGAATGGTGGTACCAACTAACTAGCTACCATGTGTCCTGTGTAATACTGGAAACAACACAGGTGTTTCTAATGGAAAATACTTCTACCTTGCTTGTTTCTGATATCTGGAGCTATTTAAGAAAATATGTTTAATCATGAAAGGAGGAAACGTCCCTCACACAAAAATACATCCTTCCATGTCATCCATTGGCAAGAGCACCCCCAAGGCTTCAAATTAAGTAACTCTAGGTTCAAGGATGTCATTTACCAAATTCTACCTCTCGGGCCTATTCTCAAATTTGATCATGAGTTCTTTATTTTGGTTCCTCATTGGAGGAGTCCTGAGATCCTGGTCATTTTGGCCCTGAGGTCCAATTAAGCTGTAAAGGAACCAAGTAGCTGCCATCTTTGATCATATTAAATTATCTTGATAGCTTGTTTGACCAAGTTGAAAAATAATGATCGCCCTTCTTGTAAGTCAGAGTCAATTCTTGTTACTTCCATCGTAACTTCCAGGAGATGCCTCTTCATGGCCTGGATCACATGACCCATTGGCACATCTTTCCCCTATTATCTGACATCCTGGGAATCCAGGAATAAGTATCCAATAACAAGTTCAGAACTGGAACTGATAGTTAAATATAGAATAGAGACCCTTTAGATAAAGAAGACTAATATCTTGCCCAGCTTTATTACAGTCATGAAACCAACTCAGAAAGACATACGATTATCAAGGACAGATAGAAGAAGAAGAAGAAGGAGAGAGAGAGAGAGAGAGAGAGAGAGAGAGAGAGAGAGAGAGAGAGAGAGAGAGAGAGAGAGAGAGAGAGAGAGAGAGAGAGAGAGAGTTACAAGGATTTTGGATGTCTCAAAGACTTTTTAGTCCATCCGGGGAGACTCCATTTGCTCTTGGGTAGAGCAATTTGGTTTGAACGTTTAAAGAGTTTTTATGCTATTTTGTATGTAAAGAAATTACCACATTGAGAAATGTTGTATCTTTTTAATTCCATTTTGTATCCATTACCTCTGGACTGATTTGTGCCAAGCGTGAATAGATTGTTGTAATCTACATTTGTTATTCCTTTAAGATTTTAGAATGCCTCTTAATTGTCCACTTAGTCGTCGGGTTTGTAGATCAATTAAGTTCAAACATTCCATCCTCCCTCTATATCCAAATTGCCTTAGTGTTTGAACTAGTTTGAAGGCCCTATCTTGTATTGCTTCCAGTCGATCTATATCCTTCTGAATAATCCGTATTCTAGATGGGGTCTTACTAGTAATGTGTACAGCTGAAGTACATTGTCTTTGTTTCTGTATTTGAAATGTCTCTTATGTAACCTATTAGCTTTGTGCTTTCTTTTCAACTTTTATGCTCTGTTTGGTGAACTTCAAATCTTTGCTGATAATAATGCCGAGATCTTCCTCCTGGTTCACACTTTCTATTTCATTAACCAGCAGTGAGTAATCTGTTTGTGGGTTTCTATAGCCTATGTGCATGACTTAAAATTTCCCACAGTTGAAAAGCATTTGCCATTTCCCGGACCATTCGCCTAACTTGATTAGATTCTCTCTTGAGGCTGCTACGTCTTCTGAGTTCGCAGCATTTTATGCCTGTTTAGTATTGTCGGCAAATTTGGCTATTCTACTATTTAACACTAAATCTATATCGTTGTGAGAGAGAGAGAGAGAGAGAGAGAGAGAGAGAGAGAGAGAGAGAGAGAGAGAGAGAGAGTGTGTGTGTGTGTGTTACAAGGAGTTTCAAGGATTTTGGGTGTCTCAAATACTTTTTAGTCCATCTGCAGAAACTCCATTTGCTCTTTGGTAGAGTGATTTAGTTTAAGCATTTAGAGTTCTTATGATCTTATCTAACTTATTATTGAACTCTTTTACAAGAGAGAGAGAGAGAGAGAGAGAGAGAGGAGAGGAGAAGAGAGAGAGGAGAGGAGAGAGAGAGGAGAGGAGAGGAGAGGAGAGAGAGAGAGAGAGAGAGAGAGGTTAGTTATAAGAAGATATTCCAATTCAAAACCAATAGCTGCTAGGACCTTAGCATTGAGAGAGAGAGAGAGAGAGAGAGAGGAGGAGAGAGAGAGAGAGGAGAGAGAGAGGAGAGAGAGGAGAGAGAGAGAGAGAGAGAGAGAGGTCTTGAGTCTTGCATATATACCTGATGGGTGGGAGGCTGCATGTGAGGCGTTCCACTCAGGTGATGTGTGTGATGGTGAGGTTGGGTTGGCGTCGCGCACATCATTGACGAGGGACCCCGGGTACTGGTATGAATATGGACGGCCTGGTGTTGTTGTGGTTGTTGATGTTGGTGCTGCTGCTGCTGTTGTTGCTGCTGCTGTTGCTGTTGTTGCTGTTGCTGCTGCTGCTGATGATGATGGTGGTGATGATGATGTGGTTGCTGTTGTTGTTGTTGCTGCTGCTGTTGCTGCTGTTGTTGGAGCTGTTGTTGTTGTTGCTGCTGCTGCTGATACTGATGATGCCCTCCTCCACTGTTCATGCTCGACATGGCCAATGAGACAGGCACCTGAATAAAGAGAAAAGGGATACATGAAACAGCTGTTCGTGTACACACTTGTACCAAATATAACATCTGTACATGATAATACACAATTTACTTTGCGCTTTTTATTTTTTAATATTTTCTTTTCAAATAGATCTCTGTACAAAGGACGAAGGCTAGAACATGGATGTCAAAACAGTATTTTTTAAATATATATATTTTCATATATCTTACATTAAAGTTGCAAAATATTTAGAATGACACGAAAAATAAATATTCAATTTCATATTCAGTCTCACTATTTAGATCTCAAGGATAAACTTTGCATCTGATAACAAGTAATAATGATCAACAGATCATGTTCAAATTTAATTACTCCACTTAGATGTAACATCAAACATTCACGTATGTTAAGCTTTAATAAAGAATAGAACAATGTGAAAAAGGAACAACGAAATGTAACAAACCGTAAACGGTTAAATCGATATTAGTTAATTAAGAAAAAAATGAATACATTATCTTCTCTGGCTCTTGTCATTCCAATACAATAATCTCAAGCATATTAATTTTCATGCCCCGGGTTCGAGTCAACAACCCTTCCATATTCAACTTAACCACCTTTTAAACTTGTTTCAATTCAAACAAGCTCCATGATAATAATAAAAAAGTTTAATCATTATTCAACTAAGTTCAATTATATATCACAACAACATTCAATTGACCACTCTAGCAATTCTACATAATTAATTTCCTTATACCCAATACAGTATTACTGTATAAACCAACCTCTTAATACAATAACAGACAAAATTCAATTCAAGCAAACCTGTTCAATTTCCATAACAAACAAACTCCATATGTGTAACGCGGTTTATTTACCTAGGCCAGGCCCAAATTTATTTATTACTCTCAAAATTGTTTAGAATTTTCCCTTCAATGTATATTCTACGCATCCAAGACAAAGTAAATTACACTATAATCGCCATATTGATATATACCGTTAGTGATTTCATACACAGCAATACTAATTTTATTCATCTCATTCTCTTCTTCCTGAACACATAAACACACGCGCGCGCGCACACACACACACACACATATATATATATATATATATATATATATATTATATATATATATATATATGTATATATATAATTATATATATATATATATATATTGACAATAATATACATGTAATTGTCCAACAGTAATATATCAAGTACATGATGTTGCTCGACACTTTCTTGTCCAAGATGATAATGATAGTTAAATACGGAGGTGCATTACCCGTAGACTAATTGTCCATGATTGTGTCGGGGGGGGGGGTTGTCAAATAAGCAAACATCGTGGTATGAGATCATCAGAGATATATTTGTCAATAAAATCCTACTTTAGATGACCAAAGTGATATATGCCAATAACGTTAAGGTACAGAGGTGTGCACTAATCATCTCATAATTAATCTAATATAAAACTACCTATTCCTAACTCCCTAAATATTTATTACTAAATTAATGAGTACTTGTTCCATTCACCCTAACCCTACAGTAGAACAGGTGGTAAGATACCATCTCCCAGTCCCTATATAATTAGGCAAGGATGGCTCGTCCCTCTCAATGGCAGTTTTGATTTCTCTAACTTCATCCATCACTAATTAAACACTGCACATATTTAAAAATTATAAGAAAAGTGTTCCTTTATAATCTACCAGATAAGACAGAATATGATACCCATACAATCCACTAGTCGAACGTGATCTGGCAACTATGCTTTTAATAACTATGACAATGTCTGAATCTACATTTAAGACGACTAGGTTGATATTCTCTCTCTCTCTCTCTCTCTCTCTCTCTCTCTCCTCTCTCTCTCTCCTCTCTCTCTCTCTCTCTCATGCTGACAATGTATGGGGACAGAAAGAAAGCAAAACAAAACAAAAAACCCGTAGAAGTACGGAATAAGCAGAATAAAGACGATGAGAGAATGGCCAATGAGTAAGGTGGGTGGGGGAAGTACAAAGCTAGACAGGAGGCTGTTTTATTAGTACGAAAACAAAGGCAGAACATCATCATCTCCTTTCTATTCAGTGGCATCTGTCACGGCCACCAACGGCGACATCATCCAGGTCGTATATAAAAACATGAAGGGGGTGAAAGGAAATTCTTCCCGCTCCTCTAGAATACAACACTTGGAGGGGGCTGGTCATGGTTGTGTTGAGGTGGATATATATATATATAAATATATATATAATATATATATATATATATATATATATATACATATATATATATATATATATATATATATATACATATATATATATATATATATATATATATATATATATATATATATATAGAGATAGATAGATAGAGATAGATAGATATATATATATACATATACATATATATTATATATATAAATACATATACATATATACACACACACATATATATATATATATATATATATATATATATATATATATATATATATATAGATACATACATACATATATATACATTATATATATATACATACACACATACACACACACACACACACACATATATATATATATATATATATATATGTATATATATACCCACAGCCCTAGAAAATACAAGCCAATATGGGTACGTGGCTGAGTAGTACAGCCCTTAGCTCACGTTTGGTAGGTCGCAAGATGGTCGAGAAATGCAATCGCAATGGAAATAAAATTATACTTATTCATTTTCATCTTATGTCAATATCCCTTCAAGAATATTGACGTAAGATGAAAATGAATAAGTATAATTATATTTCCATTTTTCTCATCCAAAAAAAACTGCACATTAAAACTCACGAACAATGTAAACTCTCTCTCTCTCTCTCTCTCCTCTCTCTCTCCTCTCTCTCTCTCTCTCTCTCTCTCCTAAGTCATTCAGTCTTCCTTCGCATAGTGCCTAAATCAATATTCTACTTTTTGTCTAGACACCTGAACCTTTCTTCCCCCTACGTCAATCTATCTTCCTTCGTATCCAAGCCCACACTTCCACTTAACCTATACAGTATTATTGTTTTAATTAAGCGGCAAACATGATTCGTGGACATGTAAGCACTTTTTCTCCTACTGAGAAATAAGATATAGATTTTTAAAAATAATAACCTAGTTGATAAACACGGAAGCCAGTGAAATCAACCTTTTTTTAATGAAAAATATTTGAGAAATATGTGGATATGTGTTACCCCAATGGACTAGTTTGATTACCTGCATATCTAAATTAGGACATTTTTTATGACATATAGAAAGGATGTCAAATCAAACAGAAGTACATAAAAGGCCAACAGATCTAGTTAAAACTGAGCCTTTGCGAAATGACAAATGTCATATTAACCCCACCAAGCAATATCTCCAGGTATGTGTGTACCATACGAATATGTATACCATAGTGATGGCTGAAATTAAACGAAGAAGACAATTCCATGGGTTAGAAGAACGACAGATGTCTCTATTGTGATAGAAGGTGTCCGATACTTCAAGAATAAATTAATTATTTAAATATTACATTATGGATACAACGGAGATCAGATAGCTTTACTACTGTCTACATTGTGCTTCAGACCCAAACTGCGACCCACAGTATTATACTAACAACCATGGTACTAATTTCACTGATCCAATCATCAGAGGCTTTACCCGGATATCACAATATGTCCTATCACAATATGTCCCTAATAATTCTTAGTGATGGTACAAGGGTTACACAATTTCAAACCAAGCCCGCTATCACTACGTCAGTAAAACAAAGTAAATTCTCTGGCTTCCGCAATAGAATGGATAAAAACAAAATTTGAAACAAATTTTAATATGAAAGAACAAAGGGG
>NC_090741.1:59552896-59558251 GCF_036898095.1 Palaemon carinicauda
AAAGAAAGTGCATTGTGTTGTAAAGGTTATTCTACATTCATATGGATAACGTGAATGGAAAAGGAATAGCCCGGAGGTATGTGAAGAGAAGTTCCAAAGACTGGTGAAAGGCATCCAAGCAGACCTAAAAGCTAAGTGTTATAACGATGGCATGAAGAATGGGAGGGAGGTGGATGACAATATTTGTTAGATATCTACAGAGCGTCTGTGAAAGATGTGGAACAGGATATAACTAATAACACGAAGAAAGGAATGTATGAATGACTGGCGAATTCAGTTTTATTTACGGTGCTGGAGTGTGGCTCTCAAATAGGAGTGAAGGGAAATGAAAATGAAAAAAAAAATAACTATTGATAAATATAATTTTGGTTTACAGCTTTAATTAATTGCTTAAAGTAGAGAAAATCCTACAGAAATCATACAGGAAAAAAATATTTATCTATCAAGATGATTGAGTATGCATGCGAAATAGATGTTATTGGCACAGAGAGCCAAAGAAATGTCAGTCAGAATGATGATGATGATGATGATGATTCTTTATTGTCACTCAATATAACTCTTGAATAAATATCAATTTAATGACATTCACCTTCAATTAATAACGCATCTAAATGTAGCATTAACAACGAATTTAAATAATTACAGACAAACTGCCATCTAAAATAGCCAAATGAATTAACCTACGTCTATAAAAGTGATGTCATCGCTAGCAAAGCGAATGCTGGACCTGATGAACTACAACAGAACAAACCTTCTCTCTCTCTCTCTCTCTCTCTCTCTCTCTCTCTCTCCTCTCTCTCTCTCTCTCTCTCCTCTCAACTTCCCCGTCGACGCCAGAAAATCGATGACGTCATTCACATGACAAAATACCTCGCAGGAAGTCTACTTTCCTAAGCAAAAGGGGCAGAACCATCTTGCGAGGTCTGCGCGAATCTAGAATCGGAAAGCGCAATACGGGAAAATAAATAAAGGAGAGAGAGAGAGAGGAGAGAGAGAGAGAGAGAGAGAGAGAGAGAGAGAGAGGTGACGCCAATCTTTTCGAGAAAAAGAGGAGAAAGAGGCTGACAGGAGGAGACGAGGGTCGCGAGGGGAAAAGGAAAGTTAACCAGTATGAAAACGACGGGTGATTTTATCAGTATCTGAAGTAAGCGCATGAAAATACACACTATATACAAATTATCACACCAAGAATATGTATACACTAGCGTACGTGACCCGTCAAAAATGACGGCTAAATGTTTATATAGATATCTACACACGCGCGCACATTTCTCTACAGGGCATGACTACTCCCTTTCTCCAAAACCCAAGGGACGGAGAGGAGACGGAGTAGTTGCACGTCTGGCAATGCAAGAAAATCAAGAGCTGCTTCTCGAGGAAAGAATATTATGACAGAGAATTCTGTTCTCTCTGAAGGATACATAGCGCTGGATTCCCAAGCTATGTTCCCCTTGAATGCCTTGGTTCCTTGAAAATTTAATAAGACTGCTTAGCCCGTCGCGATTTTTTCTTTTAATACGAATCTGATTTTATTGCTGCAATCTCTGTGCTGAGGAATCCATTACTTGGTGGTCTGACTGGCTTGTTTGACTTTTTGCCTCCCTGTTGGAGCCCTTGGGCTTGTAGCATCATGCATTTCAATTAGGGTTGTAGCTTAGCTAACAATAATAATAATTGCAGCTTAGCTAATAATAATAATAATAATAATAATAATAATAGTAGTAGTAGTCCCTATCAGAGACATTATTATTATTATTATTATTAGCTAAGCTGCAACCCTAATTGGAAAAGCATGATGCTATAAGCCAAAGAACTCCAACAGGGGAAAAGTAGCCCAGTGAGGACAGGAGATAAGGAAATAAATAAGCGATATAAGAAGTAATGAACAATTAAAATAAAATATAAATATATCATATTACATATAAAAAAAATTTAAAAACAATATATATGCGTCAAATAAATTTATAAGATACAATTAATTCTTGTAATTTTTTTAATACTAGCACGCAGTTCGACCAGACGCCTATTTCGCTGAACTGTAAACAAATAAGATTAAAATTTTGACTTCAGTTCACGTGTATGTAACCAAGATACAAAGAAATCCCTGACAAGCCAACAGGATTATCCAAATTAGCTGTATCTCATCGTGAATGTGGACAGTACACATTTGATCATCAATTATGTGAAACAAGACCCTAACCATTAAATATTGACGGTAATTGTTAGCTTTTTGTTGTCCTTACAATTCAAAAATAAAGGTTATGTACGCTCGCTCTCTCTCTCTCTCTCTCTCTCTCTCTCTCTCTCCTCTCTCTCTCTCTCTCTCACACACACAAAGTATCTAACAGCAAAAGCAGCTTTACTATTAAAAAGTCACTCACCTTACGTGGGTTGAAATCCAAAACATGTTTACTCAAATGGATCTAATCAAGCATACATCCTTCAGCGAAAAACAAAAATAATATCGAAACAGAAGATGTTTATACAGTATAAGGGAGAAATGACAGGATGGTAATGTTAGCCAATTCTTCATTGTTTACAAAACAATAAAACTATTATATAAGAGAAGCCCGACAGGAGGGTTAACCCAAATTATTATCACTTGCTAAGCTACAACCCTAGTTGGAAAAGCAGAATGCTTTAAGCCCAGGGGCTCCAACAGGGAAAATATCCCACTGAGGAAAGGAAACAAGAAAACATAAAATATTTTAAGAAGAGTAACAACATTAAAATGAACATTTCCTATATAAACTATAAAAACTTTATCAAAACAAGAGGATGAGAAATAAGACAGAATAGTGTGCCCGAGTGTACCCTCAATGCGTATAATCCACCTCTTGAAAAAAAAAAAATATTTTATAAGACTCAAGATTCCTCATCCTGATAGTAGCGGGAAAGAAATTAATTGAACTGACGGAAATAGTGGTCTCACTTCAACCGAGATCTGGCGTGATGTTTCGGTGGGATCTTTACTAACCTAATAATGTTTACTTTCTACAAATTCCT
This sequence comes from Palaemon carinicauda, assembly GCF_036898095.1. Classification (NCBI taxonomy): domain Eukaryota; kingdom Metazoa; phylum Arthropoda; class Malacostraca; order Decapoda; family Palaemonidae; genus Palaemon; species Palaemon carinicauda. The sequence goes on from NC_090741.1 coordinate 59,555,903, forward strand.
GTAATTAAAAAAAAAAAAACTTATATGTCATGTAGGTAAATGAAAATAAATCCTGCTGGTATATCGACCACCTTATAGATCACGACAAAAAAACGCCGACCTCCCTTCTTTTCATTATGCCATTGTCTTGAACCATATTTATGTCATTTTTCCACAAAATGAAAATGACAAGTTTTCAATAACAACCTGTCGGTTATCAATACCCACTTTCTAATAACGCCTTGTCGCATACATGTGAAGGGTGGGGATGATGCTATTCTTGTTCTCAATGTAAGCTTATATATCTATATCTATATATATATATATATAAATATTATATATATATATATATATATATATATATATATATATATATATATACATATATATATATATCACAAAACAAAAGCAATAATCTGTAACATTCAGTTATCAAGGGGTTGGGAGAAATAACGAGATGTTGGTGAATCTTGTGTGTTGAGTAAATAAACTCTTAATTAAAAAAAACTAACTGTGAATTTGACAGTAACTGCAAAGTATTAAAATCCCAAAAGACCTGGCAAAATACTCCTGACTTTCTCATCAAGTAATGATTTCATGGAATATATTTTCAGGAAATCTCATAATTGAAAGCAAAATATTCCGTCAACCGAAAGGGGTCGATAGAAAGTGATTGAATGATGAAACTAGAGGCAGAGAAGGGGTTAAACATGTACAGCTGGATACACGATTTTCTGGTACATGCCACTCAGAATAAGTGCACCAAGCCACACCCTTACTGCGCTGTGAGTTCCTGTGCTTAGCCCTGCTCACCACCTCTGCCTTCTGTCGCTACACTATCTCTTTTCAGTTACTCTCCACGAAGTAAGGGTGAGACGTTGCACTTTTTTGGAGTGGGGTGTGCCAGGAACTCCTGTATCCAACTGTACCTATTGGGGGAGGAAGGTCTTCGTGGCGTAGTTCTTCCTGGACAAAGTTTTGAGACCATTTCGCAAAAGCTGATATAACCAGTAACGTTGACTAGAGGCTCCGAAGCCCTTCCGTATCCACGCCCTTGATGAAACTCCAACGAGAGAGAGAGAGAGAGAGAGAGAGAGAGAGAGAGAGAGAGAGAGAGAGAGAGAGAATGACGACCTAAGTTAGAAAATTAAGCCGAATAATATGAGACTTTATTACAAGGCACCAAAGAAGAAAAAAACATGTGTATTTCTACATGACAGCGCAGACATGATGTACACGTACAAAAAGGTCTCCAGTCAAGTAATTTGGACGAAAAAAAAGAACTTGTCTCGGTTCAGGCTATCAAGAGAACTTAACCAAGACAACATACCACAAAAGATACCAACATATTGAGAAATACAACATTATATAAACCAAAACGCCAACATAACCAATATAACAACATATTAACCAAGGCAACATTATATTAGTCAAGACACAAGCATATCGATCAATGAATGAATTAGCCGAGACAATCAGAATATTGATCAATACATCAGTCAAGACACAAACATATTAACCAAAATCAAATATGCATTTGTAAAACGTAGGAATATATTTTTTGGAAGCCTTACACTGTTCAAAAAAAAGTAATTTTAATCGGAAATTCTCCGTAAAAATATACAGTTTTCATCCGTATTTCAATAAAATACAGGCGACCCTAATTTTTACCCTACTTTGTTATTATCTTTTACGGGTTGATGACCGTAATATCACTCCTTTACTTCAATGTATCCGTTTTTAAACGGTAAATGCCTGGCAATATTTATTCCAGGATTTTTGCAGCAAATTCTTAACAGTGTATCTAGGCTTTGGAAATCTCCAATTCCTAAGGTTTTCTTGTTTTCTTCATATCTGGGCTACATACAGTGAGGCCATTAAGGATGCCTACCCCGTCGGCATTCGCTAGATTAAGCAAATAAAATAGAACAGGTAGAATTTGTAAAAATGGAAAAAAAAACATCAAGCAAAAAATTTTCGATTTGAATACTAAACAGTAAAATGCAACAGAAAATAAGTCGAATACACAACAAAGACATTTAATTAAAAATTCAAATGAACTGATTTGACATTTTTTCCCACGTGGCGAGACGTCATTCCCGGCGGATTTCTACCGTCCTGAAACTGGACGTCACACATTACGTAAGGTGGAAATCTTTGTCTCCAACACAGAATCAATAGATATGGATAAGGATGAGTTCCTGAGCGCTCTCTCTCTCTCTCTCTCTCTCTCTCTCTCTCTCTCCTCTCTCTCCTCTCTCTCTCTCTCTCTCTCTCTCTCTCTCTCAGTAAAAAATTTTAACCGAGTTGTACAGTGGCTATAGAAATCGCTTGGTCAATAAAATCTCTCTATCTCTCTCTCTCTCTTTC
>NC_090741.1:59558751-59561251 GCF_036898095.1 Palaemon carinicauda
ATAATGGACGCTACTGGTCACACCAACCAAACATTACTTCTTGTCGATATGGCCCCATCGTCCTAGAAATTCCAGCCTGCCGTTATAACGCATTGGAAGATTACTGCAATGGAGTTTCATGGAGGAGGTCTAGATTCTAGAGTGACTATATAAAGAGTCTTCACTCTGAACTTCATTTCCTTTTTTTCCGTATCGGGCTATTTTTCTTACTACACTTTTCGTGGGTTGTGATTGCATATGTGGTAACGTCCCTGAGTGGTGATCGCCAGACTGGGGTTCCAGGCCCGCTCATACTCGTTAGTTCCTTTGGTCGCTGCAATTTCACCATCCTTGTGAGCTAAGGATGGGGGGTTTGGGGAGAGTGTATAGGTCTATCTGCTGAGTCATCAGCAGCCATTGTCTGGCCCTTCTTGGTAGTAGCTTGGGTGGAGTGGGGCCTTGGGCGTGGATCATATGCATATTCAGTCTCTAGGGTAATGTCCCTTGTCTCTGTCATTCATGAGCGGCCTTTAAACCTTTAACGTTGCGGCATGATTAATAATAATAATAATAATAATAATAATAATAATAATAATAATAATAATAATCCAGGACTTAGGAATTGAATTGAGAAGGCTATGGGATATCTAGGTCGAAGTGGGTACCAATATTCATTCGAGCACTAGGACAACACCAAAGTTACTGAAAAGGAATCTTAATTAGGTACGTGCAGATATATCCCCAGAACTTGTGCAGAAGAGCGTGCTACTTAAAACAGCACATATAGTGAGGAAAGTGATGGATTCCTAAGGAAGCGGGGTGTAACCCAGAACCCCATAATGTAAACTACCAGTCTCTGTAGACCGTGATACACAACAACAACAATAATAATAATAATAACAAAACTACAGATTTAAAAATCATCCAACCCTATCCCAGCATCTTTCAAGTGGGAATACCATTCTTATCTTACTGACCACACTCCCCCTTGTTGACCAAGATTCCAGAATCTTTAAAAATCACCAGAGAAATCCTGGATATGTGATATTCCCCATAAGGGTAGTTAATCCTTTACAATTTTGAAAAAAAAAAGACCAAAGTCAGATCCAAATCTTAAATCGAGCTAAACAAGAAGGGCACGCAATAGAGAGCATGCCTTCGCCACGCCAAGTGGTCTTATTTTGGTCTTAACTCCACTGCGTACTTGTACTTCGATGTATTTTCTTCAAAAATATAATGGATTTGTCCTTGGGTCATACCCAAACAGGTCCACCAAGTTTCGTTGAAATTGGTTGGGAAGTTTTTGCGTAATGTTGTTCACAAAAAAACTAACTAAATATTTGCCATTTACTTAAAATTGCGATTTTTTCAAAGTACCACTGCGTACTTGTACTTTGATGTACTTTATCCAAAATGCTACAGACTCACCCTTGGATCATACCCAGCATGAATACCAAGTTTGGTCAAATTCGATGCAGTAGTTTTTGCGTAAAGTTGCTCGCAAATAAGCAAACAAAATGACAACAGGGAGGAATACATAATTTCCAAGATTACTTTCCTGGTGGAGCAGACCGTTCAACTAATGGTAAAATGCATCATTTATTTCCAAATTGGAATGGTTTCATGGAATTTGTCATAAGCTGGGAAGATAGATATAGACAGAAAAATACATAGATAGATACGGAAAGATAGATAGATAGGTAAACAGATACATAGGTACATAGATAGATAGGTAGATAGACAGATACATAGATAGATAGATAGATAGACAGATACATAGACAGATAGATAGATAGACCTTCATTGACCACAAATTCTACATTAAAAATTACATTTAACATAATTACCTGTTAAAATTAATATATTTGACATATCGGGATATTTATATTATTTCATACTCAACATGTCCATATTACAGGATTTATAATAGTTCCTCAGTATATGTCACAATTAAAATCATTAAACATATTTCCTATTAATCACTTTAATACCATTAATATTAAACCAAAGAAAAATATATCTTCGCAACCCTAAAGATTGGACAGCAAGAAATGAAGGGACAAAAAGTAATAAGTGGGTGCAGCTAGAGGTCAAATTCACGTTGCAAAGACCCAGAAAATAAATTCACGTTGCAAAGACCCAGAAAATAAATTCACGTTGCAAAGATCCAGAAAATAAATTCTCGTTGAAAAGACCCAGAAAAAAATTCACGTTGCAGAGACCCAGAAGAAAAATTCATGTTGCAACGATCCAGAAAATAAATTCACGTTGCAAAGACAAAATAAATTCTCGTTGAAAAGACCCAGAAAACAAATTCACGTTGCAAAGACCCAGAAGAAAAAATCACGTTGCAAACAGAAAATAAATTCACGTTGCAAAGACCCAGAAAATAAATTCACATTTCAAAGACCCAGAAAATAAATTCACATTTCAAAGACCCAGAAAATAAATTCACATTTCAAAGACCCAGAAAATAAATTCACGTTGCAAAGACCCGGAAAATGAATTCACGTTGCAAAGA
>NC_090741.1:59563751-59576251 GCF_036898095.1 Palaemon carinicauda
GCTAAAAAAAAAAAAGGAAAAAAATTTACAAATCCCATTGAAACCAACCACAAATATGCCAGTGTTATGAATCTCTCAAGTTTTAAAAACTATTCGAGAGAGAGACTCCAAATATGAGAGAGAGATTTCTCAGGAATGCCTCTCACCTTGAGAACAGAGGGAGTTCTCAAACCAGTTCTGGGGATCCCAGAGAACGCACACTTTGCAAGCGAATCATTTCCTCCGTTATTCTGCGAGAGAGAAATTCGTCCGATGCGATATTCGTCCGATGCAAAATTCGTCGTATGAAACCGGGTTCAATAAGTAGTACATAGGTGTGGCTTCATTATAATTATTATTATTATTATTATTATTATTATTATCTACGCACAACCCTAATTTGAAAGCAAGATGCTACAAGAGCAAGGGCTCCAACAGAGAAAATAGCCCGGGGAGGAAAATAAATAATAAAGTAACAAATAAACTCTATATGAGAATTAACAAATGTTGCTCCAACAGAGAAAATAGCCCAGTGAGGAAAGGATATACTAAAATCAGTAACAACGTTAAACTAGATCTGTCGTACATAAAATATGATTGTTTTATCCTTATTATTACTATTATTATTATTACATGCTAAGCTATAACCCTAGTTGGAAAAGCAAGATACTACTAGCGCAAGGGCTCCAACAGGGGAAAATAGCCCAGTGAGGAAAGGACATAAGAAATAATCTATATACGAGAAGTAATGAATCAATAATATAAACTAAGATCAGTAACGTTTAAAATAGATCTGTTATATATAAATTATGAAGATATTATTATTATTAATATTATTATTACTAGCCTAACTACAAACACAGTTGGAAAAGCAGGACACTACAAGCACCAGGACTCAGAGAGAGAGAGAGAGAGAGAGAGAGAGAGAGAGAGACTTATGTCAACCAGTTCAACATTAAAACAATTTGCTGTTACCTTAACTAGTTTAACAAGATTTCTAATCATCGTTACCCCAGTGGCACATCTATATAAAAAAATATATCTTTTTTGTATAGTCATTGACTGATTGCATTGCTTTGAGTAGCAGGGCAAATGCCAAGGCCGGTGACAAAGCAGTCTTCGAGTCCGCTGTATACAAAGCAAGAGACACGTATTTCAAAAGGAAATTCTCTTTTCAATTAGAGGATTTTTTTTATGTCACTGTGAATTCGGTTTTGTTCGCTCTAATGAATTTAATCAATGGCATAATATTAGATCAATTTGAAATTATAAGATTTAACAGTAATATCTAATCAAATAAAGATGATGATGATGATGATGATTATTATTATTATTATTATTATCATTATTATTATTAGCTAAGCAACAACACTAACAGGAAAATCAGGATGCTATAAGCCCAAAGGCTGCAGCAAGGAAAATAGCCCAGATAGGAAAGGAAATATGGAACCAAATAAAGATATTATTATTATTAGCTAAGCAACAACACTAACAGGAAAATCAGGATGCTATAAGCCCAAAGGCTGCAGCAAGGAGAATAGCCCAGAGAGGAAAGGAAATATGGAACCAAATAAAGATATTATTATTATTAGCTAAGCAACAACACTAACAGGAAAATCAGGATGCTATAAGCCCAAAGGCTGCAGCAAGGAAAATAGCCCAGAGAGGAAAGGAAATATGGAACCAAATAAAGATATTATTATTAGCTAAGCAACAACACTAACAGGAAAATCAGGATGCTATAAGCCCAAAGGCAGCAGCAAAGAAAATAGCCCAGAGAGGAAAGGAAATAAGGAAACAGACAGAAGTGTACCGGAGTTTACACCCAAGCAGGAGAACTCTAACACAAGATAGCGGAAGACCATGGTACATATGAGCGATCAAACAAAAGTTTCTCACCATCACCAATCCGCAGTTGCCCAAAGTGGTGAGGAAAACTGGCCAAACCCCAGACATGACTAAGGACATGTTTGAGGCTTTTATCCTGCAGTGGACTAGAAACGGCTGCATGTGTTGGTGTTTTGTTTGTGTAATGTACGTATGTATGTATGTATGTATGTGATATATATATATATATATATATATATATATACATATATATATAGCCTACATATATATATGTGCAAAATTTATCATTATATATATATATATATATATAAAAATTTCCCTTGCATATAGATTCCTTACAAATGCTTCCCACAGGGATCAGCCAGCCAGCTTATAGCATCTCCCCTTTAGCCAACGCCTTTGGACCTGACGAAAGCGAAGAAACCTTCTTGAGACAAGACTCTCTCTCTCTCTCTCTCTCTCACTCTCTCTCTCTCTCTCTCTCTCTCTCTCTCTCTCTCTCTCTCTCTCTCTCGATCCGCTACTAATGGATGGCTTTATCCAACATCTGTAATAACGGCAGGATAATAGTATGGATATACATTGGATATGTCGGTGATCTTTGGAGAATAATGAATAGAGGACACCCTTGGGGCTCGCAACCTCATCCCATGATTTCTTGTTGGAAATATTGGAGGGATAACTCCTAATTGTGGTATATATAAACACATACTGTATGTGTGTGCGTGTGTATACATATAATATAATATATATATATATATATATATATATATATATTTTATATATATATATATATATATATATATATATATAGGTGTGTTTGTGTGTGTGTTCAAATAAGCCATGTATTTTGATACATTAATGTCTGGAGTCTCTTACCGACCTCGGGATCAGAACCCGAGGCGGAACCAGTCAAAGAAAATAGCATCTGACCGACCGGGAATCGAACCCTGGTCCAGGAAACTTGTAACAACAGTGACCTACCACTTAGCCATGAATATCCATCGGATTTAAACTGTCAATCAGCATACATACGTTACGTCACCATAACACCACGACTTTCCATTCAATGAGATTCGACTATGGAACGTGACATGGTACCCGTTCAACAAGAAAAAGTAATAAAAACGTTTGATAAATCAACTTGCAACTGATCCACGCAAGGTCCCAAGGTTAGAACGTTTACGACAGAGAACCTGAACGTGAAGGCCATGACGATGGTTGACAAACGCGGGATAGAGTTAACAAAACAACATTATTCAACCAGACTTCATCTCCGGCCATCTCAGGGGAATTGTTAAGAGTTCTCTTGCTTGAGGGTACACTCGGGCACACTATTCTTTTTTTTTTCCTCTTCCTCTTGTTTTGTTAAAGTTTTTTATATTTTATATAAGAAACATTAATTTTAGTGTTGTTACTGTTCTTAAAATACATTATTTTTCCTTTTTTCCATTCCTCACTAGGCTATTTTCTTTGTAGGGGCCCCTGGGCTTATAGCATCCTGCTTTTCCAACTAGGGTTGTAGCTAAGCAGGTAATAATAGTATTAATAATAATAATAATCATAATAATAATAATAATAATAATAATAATAATATAAAATTTAGGCCTTAAGCCAAGCACTGAGCCATCAAAGGCCATTCAGCGCTACATAATGCAAATTAATCAACCATACCCCTACTCTCACATATGGTATCATTTTAACTTCTAAAACCAATCACACAACCTTCATATAATAATATCAAAATGCAAAATAAGGAGGGATTAAAAATTCAAAAGTATTAAAAAATAAATTAACAAAATTATCTAAAGCTCATGATATGGAGACATGAAACGAAGACCCTTAGTTTTTATGAATTGATCCTCTTGTGCAGGTTAGCAATGTTATAGAACAACGGATATATGGGACACATTCCCTGCACTATGACGGGGGTGGGGGAGGTAGGAATTTTTTGGCGGGAGGGGGGCCACGAAGCTCAACAAATTGACGAACTGGAAAGTGACAAATAGCATTATGAAATAATATTAATAATTCAGGTTATGGAAAGGTTTTTTTTTTAAACCTGAGCCTTGCCACACTTCCCATTAGCTCCGACTTTATCTAATAGGAGAAATGTTAAAAAAGCCACCCACTGGTTTATAAATCGATACAATATGTAGGAAATCAGGATTGGATAAAAAATAAGTGGTGAAATGATCCTACATTTGAAAGCACTTGCCTAAAGAAAAAAAAAATCTAAGTACCAGATCTCTGAAGCAATCAGACCTTGATAACCCAACAAGTGAATGCTTTTTGCTAACGCAATACTTTCCATTCTAGAGCCAAAAACGAGCAACGAGTGATGGTACAGAATGATGAGCTTCACTGAACTGGGAAAGGACAGTGCCTAGTTCCTCCAGTGTACATGGTTAGGTTGAGTGCAGCATGGGTGTAGGAGGCGTTTAAACCAAAGGGTAAAGGGTAAGTGGACACAAATGAAGGGCAGATGGGTGGGGCAAACCCACTTGTCCGTTTCGTCATATCCAAGGTTATTCGATATATCAGGCCAAGAGGGTCTCTCTTTCCTGTCACGATGAGCGGCAGGGGAGAGAGAGAGAGTATTCATACCCTGGTGAGAGGGGGTTACTCAGTGAGGTACACTCGGAGACCATATTCTCCCACAAATGGTCGAACAAGAGAGTTGTAGTTATGAGAAGGGGGGGGGGGGTGATTGAATCTGTGTGCATTTCTATCTAAATATTTACCAGTCATTTTTGGAGGGTCGCGTACACTATAATTTCCTATAATAGGCTATTCCGAAATGCGACAATTGAGTTACAATTAGTTAATAAATAAGAATTATTCACATTTCTATTATAATATAGGCCTATGCAAATATCGAGATGCATTTTGAGTTTTAAGTCGGGCCTTTGTAAAAAAAAAAAAAAAGGGGGGGGCAAAGTTGAGAGAGCGACTAGGAGGGCAGACCCAACTGATACCTCCATTCCGGAATTTTAGCATTCTAGTTCCTCCTTGGGTTTTACCATTCGATCCACTGCTTCTGTTTTCAGTGGCTACTTTCCTCTTAGTAACGGTAGAAGAGAGACTTTAGATATGGTAAGCAGCTTTTCTAGTAGGACACTCCAAAATCAAACTATTGTTCGTAGTTTTGGATAGTGCCATAGCCTCTGTACCATGGTCTTCCATTGTCTTGGGGTAGAGTTCTCTTGCTTGAGGGTACACTCAGGCACACTATTCTATCTTATTTCTCTTCCTCTTGTTTTGTTTAAGTTTTTGTAGTTTATATAGGAAATATTCATTTAAATGTTGTTACTGCTCTTAAAATATCCTATTTTTCCTTGATACCTTTCCCCACTGGGTTACTTTCCCTGTTGGATCCCCTGGGCTCATAGCATATCCTGTTTTACCAGCTAGGGTTGTAGCTTAGCAAGTAATAATAATAATAATAATAATAAGATTGCACACCTACAAAAGATGAAAAATTAATATACCTTCGTAGATGTTACGCAACTTGTGGTGTCAAAATTAATTAAATTTTATCCAAGCGAAAGAGGTACTAACATTACTAATGATTCTAAAACGAAGTTTTAATTCCATATCAGTTTCAATATTATAGTCGCTAAGATGTTCCAAATTATTCCTTCGTAGTGTAAAAAGATTCTTTTTCATTCTCAAATATCTGCTACTTTCTTTTCCCAATCTCTCATTCTGTCTCTCATCCTCTGGCTCTTTATTTATAGAATGTTTAAATCGCTTTACAAAAAATCTATAGAATTATCTGGTTGTGTCTGAAAATTAGGGGAAAATAGACGCTGTGAGAAAATTCCAAAGCTAGCAGTTGATGAGAAAAAAAAACTTTAGCACCACGACTAATAAAGTCTCCGTTAATCGCTGTGAGAGAGAGAGAGAGAGAGAGAGAGAGAGAGAGAGAAAAGCAAGACTCACTCATCTTAGTAGAATATTGAAGGCAAACCGTGCCTATAATTAACTGAGTGCGTGACTAGTTTTCTTAAACAAAGAAGAAATAAAACTAAAAAACCAAAGCAATAAAATTTAATGAACGAGAAGAAAATTAAATTCTAAACCTGAAGAACTGCTTCTGCGTATCACAGGTGTTGCCAATAGACAACACAACTCCTTTGGCAAAAAAAAAGAGAAAAGTCGATTGTTAAAGTCTTTTTAGCCGACTTCAAGAAACTTTTGCCTATTCCTATTTCTTGGTTTTGTTTTCTTCCAAGGTCATCATCTCAAAAAGTCTATTAGTGATTATTCAACTATATAGGACACTCTTAACTCAAACCATTGTTCTCTAGTCTTCGGTAGTGCCATAGCCTCTGTACCATGGTCTTCCACACTGTCTTGGGTTAGAGTTCTCTTGCTTGAGGGTACACTCAGGCACACTATTCTACCTTGTTTCTCTCCTCTTGTTATTTTGGAGTTTTTATATTTTATATATGAAAGATTTATTCTAATGATATTATTGCTCTTAAACTTCTCTTATAGTTTATTCCTTATTTCCTTTCCTCACTGGGCTATTTTCCCTGTTGGAGTCGTTGGGCTTATAGCATCCTGCTTTTCCAACAAGCAATATAGTTTAGCAAGTACTAAAAATAACAATAATAATAATAATAAAGAGAAATGATTCTTTCTAAACTTTAAAAGAGCACAAGACCCTTAAGACCCGTTTCCATCAAACTAGGACCAGGGAGGGCCGGGCAATGGCTGCTGATAACTCAGCAAGAAGACCTCCCAAACCTCCGATCCTTAGCTCACAAGGATGATAAGGACTGGTAAGATACACTACTATAAACCAAGCTATAAACTTTTCAGCTTGAGAGGGTCTCGAATCCCCGTCCAACAGATTGCCAGTTCTAGGACTTTTCCAATATGCTGTCACAAAGGTCAAATTGCATAGACAGAAGTAACTTCCAGTAAGAAAATGCTCAGAGTGAAGCTACATTATTCTGTATGTATGTGTGTATATGTGTATGTGTGTATATATATATATATATATATATATATACATATATAATATATATATATATATACATATATAATATATATATATATAGGCCTATATATATATATATATATAATATATATATATATATATATATATATATATTATATATATATATATATATATAATTTATATATATACACGTGTATATATATATATATACATATATATACACGTGTATATATATACATATATATATACACACACGTGTGTATATATATACATCTGTATATATATATATATATATATATCATAAGCTACATAAAGCTATTCTAACTAAATTCAACACGTTTATTCTGCATCTCACGGAGCAATTAAAACTATGTACACATACAAGGAGAAAAAATGTGAAGCGCTATTTGAATAACACTTCAGCTAAGAGGGCGAATTTTAGTACGGTTTAAATACCACAACTGCGAATAGGAGTAAATTTGTGAAGCGTAGATTAGAAACGCTTCGGCTGTGTGGAACAAAATTCTTTTTAGTGAAGATGATAACGTTTCATCTATGGAAAAAAACATGTGAAGCGTTCAATGGAAAAGCTTTAGTAGTGGAATATGTGAAGTGTTGATTAGAAACGATACAGTTGAGGAACAAACATGTGAAACGTTCAATGGAAAAGCTTCGGTTGTGGAACAAAATGTGAAGCGTTGTTTGGAAACACTTCAGCTCTGTTGAACAAACAAGTGAGCCTTTACTAGGAAATGCTTCAGCTGTGGAACAAAATGTGAAGTGTTGATTAGAAACACTTCAGTTGTGGAACAAAATGTTAAGCGTTGGTTTGAAACACTTCAGTTGTGGAACAAAAGGTGAAATGTTGATTAGAAACACTTAAGCTATGTGGCACAAACATGTGAAGCGCTCAATGGGAACACACCCGTTGGGGAACAAAATGTGAAGCGTTGATTGGAAACGCTTCAACTATGTGAACAAAAATGTGAAGCGGAAATGATCAAAGCGGATTTTTGGCATCGCCGTCGGAAAAGGGCGTGGCTCCAATATCTCAGATGCGGACGGAAAAGGAAAGAAAGAGAGAAGGAGAGAGAGAGAGAGAGAGAGAGAGAGAGAGAGAGAGATTATGGTCAAGGCTTCCTGCTTTGGTATTCTCTTCTTGCTCATACTTTCCCAGATTTAGGGTCAGGCTTTTATTTTTTGATTGTATGTACGGATACTATGTCATTCATTCCTTAAGCCAGAGATATTAAAGGCCATATATATATATATATAATATATATTATATAAACATATATATATAAAAATATATATATATATATATATATATATAAACATATATATATATATATATATATATATATATATATATATATATATATATAATATATATATATATATATATATATATCGATATATATACATAAAATTTTCAGGAATATTAAATTTTAAAATAAGGAACTCATATTGTTACATCAACCAAACAGATATGTATGTATGTATGTATGTATGTATGTATGTATGTATGTGTATATATATATATATATATATATATATAGAGAGAGAGAGAGAGAGAGAGAGAGAGAGAGAGAGAATCTCGATTATCAAAACAAACTACACACTTGCGTACTTTTATGATTCTAACTGGATGACCTAACATATATTCGAAAGACGTCGGCATCATTCTGCAGTTTCTCAACGAGAGGAAATGAATTATCAAGCCAAAAGACACACACAAACGAACAAACACTAATATCGCATCCGTGTATTCATACAGGGCTGTAACCACGAACTCTGCCTGAGACTGGATGTATGTGGAACCTTGTTGTAGTTGTGACGTCAATGTCTGAGGGCGAATGGATATAAGCCCTTAGGGACAACAGTAGTTTAATTATGATCAGCCATGATTCTCTCTCTCTCTCTCTCTCTCTCTCGATTCCAGCTGAGGGGTGGGGGAGTTACCCCTTCGTTGAAACAGCTAGTAAAGCCTGTACCTGATAATTGGTCGACTGTGGTGCGTGCAATTAAAGTGGGCAACGGTACAGGGATTTCAACTTCATACAAAATGCTAATAGCTTCAGAGGAGAGTTTATATATATATATATATATATGTATATATATATATATGTATATATATACAATATATATATATATATATATACATATATATACATATATATATATATATATATATATATATATATATATATATATATATATATATATATATACACAATATATATATATATATATATATATTATGGACAAGTTCCTCCTCCTAACACCAAGTAGCTATGGAGAAAAACAAAATAGGACAGAAACCCTATAATTATATATATATATATATATATATATAATATATATATATATGTGTGTATATATATATCTATATGTATATACATATATATCTATATGTATATATATATATATATATATGTATATGTATATATATATATATATATATATAGGTATCTTGCTATTAATGTAGTATATCAAATTGCCTAAATCTAGTAAGAAAAATAAGGTCAGCATGATCTGCTGCCTTGACCATCTGCTTAGACAGGTAATAAGTAACCCAAATAAGAATATGGAGTCAATGGTAATTACTGATGCCATATACCATATGTGATATTGTGCTCTAGATATGGATTGATTTTACCCTTATGGTCACGAAAAGGGATTTTCTTATAATGGACGTTCGATTCAAGTGAATACACTAATCTCTTGGAATCACTTCTGATGGCTGGCTGATGAAGCTTTATTTGGCGCCATATTTACTTGGATGACGTCACAGGCGCCATCTTTACTTGGATGACGTCACAGGCGCCATCTTTACTTGGATGACGTCACAGGCGCCATCTTTACTTAAATAACGTTACAGGCGCCATCTTTACATGGATGACGTCACAAGCGCCATCTTTACTTAAATAACGTTACAGGCGCCATCTTTACCTGGATGACGTCACAGGCGCCATCTTTACTCAAATGACGTCACGGGCGCCATCTTTACCTGGATGACATCACAGGCGTCATCTTTACCTGAACAACGTTACAGGCAGCATCTTTACCTGGATGACATTATGGGCATCATCTTTACCTGGATGACGTCACAGGCACCATCTTTACTTGGATGCCATCAAAGGCACCATCTTTACTTGGATGACGTCACACGAGCCATCTTTATCTGGATGATGTACAGGCGTCATCTTTACCTGGATGACATCACAGGCGCCATCTTTACCTGGATGACATTACGGGCATCATCTTTACCTGGATGACGTCACAAGCACCATCTTTACTTGGATGCCATCACAGGCATCATCATTACTTGGATGACATCACACAAGCCATCTTTACCTGGATGATGTTACAGGCGCCATCTTTACCTGGATGACATCACAGGCGCCACCTTTACCTGGATGACATTACGGGTATCATCTTTACCTGGATGACGTCACAGCCACCATCTTTACTTGGATGCCATCACAGGCATCATCTTTACTTGGATGACATCACACAAGCCATCTTTACCTGGATGATGTTACAGGCGCCATCTTTACCTGGATGACATCACAAGCGCCATCTTTACCTGGATGACATTACGGGTATCATCTTTACCTGGATGACGTCACAGCCACCATCTTTACTTGGATGCCATCAAAGGCATCATCTTTACTTGGATGACATCACACAAGCCATCTTTACCTGGATGACATCACAGGCGCCATCTTTACCTGGATGACATTACGGCCATCATCTTTACCTGGATGATGTCACAGCCACCATCTCACCATCTTTACTTGGATGCCATTACAGGCATCATCTTTACTTGGATGACATCACACAAGCCATCTTTACCTGGATGACATCACAAGCGCTATATTTATCTGGATGACGTCACAGGCGCCAATAGATGTGGCAGCTTTTCCAATAAATAACAAATTATAGTTTGAAAAAACATTTTCATTATGGCCATACATTTTGAATAATAATTTCAAAATTATATTCAGAAAAAAAAATTTCATTATGTGCGAACATTTTGAATAAATTCAAAATTATACTTTCCCAAAAACATTTTCATTATGTACGAAAATTTTCAATAATAAATTCAAAGTTATCCTTTTCCCAAAAACATTTTCAATATGTGCAAACATTTTGAATAATAAATCCAAATTATAATTTCCAAAAAAGTTTTAATATTTGCGAACATTTTGAATAAATCCAATATTATGGTTTCCAAAAAAAAAACTTCACTATTTGCGAACATTTTGAATAAATCAAAAATTTTGGTTTCCAAGAAATATTTTCATTACTTGCGAACATTTTGAATAATATCTCCAAAATTATATAGTTTCCAAAAAACATTTTCATTACTTGTTTTAACCCATACGTACAGAGAGAGAGAGAGAGAGAGAGAGAGAGAGAGAGGGGGAACATGGTTTTGAAGTGATTGGTAACGAAGGGAGAGAGAGAGAGAGAGAGAGAGAGGGGGGGGGGGAACATGGTTTTGAAGTGATTAGTAACGAAGGGGGAGAGAGAGAGAGAGAGAGAGAGAGAGCGGGAAAGGAAGAAAGAATGAATAGATGAGAATTGGAGGTAAAGGTGACGGCAAGAGGGGCTAAACAGGGGGTTGCAACCATGGAAGAGGGAGAGAGAGAGGATGAGAGGGAGAGGGAGAGAGGGAGAGAGGGAGAGGAGAGAGGGAGAGGGGGAGGGAGGACACCGGCAGCAGGAGCAGCAACACAAAGTGCTTCCTCAAAGCTCTAGGCGAAGAGTCTTTTGTTAAGGTACCGACGACTGTACCGTTGGTCCTAAACGAATGCCCCCCTCCCCCTCTCCCTCACCTGAGGGGGAGGGAGGGGGTTGGTTCCGACGACGTAAAGTGGGTCCTTCCTCCTGCCCCTTTACATCCCCTCCCCAACCTCTCCCCCTTCCGCCATATAATGTGAAAGGACGCCTCTCTACCTCAGGAGGGAAAGAGAGGAATGAATCTAGGGGGACCTTTTAGTTTGTGGTGGTTTTTCCTCAATAATAATAATAATAATAATAATGATAATAATACCTACACAGAGGCACCCATCATCAATCAGTCGACCCATTTCAACAAATACTGCGGCTGCATGACGACGAAATAATAACACTAACAATTATACTTCAGTTTGATCAACTGCTCAACCAGGTTGACTCTCGTGTTGGTAATCTCCACCAAACCACCGCAGGAATTGTAGGGAATAACTTACTAAATACAGAAGCATATGGACCAAGAATGTCCTAAAATTTGAGGTTCATTTTAAGATTAATTGGGGAAAGAGTTGTTGACAGTAAATTTCTAATTAAAGGGTTATTTGAATATTCTTATATTAAAGGATGCTCGAATTCATGTAGGTATTTCAGGGAACTACTAAAATGAGACAATTATCATTATTATTACTTGCTACGCTACAACCCTAGTTGGAAAAGCAGGATGCTATAAGCCCAAGGGCTCCAACAGGCGAAATAGCCCAGTGAGGAAAGGAAGCAAAGAAAAATAAAATATTTAAGAAGAGTAACATTTAAATAAATATCTTCTATATAAACTATATAAAAAGTATAAAAACTATTGCGTTAAAATAGATTTAGATTATTATGAATTAGAAGCAATACGGTATTCCCACAAATATATATATACCATATATATATATATATATATATAAATATATAT